>NC_041380.1:264812003-264886648 GCF_002162155.2 Triticum dicoccoides
CACCGTCTCCGGCAAGCCGCCCCCGTCGCCCGATGTGTCGCCGTCCGCCGCGCCACGCCGCGTCCGACCGCCGCCACCGCCAGCTCCGGCCTCCTCCTCCCCTCGTCGCCGGATCCTCCGAGCTTCAAGTCTGGCCGCCGTCTCTCGCAGCTCCAGCGAGTTCCCCAGCGAACCTCGTTTTCCGTGCACCCCGGATCTGGATCTAGATCCAAACTCGGTTGACTTTCCGTCCCTAACCCTAATTTTTTGCCCATGTTCATCGCATCGTAACTCCTCATCCGTAGCTCCGTTTTGGGCATATTGCATATCAACATGTTCGTCTCAGAGAGCACATCATTTCATCTCATTGCATCATTCTCATTTGAGCTCATCTTGATGCCCGAAATGCTGTTAGAAGAGTGCTATTTGAGATAATTGTCAGATCTGCTGCTCCAATTAGATATTTGTCATTTTTGCCATGATTATTGTGTGCATGATATGCCCCTGAGCTCTTCATGAGTTTTGTTATATGTTTTGCCATCTCTCCATATGTGCAACCCATGTATTTTTGTGATGTGTGTGGTGACTAGCATAAGCTTTCAAAGTGAGGCATTTGTTAATGCTGATTTCAGGGACTTAGCATTTCCAGAAGTCCTTGACCTGTTTATCTCATATGGCCATATGTTCATGTTGTTTCCTAGTGATCCGTGCCTCTTTTGAGGATGATCAGTAATGATGTTTTGTTAATATTGTAGTGCTATATCCATACATGTCCTTGTTTGCAATTGTGGAGCACCCTAGCTTGAGTCAATCGAGCTCTACTTTTGTCATTTCGTGAATCTGGGCAGATTGTCTACTTGTTAGCGATTTTGTCGATGATGTTGTAGTTGATCCGTGCATGCTATGGTATTGTTCTTGCCATGTCTAGCTTGCATTTTGTGTTTTCTTGATGGGTGTATGCTTATATTGTCATGACTTGCTCTGTAGTGAGTGCATCGAGCTCGTAAACATGCCTACTTGATATCTGTTTTCAGCATGCTCCAGTTTTCACTAAGTTTGGGAACTGATTATGTTTTTGCCATGTTCACATGCTTGCAATTGTATTTTTCTGATCCCTTTTGGCTCAAGGTCACTAAGGGACTTTTGTTAAGCTCTTTGAGTAGCTCCATGCCATGCTTTACTTTGCCATGTTCAGGTCATGTACCATATAGTTTTCATTCTCCGAAGAGTGGTATCTGATCTGAAATTCCAGACAAGTGTTAATTTCACTAAGTCTGAAATCTGTTTGTCAAATGCATTTTTTCCATGCTTGTTTGAACCTGTTAATGGATGAATTGGCCGTAGCTCAGTGCTAGACTTTTGTTAAGCTTCTTGAATGGATTCCTGCCATGTATTTTGATGCCATGTTTGGGTGCTGTAGCATGTTCATCTTGTTGCATTTAGATGGCTACTTGCTGTAAATCGCAGAACATGGTCATATTTGATTGCTTGCCATTTCCAAACCGTAACTCCGATTCCGGCGTTCTTTATATTGTTTTCAAGCGATTTCATCTCATATTTCCAGTGGCACACTTGGATTTCCAAGTTGAGGCCAGGTTCATTCGTTCCTCGTCAAATCTTGCATATGCATCCCACATCGCATCCTGTATAGCATACCATCTTTGCATCATATTGTTTGAGCTTTGCACGTGGTTGATTGTGCTCCGTTTGCTTGTTTGTCTTGTTTGGGTAGAGCCGGGATACGAGTTCGCTAACGAGGAGCCCGTTGAGTTTGCTTTCGAGGATCTAGTCAACTCTGACAACTTTGCAGGCAAGATGATCATACCCTCGAAATCACTACTATCTTTGCTTTGCTAGATGCTCGCTCTTTTGCTATGCCTATGCTACGATGCCTACCACTTGCTTATCGTGCCTCCCAAATTGCCATGTCAAACCTCTAACCCACCATGTCCTAGCAAACCGTTGATTGGCTATGTTATCGCTTTGCTCAGCCCCTCTTATAGCGTTGCTAGTTGCAGGTGAAGATTGGAGACCGTTCCTTGTTGGAACATTATTTACTTGTTGGGATATCATTATATTGCCTTGTTATCTTAATGCATCTATATACTTGGTAAAGGGTGGAAGGCTCGGCCTCTCGCCTAGTGTTTTGTTCCACTCTTGCCGCCCTAGTTTCCGTCATATCGGTGTTATGTTCCCGGATTTTGCGTTCTTTACGCGGTTGGGTTATAATGGGAACCCCTTGATAGTTCGCCTTGAATAAAGCTTTTCCAGCAATGCCAAACCTTGGTTTTACCATTTGCCACCTAGCCTCTTTTTCCCTTGGGTTTTCGGAGCCCGAGGGTCATCTTATTTAGCCCCCCCCCTTGGGGCCAGTGCTCCTCTGAGTGTTGGTCCGACTAAGCTGCCTGCGGGGCCACCTCGGGGAAACTTGAGGGTTGGTTTTACTTGTAGCTAGTCTCATCTGAGTGTGCCCTGAGAACGAGATATATGCAGCTCCTATCAGGATTTGTCGGCACATTCGGGCGGTGTTGCTGGTTTTGTTTTAACTTGTCGAAGTGTCTTGAAGAACCGGGATACCGAGTATGATCGGAATGTCTCGGGAGAAGGTCTATTCCTTCGTTGACCGTGAGAACTTGTCATGGGCTAAGTTGGGACTCCCCTGCAGGGATTTGAACTTTCGAAAGCCGTGCCCGCGGTTATGGGCAGATGGGAATTTGTTAATGTCCGGTTGTAGATAACTTGAACCTTAATTTAATTAAAATGAATCAACAGTGTGAGTTACCGTGATGGTCTCTTCGCGGCGGAGTCCGGGAAGTGAACACGTTGTTGGAGTAATGTTTGCGCAGGTTGTCCTCTAGTTACTCGCTCGCGCTTTGCCTCCTCTTCCCGCTCTCTTTTGCGAACAGGATAGCCACCATATATGCTAGTCGCTTGCTGCAGCTCCACATATTTTCCTTGCCTTACCTATTAAGCTTAAATAGTCTTGATCACGAGGGTGCGAGATTGCTGAGTCCCTGTGGCTCACAGATTACTTCCAAACCAGATGCAGGGCCTGATGATTCCGCTCCAGATGGCGCGCTTGAGCTCAAGTGGGAGTTCGACAAGGACTCTCAATGATACTACGTGTCTTTCCCTGATGATCAGTAGTGGTACCCAGTTGGGGTGATCGGGACCGTGTCGCATGTTGTGTTATCTTTTATTTTGGCACTGTAGTCGGGCCATGAGTGTTTGAATGTTGTAATGCTATTCATGTACTTTGATTGACGTGGCGAGTGTTAGCCAACTATATTATCTCCCCTTTTATTATCTATATTACATGGGATGTTGTGAAGATTGCCTAACTTGCGACATTGCTTTCAATGCGGTTATGCCTCTAAGTCGTGCCTCGACACGTGGGAGATATAACCGCATCGAGGGCGTTACATCACCACCACTACAAGTTTGGTTAAACTTAAAACAGCCAGTTGGAAGGAACCATTGGCCGAGTTGCTGACACGGCTCATACGGGATCATTTATAACCTGCTGCAGTCACCCTAACCTTCTGCGGATTCACATCGTGCTATCAACATCAATGATATACACCTTCTGCTATGGTCAAATATGGAGAATCTCAAGCCAACTCCTCGAGTCGTCTTGAGACTCGGGGGCTACAATGGTATGACTCGGCAAAATTAGCCGGTTTCAATAAATTCAAGAACTCCGGGTCATTGAAGGGAAAAATAACCCGTCCCCAGAGATTACTTCTAGATTGATGGAAATTTAAAAGCCATCAGAAGATTTCCGGCTCAAAATAAGGATTCTGGTTTAAAATCCAGTTCAAGAGACATCTCTCTCCCGCTTTGAAGCTCTCAAATTCGGTTCAAACATCTGGCTCAAGGTAAATTTGTCTCTTACAAAGCTTTTGAAGCTCTCAAATCAGTTCAAACATCCAGCTCAAGGACAATCTGTATCCCACAAAGTTTTAAAGCTTTCAAATCCAGTTTTAAAATTCCGGTTCAAAAAGAATTAATTTCTCGCAAGTTCGAGTTTAAAGGCTGTCAGAATATTTCCAGCTGAAAATAAAGATTTCGTTTTAAAATCCGGCTCAAGGGAAAGATGTCTCCCACAAAGCTTTGAAGCTCTCAATCTCCGGTTCAAATCCCGGTTCAAGAAGAATTTATCTCTTGCAAAAAGTTAAAGGTTGCCGAAGAGGACCTGTTGCCATGACGTGCGGTTCAAACATGGGTTATCCTGCCTTATTGGCTTATCATATTATTGATCGCATGGGGGCTTCTGTTTATAAAGTGGAGTTCTGATTACATATTGATCCGGCTATCAAGCCAATATTGTCATAAGAGCACAACTTTGGTTACTTCGGTAATCCGGCTATCAAGCCAATATTATCATAAGGGGCCAAAGAGAGTCTGTTGCACAGCACAGCTCAAACATGGGCATCCCTTGAGCACAACTCATAATATCACTTGGGGGCTATGTTCGAACCATAGTTACACCTCTTGATCGGCGTAAGGCCACCAGGGAAATCACTTGGGGGCTTGGTCGTATTCGAACCATAGCTACACCTCTTGATCGGCGTAAGGCCACCAGGGAAGTTACTTGGGGGCTCTTTGCTTCGCAACGAACTAAGAGTCTACACTCTTGTAATAGGCTATCAAGCCAGGCTTGGAAGCCAGGTGTACGCACCTAAAACCCCGAATTAACCTGCCTTCTTTAAGTAAGTCACTCCGCCCAGGTAAACCTGGTACGACCCACGAACGTTTGACAGTCAATCTCATAGACCCTGAACTTGTCAAAGTTAAAACGTGATTGGTTAAAGATTGAGGTCCATCTTAAGAGGCTTTGTGAAATGGTTAATTCAGTGGCCTGGCAGCCCATGAAAAGCCTCGACTTGGAGCCTGGCAGCTTGTAAAAAGCCTCGCATGTTCTTTTTTGACTTCTATTTGCCAAGTTTTTTCGCCTTTGTTGAGGTTCATAATATCTTCTGATAAACCGACGTCCTTGACCCAGCTTGGCTTTCAACTACAAGTTGTCAGTACATGATCAGTTATAATCCGGTGTTCATTAACCTGGTCTGATTTTTGACTAACAAGTCACCAGTATGAAATAAACCGATGTTTATCACAACCCGGAACGGTTTTATCATAAACCAGCACAATATGGGAGGAGTTATCAATACTTAAAATTTGGGTTATCACCCTTACTACAAAAAGTTGGTAAACCAACGATGTGATTCAATGTCACAGAAACAGGTTGAATAAAGCATAATTATAAATCACCGGCGTTTATTAACCCGGCCTGGCTTTTGACTATAAATAGCCAGTATGATGATAAATTATCCGGTGTTTATTAAACCGGCCCGGCGTGGGATTATAAGACGTCAGTATATATTTGGATTACGTCATTGGAATCAGGCGCTCATAAATCATTGGATTATATTGTTCAAATCTTCAAATAGCCAACATGGCTGGATTTTATTATGGTTATCAATAACCAGTATTATGATTAAGGTTTTCAAAGTCGCTTTAGTGCAATGGCTATTATATTATCAATGGATATGATTTATTCTATAATTGAAGGAATAGTCCCGAGTTGCTGCAGGCTTATGACCCGGCACTTGGGGGGCTACATTATTCAAGTTAAGATTATGTCAAATATGCAAGTCTCATGTCGCTGCAAACATGCACCATGACACTTGGGGGCTAATGCAAAGTCATTTTTATTGGCCTTATTGAAGACCCGACTCATTACATTATAATGAACCGGCCCTTGGGGGCTACCAATTGTTCCCATCAACAATTCAAGGTACACAAGTTTTTATCCATTATATTGAAGGGTCCACTCCTTAGTTGGTAAAGCACAAAGCTCTTAACCTTGTGGACGTGGGTTCAAGCCCCATGATGGGAGTTACATCATATGATGTTATATTCAATGAAGTATATATAAAGTCCCAGCTCAATATTATCTTACTGAGCCGGCCCTTGGGGGCTACACGTTGTTGTTCAAATTTACATGATCATATTTATAAAGTCCCCGCTCATTATTGCATAATGACCCGGCCCTTGGGGGCTACACTGGTTGATGTTTTTTGAGCATCAGGCAAATTCAAGTCCCAGGTTGCTGCAAGCATGACAACCCGGCACTTGGGGGCTACATATGTGGAATACTCAGTTCTGACTAGTGATTGAGATGAACACACATGGATTTTTCAAAGTGGTAATATTTATATTGAAGCAAGTCTTAAGTCATCACTTTGCTCTACTCAAGACTTGGGGGCTATAGGGATTATGCATATAAAGGAGGAACGTCTTCAAATTATTAGTTTTGAGTAAATCAGGAAGATCAATTACATGACCCGGTGTCAACAATAATTATGACCCGGCATCGTCTGTTTTTTAACCCGGCAATTTTTGTAATGATAAACCGACAAGTTTTACATCTTCAAACCAGATGAATATCAGATGAGTATTTCAAGACAAATATTTCTTAAGCCGGCGCTTTGGAAGCCGACTCAAGTAGATTATTCTTCACAATATTTCTGTGTGAGAGACCAATGACAACAAATTGAGTATGAAGCTGGCTTATTGGCCTGGATTTTCTAGAAGAAGGAAATGACAAGGAATTAAGGATGATCAGGTGCTGGTTTACAAGAATTCTTAACCCGGAGCATAATCTGTCAAGTTTGTTCTTGTGTTTGTTTTACAGGATCAGATTAACATGGATAAATCCAAATTAAACTGGGGGCTAATGTCGGGGATATACCCGGCGGCGTAAACTGGCTGGAAGTATAACCCGGCTGGACTTGGCGGTTTACTTGAGATCCAGCTGACACTTGGCGGTTCACTGGCGACCCGCCCTGACCTGGCGGTTTACAAGCAACCCGCCTGGTCATTATGGCTCACTGGTGACCTGGCGGGCGGGTCAGATGGATGACAAGGACCAAGGCCCAGAAGGCCGGTTCACGTTTAATGGTGGGTCGGTTTATGAGGAAAGCACAAGGAATATTCCCTTACAAAGGAAGCAAGACTAGGACTCCACTTGTAATAGAGTAATCCTAATCCTAATAGGACTAGTCATGTAAACCGCCCCTTCAAAATATATAAGGAGGGGTAGGGTACCCCAAGAGGGACAAGATTGACAAGTTCCACAAGTTGGACAAGTTAGGTTTAGACAATAGCTCTCAAGATAGAGCACTCTTGTAACCGTGATCATCATCATCAATATCAATGAACCAGGATGTAGGCTTTTACCTCCACTGTGAGGGGCCGAACCTGGGTAAAACATCGCGTCTCTCGTCCCGCTCAACCCCTCTCAAGCTACCACATAGATGCGTTGGCCTCGCGACTAAGTCCTGACACTAAGGACATGTGCCGTGACAATTCCACGACAGGACTGGATCGCTATCCATGTCCGACGAGCCAAGGGAGCCGTCCGATGATACATAGATACGGGCTCGGGGCGGCCTGCATAATCATGTTTGGCGTTAGGGAAAGCAGTGTGACAAAGGAATGCTATGAGTTACTCTGGTATCCGAATACTTACGATCTCCCCAGGGGCTTGGCCCTGGGCAACCACTCGTCTTCGCTTCATCGACGGCGGTGGAACTGTCTGGAAGGAGAGTCCTTCCCTTCTTGGACCCTTCGCCCCCCCCCCCCTCCCAAGTTGGGACGGCCTTCCTTTTCTTATCTCTCCCAACTGAAGGGGGAGCATCTTCTTCTTATTCCTCGTCTTCGGGGGAGGAGTGCACCGCAGAGTCATCGGACGGTGAGTCCGACGACGCCTGGCGTCGGGAACTCTTTTGGGTTCCCTTGGCCTTCTTGGTCTTCTCCGGCACCTTGTAAGGAGCCGGAGTCAGCATCTCCGTCAGGAGAGCGCCCGCAGTGTCTTCGGGCAAAGGGGTCGGACAGTTAATCTGCCCCGACGTCTCCACCCAGTCCTGTCAAAGGCATGGAGATTAGACCCCGCACATGATTAAGCTAGGGGAAATAAATGTCCTACGGGACGTATTGAACTCACCGAACGCGCTAGGCGCTTTGCGCTTAGTCCGCGGTCCTCGAGGAGAGAAGGAGGGACCTCTGCGCCCTTGAACAACACCTTCCAGACGTCCTTGTGCATCGTATCGAAGAGCTTGCTCAGAGTCT
The DNA here is from genome assembly GCF_002162155.2 of Triticum dicoccoides. Taxonomy (NCBI): domain Eukaryota; kingdom Viridiplantae; phylum Streptophyta; class Magnoliopsida; order Poales; family Poaceae; genus Triticum; species Triticum dicoccoides. Next base: position 264,820,119 of record NC_041380.1, read on the forward strand.
GGTGCTGGGACGGGTCGAAATCCCACAAGTTAAAATCCCGTTGTTGACACGTGAGGATCCGGCGGATGAGCATAACGTGGACTATGTTGACAAGATTGAGCTTCTTGCTTGCCATACTCCGGATACATTTCTGGAGTCCATCCAGCTCCACCGATGAACCCCATGACAAGCCCTTCTCTTTCCAGGAAGTGAGCCGTGTAGGGAATCCGGATCGAAACTCGGGGGCCGCCGCCCATTTGGCGTCGCGCGGCTCGGTGATGTAGAACCACGCCGATTGCCATCCCTTTATGGTCTCCACAAAGGAGCCTTCAAGCCATATAACGTTGGGCATATTGCCCACCATGGCTCCGCCGCATTCTGCTTGTTGGCCTCCCACCACCTTCGGCTTGATATTGAAGGTCTTTAACCGCATGCCGAAGTAGGGCCGGATGCAGAGGAAAGCCTCACACATGACGATGAACGCCGAAATGTTGAGGACGAAATTCGGGGCCAGATCATGAAAGTCCAACCCGTCGTAGAACATGAGACCACGGACGAATGGATGAAGGGGAAACCCCAGTCCGCGGAGGAAGTGGTGGAGGAAAACTACCCTCTCGTGAGGTTCCGGGGTAGGGACGATCTGCCCCACAGCGGGCAGCCGATGCGCGATATTCGTGGCTAAGTATCCGGCTCCGCGCAGCTTCTTGATATGTCCCTCTGTAACGGAGGAAGCCATCCATTTGCCTCCCGCTCCGGACATGTTTGGAGAAGGTTGAGGGAAGGGATGTGGGCTTGGGTGTTGGAGCTTGAGTGCGCGAAAATGGATGAGCAAAGGAGGAAGAAGGCGTGGATGAAAAGGTGAATCCTTGTCCCTTTATATGGGCGGACGAAACTAAGCGTCCCCACTAGCCTGGTAAAACTCGCTTATCCCCCAAGCGCCGTAATCGATGGCGCAGTTGGGTTACCCACACCCGTATTGATGAGAATCCCGTGATAAGGGGAAACGATCTCTGCTTTGACAAGACGTGTCAAAAAACTGCCTCGCGTTATGTACGAGGCTTGTTAAAGGAAACGGTTCGAATAATCACTCGGCCGTGACGTAATGTCGTGTTGCCAAAACAAGTCAGCAAATTGGATTTGTGGAAATATTATTCTCTCTACGGTGGTATGTGGAACTTATTTTGCAGGGTCGGACACTATCCTTATATTCAAATTCTTTCGTGGTATATTCGGAGGAGGAACCCGCCTTGCAATGCTGAAGACAATACTGCGCGCCGGACTCATCGTCATTGAAAGCCTAGTTCAGGGGCTACTGTGGGAGTCCTGGATTAGGGGGTCTCCGGACAGCCGAACTATCTCCATTGGCCGGACTGTTAGACTATGAAGATACAGGATTAAAGACTTCGTCTCGTGTCCGGATGAGACTCTACTTGGCGTGGAAGGCAAGCTAGGCAATACGGATATGTGTGTCTCCTCCTTTGTAACCGACCTTGTGTAACCCTAACCTCTCCGGTGTCTATATAAACCGGAGGGTTTTAGTCCGTAGGACAACATACAATCATACCATAGGCTAGCTTCTAGGGTTTAGCCCCTCTGATCTCGTGGTAGATCTACTCTTGTAATACCCATATCATCAATATTAATCAAGAAGGACGTAGGGTTTTACCTCCATCAAGAGGGCCCGAACCTGGCTAAAACATTGTGTCCCCTGCCTCCTGTTACCATCTGCCTTAGACGCACAGTTCGGGACCCCTACCCGAGATCTGCCGGTTTTGACACCGACAACCACCAAGACGAGGGGGCTGGGGGCTTCCAGGAGCCTCCTGCTGTCGCTTGCATCCTGGGCGGCGCTCAGGCCCCAGCCTCCCATCGCATCTTCAAGCAGTTTGCTCGTGAGGTGAACGCGGCCCTCCCCAAGCTCAAGGCTACGCGTCTGCTCAGGTGGTCCAAGTGCACCATCACCTTCAGCTCGTCCGACCAACTCAAGTGCGCGACAACTACCGGCGCTCTCCCGATGCTCTGCTCGCCAACCATCAGCAACGTCCTCGTCACCAAGACTCTCATCAATGGCGGTGCCGGGCTCAATGTTCTTTCCATTGAGAGATTCAACCGACTCTAGGCACCCTATGACCAGTTGCAGCCCACCAAGCCCTTCTCAGGAGTGACCGACGGCTCCACCACCCCGATGGCGCAGATCCGCCTCCCTGTCACCTTCGACACCCGTGACAACTACCGCACTGAGCTCATTTACTTCAACATCACTCACATTCGCCTTCCGTACAACGCCATCCTCAGCTACCCGGCCCTAGCCAAGTTCATGGTAGTCACCCACCATGGATACAATGTCCTCAAGATGCCAGGGAGCCGCGACATCATCACAGTCGCCTGTGAGGAGAAGGACGCGGTGTGCTCTCTTGAGCATGCCTACCAGGCTGCAGCGGTTGAAGACCCAGACAAGGAGGGTGTTGTCTACCCTCCTGAGGCTGTCCCCAAGAAGAAGAAGCAGCTGGTCCACCAAGAACCTTAGGAGAGCGGGGTGTCCAGCGGCACCACCTCAGGATCAGTGCCCATAGCCGGGGCGCCTCCCTCTCTTGCATAGGAAGGCGCGGCCTGCAACCCCCTCAGGCTGCGCTCGGGGGCTCTCCTCTGGAGGGCCTATGACTTGGCCAGTGTCACAAGGAGGTGCTCAGGCACCACCTGGAGGCGTGCTTCAACGCTCGCTTCCGTGAGGAAAGCGCGGGGTGCGAGGCACCCGGCGCTCGGGAATTCAGCACCAAGGCAACTAAGGAGCCTCAGGAGGCAAGAGCCATACGAAGCGACCGTGGCCCACCACCTGGCGCAGCTCCTTGTCCCGGCGAGGATAACGAGCCGCGCATCTGCGTCAACATCCCAGGACTCAACAGGGTCGCCTCTTAGTGGCTCTTCTGGCCATCCCGCGTTGGCCGGTGCGAGGGCCCACCTCATAGCTACGTTCACATACCTTTCGGCTTGCTGGGCGGGGCTGTCGTGCATCAACGTCACATGTGGAGCATCCTGGCGGCTCAGGAGGCCAGGCTCCAGGCGATCCTGACAGAGGTGGCGGTGGATCCTCGTGAGCCCCCTCGGGCCCTCAGAGCCTACCGAGGTTCAGGACCTGGGCGGCTCATGAGGAGCGACTCCTTCAGCACGCGTCTTCGGATACTCCAACACTTCTTCAGCAACGGTGCCAGGTGATATCTTTTGGTTTGTTCAGTTGGGGGCACCCCTCGGGCTGCATCATCCCCAAGCCACATGGGTCCGTCCCTGTGGCTTGTATCGTTTTCCGCATCTATCAGAGTTGGCTTTACCTCCTTCCATGAGTTGCTTTTATGATTATCATCTGCCTGTCCGGTACTTTATTGCCATGAACGTCGTATGCCCTTGCAAACCCACCCACGTCCGCCTCAGGATTACGGACAGGCACGATGCCTGTGCTCGGGTCCATCCCTGCAGCGTAGCTAAACCCAAGAGGGTGAGCTCTGGCTCGCAGGCCAGCTCCCATGCACGTCACCTCCCATAGTCCTTGGTGCTTTGTTCTCACATGAGCTAATCGCGGGCGGATGAGCAAGAGCGCATGACCCGGTGCCTTGTTACCACGGGAGCTACGCGCCAGTTGTCTTTCTTCAGAAATTTCGCATGAGAAGACTGGGCACAGTGCCTGTGCTCGGGTCCGTCCCTGCAGCGTCGATAAACCCAACGACTGAGCTCTGTCTAGCGGGCCGGCCCCGTTCAAGTCACCTCCTGGGGTCGTTGGTGTTTGGCCTTCTCATGCAATACAAGAGATTTATTCAGCGCAGGTTGCCTAACCATCTCGCAGGACTATCACAAGCGTTCCGAATCAAATTCAGGCGCAACCCGCCTTGAGGTAGGGCCTCGTGAGTCTGCACTGGCTCACGAGTTCCCATACACATCTCCTCTAGCCCTACCATGCAAGCCACGTGTCAGGGCGGGGCTGTACACGCCCCGGGCGCCCCTCCCACCAACTTGGGGGGCCCCTCCTGGCCGCCCCCCTCTAGATGCATCTAGGGGGCTGGCTCCTCTCCCGTTCACCCTATAAATAGTTGGGGGGTGGGAGGGCAGCCGCACCCCTTCCCCTGGCGCAGCCCTCCACCCTCCAACACCTCCTCCTCCTCCGTAGTGCTTAGCAATGCCCTGCCGGAGAACCGCAAGCCCCACCACCACACCATCGTGTTGCCGAAGCTCTCCCTCAACTTCTCCTCTCCCCTTGCTGGATCAAGAAGGAGGAGGCATCCCCGGGCTATACGTGTGTTGAGCGCGGAGGCGCCGTCCGTTCGGCGCTTGGATCGGATCTTCTGCGATTTGAATCGCCGCGAGTACGACTCCATCAACCGCGTTCTTGTAACGCTTCCGCTTAGCAATCTTCAAGCGTATGAAGATGCACTCCCTCTCTCTTGTTGCTTGTATCTCCTAAATTGATCTTGGTGACACATAGGAAAATTTTGAATTATTACTACGTTACCCAACACCACGCACCAGTGGAAGCACCATGCTCCGTGCTGGCAGTCGACACGGTCGAGGAGCAGCTATGCCCGTGCAAGAGTGGAAGCGCCATGCTCCGCGCGGGAGATAAACAACTGAGGGTGGCCTCACGACCACAATAACCTGTAACACCCATAATGCGGCTATATCTCCCACGTGTCGAAGCACGACTTAGAGGCATAACTGCATTGTAAGCAATGTCGCAAGTGAGGTAATCTTCACAACAACCCATGTAATGAATAAGGAAAAGGAGTACATAGTTGGCTTACACTCGGCACGAAAAGAGGTAGAAAGGGACACCGGAGGACATAGGAGCGCCGGAATGCAAAACGGACAACGGGGAAAATGCTCGAATGCATGAGAAGAACACGTATGCAAATGCAATGCACATGATGACATGATATGAGATGCATGACAAAGACAAAAGCACACGAAGACAAAAACCCAACAACGAGGAAATATCATAACTTAGTGCCGAAAATGGCAAGAGTTGGAATACAAATATGGTAGGTTACATACGGGGTGTTACAACACTCCACCACTACGAAAGGATCTCGCCCCGAGATCTAGGACTGGAAAAACTCTGGGTACTCAGAACGGAGGTGATCCTCGCGTTCCCAGGTGGCTTCACGGTCGGAATGATGTGACCACTTGACTTTCAGGAATTTGATAGACTTGTTGCAAGTCTTGTGCTCAGTTTCTTCAAGAATAGCAACTGGGTGCTCACGATAAGACAGGTCTTCTTGGAGATCAATCTCTTTGAAGTTGACAGTGCAGTCAGGAGTCCTGAAACACTTGCGGAGTTGAGACACGTGAAACACGTCGTGCATGTTTGCAAAGTTGGAGGGAAGCTCAAGTTGATAGGCGAGACCGCCTCTTTTGCCAATGATCTTGAAAGGACCCACATATCTAGGGGCAAGCTTCCCTTTGATACCGAAGCGACGAGTACCTTTCATTGGAGAGACGCGGAGGTAGACATGGTCTCCAATCTCAAAAGCCAAGTCACGATGCTTTCTATCATAGTAACTCTTCTGGCGCGATTGCGCGGCTTTGAGATTTTCACGAATGACTTTGCACATTTCTTCAGCCTCTGTGATCAAGTCATTTCCAAGAAGTTGACGTGCACCAGTCTCTGACCAGTTAAGAGGAGTACAACACTTCCTGCCATAGAGAATCTCGAATGGGGCCTTGCCCGAACTCGCTTGGAAGCTGTTGTTGTAGGAGAACTCAGCATATGGAAGACAATCTTCCCACTTTATACCGAAAGAAATGACACATGCCCTAAGCATATATTCAAGAATCTGATTAACTCGCTCGACTTGGCCGCTAGTTTGAGGATGAAAGGCTGTGCTGAAGCGAATGTTGGTGCCCATGGCCTTCTGAAAGGAATCCCAGAACTTGGAGGTGAAGATGCTCCCACGATCTGAAGATATCAATTGCGGAATGCCGTGCAGAGAGACAATCCTGGAGGTATAAAGTTCTGCCAACTGAGCTGTTGTGGTAGATTCTTTGATAGGAAGAAAATGAGCCACTTTAGTGAGCTTGTCGATGACAACGAAGATAGCATCATTGCCACGCTTGGAGTTTGGAAATCCAGTCACGAAGTCCATCTCAATATGGTGAAACTTCCATTCTAGAATGGCAAGAGGTTGGAGGAGACCATCTGGTCGTTGGTGTTCTGCTTTCACTCTTCTACGGACATCACATTCATTTACGAACTGAGCAATCTCGCGCTTCATTAGAGTCCACCAATACGACTGCTTGAGGTCCTGGTACATCTTTGTACTTCCAGGGTGAATAGAGAGGAGTGAATTGTGAGCCTCGTTCATAATGACTTTACGAAGGTCACCCTTATGCACAACAATGCGATCCTCGAAGAATAGAGTATCCTTGTCATCAAGTCGATAGCACTTGTACTTGGGTTGACTCTTGGCAATCCCAATCTTCACCTTCTTCACCATGGCATCAAGAAGTTGAGCCTCGCGAATCTGATCTTCCAAAGTAGGAGAGACTTGGAGGTTGGCCAGGAATCCTTGAGGAACAACTTGGAGATTGAGTTTGCGGAAAGCTTCACAAAGCTCTGGTTGGTAAGGCTTGAGAATCAAACTGTTGCAGTAAGCCTTCCTGCTCAATGCGTCAGCAATTACATTAGCCTTGCCTGGAGTATATTCGATACTCGGATTATATCTTGAATCATTTCGACCCAACGAGTCTGCCTGAGGTTGAGGTTTGGCTGAGTGAAGATGTACTTGAGACTCTTATGATCAGTGAAGATGTCCACTTTTCTTCCCAATAAGAGATGTCTCCATGTTAAAAGAGCATGGACAACTGCCGCCAACTCGAGGTCATGAGTGGGGTAGTTCTTTTCGTTGGGCTTCAACCGGCGAGAGGTATAGGCCACAACTTTCTTCTCTTGCATCAACACTGCACCAAGACCTGGAAGGGAAGCATGACAGAAGACCTCGAAAGGTTTGGATTCATCAGGAGGAGTCAGAACGGGAGCAGTGACTAACTTCTCTTTCAGGGTGTTGAAAGCGATGTCACATTCAGGCGACCAGACATACTTCACATGCTTCTGGAGAAGGTTGGAAAGAGGCTTCGCGATCTTAGAGAAGTTCTCAACGAACCTTCGACAATAGCTTGCGAGCCCAAGGAAGCTGCGGAGTTGCTTCACGTTCTGAGGTGGTTCCCAATTCACAATTGCAAACACCTTCTTAGGATTAACAGCTATGCCCTTGGCGGAGATGATATGTCCAAGGTAGAGAACCTCATCGAGCCAAAACTCGCACTTTGAAAACTTCGCATAGAACTGATGTTCTCTGAGTTTATCCAGCACCAATCTCAAATGCTTGGCATGATCCTCCTTGTTCTTGGAAAAGACCAAAATGTCATCGAGGTAGACCAAGACGAAGTCATCTGTGTAGGCGTTGAAGATGAAGTTCATCATGCGAGAGAATGTTGGCGGAGCATTGACAAGGCCGAAAGACATGACATTGTATTAATATGAACCATAGCTTGTTCTAAATGCTGTCTTGGGGATATCTTCTTCACGAATGCGAATCTGATGATAGCCCATACGGAGATCAAGCTTGGAGAATACTTGAGCACCTTTGAGTTGCTCGAAAAGCTCATTGATACTAGGAAGTCGGTACTTGTTCTTTATGGTCTTCTTGTTCAATGGACGGTAGTCGACACAAAGTCGGTCCGTTCCATCCTTCTTCTTGACGAAAAGAAAACCACAACCCCATGGAGAAGAATTTGGTCGGATGAGACCCATACGCTCTTGAATATCGAGTTGCTTCTTCAGCTCCTTCAACTCTTCTGGTCCAAGCTTGTAAGGACATTTGCAAATAGGTTCTGTGCCAGGCTCAAGATCGATGATGAATTCAAATGGCCGGTGCGGAGGCATTCCTGGAAGCTCTTCTGGAAAAACGTCTTGATATTCGCAAACGACTGGAATCTGAGAGATGGCATCCAGCTCGCCCTTCTCGTTGAGAGAAAACAGTCTAATGGTATCATCCCGAGCAGCAAAGACGATTACATCCTTAGATGAATGTGTCAATTGAATCTGCCTGGTAGCACAATCAAGCTGAGCCTTGTGCTTAGAAAGCCAGTCCATTCCGAGAATAAGATCAATATCCGAGTTACCAAGGACCATTGGAGAAGACAGAAACTTATAATCGCCCAACGTGATAGAAACTTCTAGAACCACGTAGCTTGCATGCAAGCATTTACCCAGTGAGACAACTTCTAACGGTCTAAGCATATCTTGGAAAGCCAACTCATGCTTAGATGCAAATGGTATCGAGATGAAACAATGCGATGCACCAGTGTCAAAAAGAACTTTTGCAGGAATATCATTAACAGGAAGGTTACCCATAATCACATCTGACGAGTCCTCTGCCTGAGCTGCGTTCATCATGTTGACCTTTGCAAACTTGGGATTATGCTTGACCACTGCGGTGCTAGCAGATCTCACAGGAGGAGGAGCAGGAAGATGATACGTCCATTTTGCATCATGCTTTTATATCGATATTTATTGCATTATGGACTGTTATTTCACTTTATGTCATAATACTTATGGCTATTCTCTCTTATTTTACAAGGTTTACATAAGGAGGGAGAATGCCGGCAGCTGGAATTCTGGGCTGGAAAAGGAGCAAATATTAGAGACCTATTCTGCGCAACTCCAAAAGTCCTGAAACTCCACGGAACATCTTAAAATAAATAAAGAAAAATCCTCGCCAAAGATGAAGACCAGGGGGCCCACACCCTGCTCATGAGGGTGGGGGGCGCCCCCCCTAGGGCGCGCCCCCTACCTCATGGGCCCCGTGGTGGCTCTCCGACGTCCATCTTCTCCTATATGAAGTCTTTCGATGAGAAAAAAATAGTAAGGAACTTTTCAGGATGAGACTCCGCCGCCACGAGGCGGAACCTTGGCAGAACCAATCTAGAGCTCAGGCAGAGCTGTTCTGCCGGGGATACTTCCCTCCGGGAGGGGGAAATCATCACCATCGTCATCACCAACGCTCCTCTCATCAGGAGAGGGCAATCTCCATCAACATCTTCACCAGCACCATCTCATCTCCAAACCCTGGTTCATCTCTTGTATCCAATTCTTGTCTCAAAGTCCGGGATTGGTGCTAGTAGGTTGCTAGTAGTGTTGATTACTCCTTGTAGTTGATGCTAATTGGTTTATTTGGTGGAAGATCATATGTTCAGATCCTATATGCATATTATTACCCCTCTGATTATGAACATGAATATGCTTTGTGAGTAATTACGTTTGTTCCTGAGGACAAGGGAGAAGTCTTGCTATTAGTAGTCATGTGAATTTGGTATTCGTTTGATATTTTGATAAGATGTATGTTGTCTAGCATCCAGTGGTGTTATGTGAACGTCGAGTACATAACACTTCACCATTATTTGGGCCTAGAGGAAGGCATTGGGAGGTAATAAGTAGATGATGGGTTGCTAGAGTAACAGAATCTTAAACCCTAGTTTATGTGTTGCTTCGTAAGGGGCTGATTTGGATCCATATGTTTCATGATATGGTTAGGTTTACCTTAATACTGTTGTTGTAGTTGCGGATGCTTGCAATAGAGGTTAATCATAAGTGGGACGCTTGTTCAAGTAAGAACAGAACCCAAGCACCGGTTCACCCACATATCAAATTATCAAAGTATCGAACGCGAATCATATGAACGTGATGAAAACTAGCTTGACGATATTCCCATGTGTCCTCGGGAGCGCTTTTCCTATTATAAGAGTTTGTTCCGGCTTGTCCTTTGCTACAAAAAGGATTGGGCCACCTTGCTGCACTTTATTTACTTTTGTTACTTGTTGCTCGTTACAATTTATCTTATCACAAAACTATCTGTTACCACTTATTTCAGTACTTGCAGAGAATACCTTGCTGAAAAGCGCTTATCATTTCCTTCTGCTCCTCGTTGGGTTCGACACTCTTACTTATCGAAAGGACTATGATAGATTCCCTATACTTGTGGGTCATCAAGACTCTTTTCTGGCGCCGTTGTCGGGGAGTGTAGCGCCTTTGGTGGTTGGAATTTGGTAAGGAAAAATTTATATAGTGTGCTGAAATTTACTGTCACTTGTTACTATGGAAAGTAATTCTCCGAGGGGCTTGTTCGGGGTATCTTCAACCCGTCCAGTAGAGCAAAGAGTTGCTCCTCAACCAACTGAACCTATTGAAAATGAAACTCCTTTTGAATTTCCTTTGGGTATGATAGAAAAACTGCTAGCTAATCCTTTTACAAGAGATCGAACAAAGCATCCTGATGAGCAGTTAATATATGTGGATGAAGTTTGTGGATTATTTAAGCTTGCAGGTATACCCGATGATGTTGCTAAGAAGAAGGTTGTGACGCCCCAAGACCGGAGCTTCAGATGCCTTCCAGGGTTTCCGGGTTTCGTCGTGTGATTTGTTTGGTCCGTTGCATTTCATCTTTGCATCACGTGCATTGCATCATGTCATCATGCAACCCGTTTTAAAACTCACTAAATAAATTGCATGGATCTTCGGTCCATTTAAACCGAGGGAATTCACATGGTGATTTTCTCTTTATAACATATATCCTCCCAATATTATTAAGGAGCTATATGTAAATATTCCATTAACTTTGGGATCACCATAACACACTTGCAATTCAATTCCATGCCTCTTATGCTTCAAGTTGCACCTCCAAACTTTGCCCATTATTTCTTTCATCGCTTTTCCGAAGCTCTACCAAAAATCCGAACATTTTTGGACACCTCTAATTCCTAGTCCTTGTTCAAACAATTGGAATTAAATTCAAATGACTTTGAATTAAATTCTTGCAATCATGCCATTTTTATTTCCGGGATCGAGCTCATTGTTTTGCGAGTTGGGGAGTTAATCCTCATGCCCTAATTCGTGTCCACTCATTCTTCTCTCTCTTTTCTTTATTCTGTTTTTGGAAGAGTCTGAAGGAGGGAGAATGAAAGAGAGCAGCCCATCCAAGAGATCAGGCCGGCCCGTTTGTTCCTGGAGGCCCAGCCGCCGGCCTCCCTAGTCCTCCAGGCCCAGCCGGGCTCCCGAACCCTAGCCAGCCTCCCGATCCCACTTCTCTCCCTCGATCCCTCCTCCAGCGCCGCCTCCCTCGCAGCCTCGCTCTCTCCCTTCGCTCTCTCCCTCACGCTGCATCCTCTGCACGCCGCGCCCGAGACACCGCTAACCTCCCGCTCGCCCTTCGTGCTCTTGTGCCTCCTCCACCCTCCCGCCGGAGCCCAAGTCCGGCATCTCCTCCCTCCAGTGCCGCCTTGCTGCTCCCTCCCGTGCACAAGCCCCACTTCTGCCATGCCGGCCTCTCCTCCTTCTCACGCGCCCCTGCTGGGTCCTCCCTTCGCGTCCCTGATGCTCGTAGACCCCGCGCGGCCCCGCGGGCAAGTTCGCCGGAGACCCACAAGAAGCTCTTCTTTATTTGCGTTTTTTTGCCCAAGATAAGCCCATTTTCCAGAGCCAAGCCTATTATAAGAGTTCAACTGCCATATTCGGATGGAGTCCAAATGCTTGCATCTTGGGCTGAAGAATGACCCAATTCCTTAGCTTCCATGCATTAATCATATCCGGGGATGTGGGAATCGTGAGCCACCTTTCCTTTATACAGCAGTAATAGCACATGCAAGTTCCTAGGGTCTATATAGCTAGTCAAGGATCATAAAACAATTAGCAAATCATCATGTGGAATGATGTAAACTAGCCTTAAAAAGTGAAAGAAGCCCTCATACCCACTCCTCTTTCCCCACCAAACCAACAAGTAGTAGGTTGGTGGGCCTCGGTATCTCTATTTGCTAAGATGGATACCTACACCACTCAATAGTTCCAATTCATTGTTTTTTATCCCATAGGAAAGAAAATGCTTCCAGCAATTTTTTCCTTTCCTCCTCCGTCATACTTAGGTCTGGGTTCCCGTGGTTCCTATGCCGCCGCGTTTCCCGGTCCTTTTCTTTTAGTGCTTCGACCCGAAGCGATAGCTTGACGCGTTTTCCGTGGATAAGATGGCAGCGCTCCAGCTCACTAAAGAATGGGACGGCAGTGGTCCGCCGGCAAGCTCGTTCTGATCCTGGACGTAGTACATTGGAATCCTGAAGCACCACCACGAACGCTACCGCGCGTGCGCCTGCGGTGGCCGCTGCTCCCCTGCCTCGTCCTCGGCGCCTCGTCCCCAAGCTCGAGTTTGCCGCCGCCTTGCTCCTCCCTCGTCGTCCTCCTGCCGGCGAGCAGCACCAGCAGTTCATCCGCGTAGTCACCTCGCCACCTCATTTCATCTCCGCCCCGAGCCAGTGCTGTTGAGCACCCCTATGCCTCTGCCACCTCGCCATGTCACTGGCGCCACGTCGCCCGTTCGTCCTCTGCTTCGAGCGACAGGAACATGCGCCGCCCTCGTGACCTCCAGCGGCAGCCAAGTCGCGCAACCGCTCCTCGCGCGTGGGCCGCCTCCTTACGCTGCTGCCGTGACTGGGTCGTCCCTGCTGACCTTTGCCTTGGCCCGATGTTCCCCTTGTCGGAGGTCTCCACGCCACGACCGACTCCTTCCCGACACCTTGCTGCTGCTGCAAGACCACGAAGGCGCTCATGGAGCCCCAGGTCCGAAGATGGCCCCGACCGTGCATCTCCCCTTGTACCACTTTGAAGACCTCAACCATAGTACCCTTACGGCTACATCCGGAGATGCGTCAAGTTCAACTTCCTTCATGGGAGCGACTACCTCTCGCGGGCGTGTATCGTCGCCTTGTATCATTTCGGTTCTTTAAGGCCACCAAGTTTTCGCTACGAGATGTACCCGTACCACCGCCGAAGACCGTGTAAAAAAAGAGTCAAGTTATACTACCATTGCAAAACGAGACAGCGGGAGACCCCAAGTACCACGACACCGATGACATGAACATCTACGGAATGTGTACGACTACGCGATGTGACGCCAAGTTCGATGACGACCGTGTACCCCTACCGCTCCTCGAACATGAACGTCTACTTCCTCTTCGACTCGTGAACCTCTACTTCCACTATGATCCGCGTGTACCACTACTTCCACTATGAACTCGAACCGCTGCAATACCGCACGCTTCAAAGGTATAAAGCCGAGACGTCGCCCGTGAACGAATGCATGTGTGATGTATGAGATGCTCGTGCTTGCTCCGTGCTCGAATTGTCGGTGCACGTTGCCCCTCTTTTGCCTTGTCACCGTCGTCGACCCGTGGGAACCCGGTTACCGGGATCACCCCACCATCTTTTGCATGTATCTGCACACTTCTCTTTTGCACCGGTATCTCTGTGGGTTATCGGAACCGGAAAGTTTCCGTGGCATCATTTTCGGATTCGTTGTCGTGGCACCCTTTTCTTTCCACCACGATGACAAATGCTTCATAAAATGCTCTTATCAACATTTTCATAAAAAAAGCTAAAAACTTGCATATGTCATTCGCATCATGATAATAACATTTAAAATGTTAAGACTGTTGTTTGCTTTAAATTGCTAAATGCATATGAGGATTTACCAGAATTGTTGTTTGTTGTTCCGGCCTCATTTAAACTTGCCTAAATGTTTAGTTTACTCATGCTTCACCTCTTGCCATGTTAACCAACATTTAATATTGTTGAGTACCTAACCGAGAGAGAACTAAATAATAGATGTGGTGTTCCGTCAATATGCAACTCGTTGCATATTGAGCTCCACTTAACTTGTAATTTTGTTTGTGCCCTTTGCCATGCCATGCATTTTTAAATCGGACATGCATCATACTTGGTTGTGCATCATGCCATGTCTATGTGGTGGTTGTTTACTATGTTGTCTGCTTCTTTCTGGTGTGCTTCTTCGGGTTGTTTTCCGGTAACGTTGTGTTTGTGAGGACCCGTTCGACTACATCCGTTTGTATTCTTCATGGACTCGTTCTTCTTCCTTGCGGGATCTCAGGCAAGATGATCATACCCTCAAAATCACTTCTATCTTTACTTGCTAGTTGCTCGCTCTTTTGCTATGCCTATGCTGCGATACCTACCACTTGCTTGTCATGCCTCCCATATTGTTGAACCAAGCCTCTAACCCACCTTGTCCTAGCAAACCGTTGTTTGGCTATGTTACCGCTTTGCTCAGCCCATCTTATAGCGTTGGTAGTTGAAGGTGAAGATTGAAGTTTGTTCCTTGTTGGAACATGGAGATGTTGTTCCTTGTTGGAACATGTTTACTTGTTGGGACATCACAATATCTCTTATTTAATTAATGCATCTACATACTTGGTAAAGGGTGGAAGGCTCGGCCTTATGCCTGGTGTTTTGTTCCACTCTTGCCGCCCTAGTTTCCGTCATATCGGTGTTATGTCCCGGATTTTGCGTTCCTTACGCGGTTGGGTAATAATGGGAACCCCTTGACAGTTCACCTTGAATAAAACTCCTCCAGCAATGCCCAACATTGGTTTTACCATTCGCCACCTAGCCTTTTCTTTCCCTTGGGTTCCGCAGACTCAAGGGTCATCATTATTTTAACCCCCCCGGGCTAGTGCTCCTCTGAGTGTTGGTCCAACCTGTCAGCTGCCGGTGGCCACCAGGGGCAACTCTGGGCTGGCCTACCCGTACCTAAGACAATCTGAGTGTGCCCTGAGAAAGAGATATGTGCAGCTCCTATCGGGATTTGTCGGCACATTCGGGCGGTGTTGCTGGTTTAGTTTTACCTAGTCGAAAAGTCTTGTAACCGGGATTCCGAGTCTGATCGGGTCTTCCCGCTAGAAGGAATATCCTTCGTTGACTGTGAGATCTTGTGATGGGTTAAGTTGGGACACCCCTGTAGGGATTTGAACTTTCGAAAGCCGTGCCCGTGGTTATGGGCAGATGGGAATTTGTTAATGTCCGATTGTAGAAAACCTGAAGTTGATCTTAATTAAAATGCATCAACCGCGTGTGTAACCGTGATGGTCTCTTTCCGGCGGAGTCGGGGAAGTGAACACGGTGTTGGAGTTATGCTTGACGTAGGTTGTTTTAGGATCACTTCTTGATCATACTTTTATTGACCGTGCTTTGCCTTCTCTTCTCGCTCTCATTTGCGTATGTTAGCCACCATATATGCTAGTCGCTTGCTGCAGCTCCACCTCATACCTTTACCTTACCCATAAGCTTAAATAGTCTTGATCGCGAGGGTGTGAGATTGCTGAGTCCCCGTGGCTCACAGATACTTCCAAACCAGCTTGCAGGTGCCAATGAGTCCGTGCAGATGACGCAACCCAGCTCAGGAGGAGCTCGTTGAAGATCTTGTCCTTGGTGTTGTTTCGTTCTAGTTGATCAGTAGTGGAGCCCAGTTGGGGTCGATCGGTGACCGTGTCGCATTTGGGGTTCTTCTTTTATTTTGGTTCCATAGTCGGACCTTGATTGTATCTGGATGATGTAATGCTTTATTCATGTATTGTGTGAAGTGGCGATTGTAAGCCAACTATGTATCTCTTTCCCTTATGTATTACATGGGTTGTGTGAAGATTACCTCACTTGCGACATTGCTTTCAATGCGGTTATTCCTCTAAGTCATGCTTCGACACGTGGGAGATATAGCCGCATCGAGGGCGTTACAAGTTGGTATCAGAGCCTTCCCCGACCTTAGGAGCCCCCACTGCTTGATCGTTTTTAGCAGCCGTTGTTGAGTCTAGAAAAATGTTTTGAGTCATTTAGGAAGTATATATCGGAGAGTTTAGGAATTCTTTTTAATCCCCAGTCCCTTCATCGCTTTGGTAAGGCATCCTGAAGTAGAGTTTTGTCTCTTCTCTTCTCAAATTTCACAAATTTTTTTAGGATCACACGGGTATCTTGGAATCGTTCCGATGGTTTTGTGACGAGAACATTGTTCTTGGTGCCTCCTGACATTTAGGGGTTGTGGCAGTGTCCCGAGGAGTTGAGCTCCAAGGTGTTGTCGTCACAATTTTATCGTTGCAGTTCTGGAATACCTGAGTTTAGTTCGCCGACATCGAAAATCTCTTTTATGCAGTTGTTGGTGAGATAACCTCGACGCCACCCAGTACTGGGGCGGGAGTTCGGGAGTATTGCCATAACTTGTATAACGGATGCTTTTCGAAGGTTGAGGTAGATGATTTCCGAAGGTTTCTTGGTTATGTGTTGAAGGATGGATACAGCTTGATGTAGGATTTGCTAGTTTGGGTGAGATATTATGCTTCCCCTGTATCCCCAACACCTGATTGCATAACCGGAAAATTTCGGGAGTTTATAAGTGGGAATTCAAGTAGCTCCTAGGATATCTTTCTGACAGATGTATGATATGAAATTGGGGTTCGACGTCTAGTGGTCCGCCTATTCACGGTTGGTTTTACAGTGGTCTCGTTGTGTCTTAAAGAGTCCTTGGCTATGCCGACTCGGGGATGCTTCGTATGTCATGTGCATTGCCTTGTACATGATGGTGCTGTATGATCGAGCCCGTGTAGGCCCCACCATGAAAACTTCGAGCGAAATCTCTATCATATGTTTGTTCCGACTTATTCTGCAAGCCAATCCTCTATTTTTGTTTGGAGTTGTGGTATTCGAGTTGCTTCAATGTCAAGTGTTGATTCCATACCTTCCCCCAAATGGTGTTCTCATACTTCGATGTGAATACTAATCCTTCTCGATCATCGAGTTTGTCATTTCAATTTCTTGTCAATCGGTGTGTTTCTTTTCAAGTGGATCCGATCATTTCAACTTCCTCAAGATCAATTATCACTTCTTCTCAACGGTGTTTGTTTCATTCGTCTCCAAGTTGCCTTTGTTTTCCCACCCTCCCACCCTTGTTTCTTCAAGGACTCATATATCTTAATCAAGTATCCTTTTACTCTTGTGAAGTCTCTCCATCCTTTTTCGTCAATATTTTTATCCGATGATTCTCATGAAGATCCTAACGGAGCTTCAAGTTCATCATTCGTCATTCTTTTCTTCTCCGGTGGATTCAATTCTAGCTTTGTTGATCATATTCCTTTCCTCGTTTTAAATGTTGTCTCATGCCGGTGCACCTCTTAATCATCCACTTCTCACTATTCATTTGTTCCAGAGTGCTCAAGATATCTCGAAGATTTGTGTTTTCCACTCTGCATTCATTCTAGATCTTTCGAGGATGTTATCTAATTCAAGCCATTTAATTCAACCGGTGCAATCTCTCCTTTAAATCATTCTACAGTGTTTCTTTTGAGTGGGCCCTAACCCACAGGTCTTTTCCCAGGATCTTACCTGACTCTTCTTATTTTCTCAGAGCTACCATCAAATTCTTTTCGAAGTTTGACGTAAGAATGATTTATCTTCAGTCAAATGCATTTCCCCAAGATCGGTTAAATTCTTTTCATCGTTGGCTCAACCTCTTTGCTTTTGATTCTTCCGGAGTGTCTAAATAATTCTTGGTAGTGTTTCTCATCATCATTATCTGCATTTCAAGACCGAAGAAGAGTTTTCCTCCAAATCTTATCCGTTCTCTCAAAGATTCGTGATTCTAGCTTGATGCTATCCTCTCATAATTGTTTTCGATTGCGAGAATTCTTTACACCCATCCGGAGCAATTCAGGAGTCTTTTCAGTTTGATTCTCTGCAGCCCATCATCTCAGAATTATTCTTTCTAGTTTTCAGTTCTCGTTCTTTAAATCCTACCGGTGTTTCGTTCAAGTGATCTCTAATCGGCTCGTGATCTCTTCGTTCTCATGTATCTAAATCCTCTCAAGCATCTTCGTTCATTTTATAATTCTTCCTGGTGTTTCTTTATCTTCTCTTCATTCACTTTCAATTCTTACAGTGGTTCGTTCAAGAGTTCCTCTTCCTTTGTTTATCATATCAATTCATTCGTTGTTTCAACCCTTCCGGTGGTTCGTTCAATACCTTCTCAAGTTTGCGCTATATCTCTCTTAATCCTTCCAACGGGAATAAGTTGTTTGCAATCCGTTGCTTGTCATCAATTTAAATTGGTGAAGGATGCGCATAACGTAATTCTTATTCTTGGTTCATCCAACTATTTAATTCCTCATTCCGGAGGTTCATCAAAAATTCTCGGTTTCATTTGTTTCATCTTCTCTTTTTCCCGGAGTTCCAACCTATTTTAATTGTATCGCCATGGAGATCCATCTAATCATTGCAAGGGTTCACCTTGTGTTTTCAACTTCTATTTCTTTTTGTTATCCTTTTGTTACCAGAGTTCTTCATGAAGGTTCTTCAGGATGGTTCTTCAAGGATTTAATTCCTTCTCGAATTGTTCATCAACATTCTTTTCTAAGGAGCTCAAGTTTCTTCATCTTGTAGTTCGGAGTGCTATTCTTTCACGCATATCTTTTGAGGTGGTGTTATGTCTTTCTTGATAATTTCCCTTCGTGCTCCGGGATTCACAAGTTATCGAAATGACATATATTAAATCCAGCAATCGCGTCATTGGAGTTATCTTGGACTATATTTCACCTAAAGCTTTCATTAAGGATTGTCGCTCTTATGGTGATTATCAATGATCCAAGTTCTTCATTTATCCTCCCGGTGAAATATTTGCTCGTCTCCTTGTTCATACCAATCCAATTCTTCTTCCCGTGAGTAGCAGGTTGTCACCTCATAATTTTGAGATGTATTCCATAAGACCATATCAAGCTTATTCTTTTCGTTGTTGGTTTTTTTCCAACAACTCCGTTCGACCCTTCTCCTGAAGATGCCTCTTCAAGCTCTTTTGTGCAAGAAGTTGGCATTTTCTTCTCAATTCTCCTATGGCAATTATCTATCTCCTATTCTTCCGTTCCGGAGACGTTGTGATGTTGCTCTCTCCAACCCATCATCTTGTTTGTCAAAATCATGTTCAATTTCTTCCATTTTCAGTCGAAGTGCTGCCCAAATTATACCATTCTTTCCCTCTCTATCTTGTTTTTTAACCGGAGTGTTGTGCCCCTTTTGCACAAGTTCTTTTCGTCTTATCAAGTCTTGCTTCCCTTATCAACCGGAGTGCTACCCGAATCGGTTCCTTTTTTCCTCTTTCTTAACGGGGTGTTTTGAACTTTGTTCTTCACCGTTGTTTCATTTCTTTCAATTTGTTCAACCTCTCAAGGTTCGTGGTTTCAATCTTTTGTCAAAGAAGCAACTTAGTTTTACCTCTTCTCTTTCTCTTCCGTTTTCCCTCCGGTGTCACTCTAGATCTCGGGACAAGATCCTCTCGTAGTGGTGGAGTGTTGGGACGCCCCAAGACCGGAGCTTCAGATGCCTTCCAGGGTTTCCGGGTTTCATCGTGTGATTTGTTTGGTCCGTTGCATTTCATCTTTGCATCACGTGCATTGCATCATGTCATCATGCAACCCGTTTTAAAACTCACTAAATAAATTGCATGGATCTTCGGTCCATTTAAACCGAGGGAATTCACATGGTGATTTTCTCTTTATAACATATATCCTCCCAATATTATTAGGGAGCTATATGTAAATATTCCATTAACTTTGGGATCACCATAACACACTTGCAATTCAATTCCATGCCTCTTATGCTTCAAGTTGCACCTCCAAACTTTGCCCATTATTTCTTTCATCGCTTTTCCGGAGCTCCACCAAAAATCCGAACATTTTTGGACACCTCTAATTCCTAGTCCTTGTTCAAATAGTTGGAATTAAATTCAAATGACTTTGAATTAAATTCTTGCAATCATGCCACTTTTATTTTCGAGATCGAGCTCATTGTTTTGCGAGTTCGGGAGTTAATCCACATGCCCTAATTCGTGTCCACTCATTCTTCTCTCTCTTTTCTTTATTCTGGTTTTGGAAGAGTCTGAAGGAGGGAGAGTGAAAGAGAGCAGCCCATCCAAGAGATCAGGCCGGCCCGTTTGTTCCTGGAGGCCCAGCCGCCGGCCTCCCTAGTCCTCTAGGCCCAGCCGGGCTCCCGAACCCTAGCCAGCCTCCCGATCCCACTTCTCTCCCTCGATCCCTCCTCCAGCGCCGCCTCCCTCGCAGCCTTGCTCTCTCCCTTCGCTCTCTCCCTCACGCTACATCCTCTGCACGCCGCGCCCGAGACACCGCTAACCTCCCGCTCGCCCTTCGTGCTCTTGTGCCTCCTCCACCCTCCCGCCGGAGCCCAAGTCCGGCGTCTCCTCCCTCCAGTGCCGCCTTGCTGCTCCCTCCCGTGCACAAGCCCCACTTTTGCCATGCCGGCCTCTCCTCCTTCTCATGCGCCCCTGCTGGGTCCTCCCTTCGCGTCCCTGATGCTCGTAGACCCCGCGCGCCCCTGCGGGCAAGTTCGTTGGAGACCCACCAGGCCGCTGCTCCCCTGCCTCGTCCTCGGCGCCTCGTCCCCAAGCTCGAGTTTGCCGCCGCCTTGATCCTCCCTCGTCGTCCTCCTGCCGGCGAGCAGCACCAGCAGTTCATCCGCGTAGTCACCTCGCCACCTCATTTCATCTCCGCCCCGAGCCAGTGCTGTTGAGCACCCCTATGCCTCTGCCACCTCGCCATGTCACTGGCGCCACATCGCCCGTTCGTCCTCTGCTTCGAGCGACAGGAACATGCGCCGCCCTCGTGACCTCCAGGGGCAGCCAAGTCGCGTAACCGCTCCTCGCGCGTGGGCCGCCTCCTTACGCTGCTGCCGTGACTGGGTCGTCCCTGCTGACCTTCGCCTTGGCCCGATGTTCCCCTTGTCGAAGGTATCCACGCCACGACCGACTCCTTCCCGACACCTTGCTGCTGCTTGAAGACCACGAAGGCGCTCATGGAGCCCCAGGTCCGAAGATGGCCACGACCGTGCATCTCCCCTTGTACCACTTTGAAGACCTCAACCACAGTACCCTTACGGCTACATCCGGAGATGCGTCAAGTTCAACTTCCTTCATGGGAGCGACTACCTCTCGCGGGCGTGTATCGTCGCCTTGTATCATTTCGGTTCTTCAAGGCCAGCAAGTTTCCGCTACGAGATATACCCGTACCATCGCCGAAGACCGTGTAACACAAGCGTCAAGTTATACTACCGTTGCAAAACGAGACGGCGGGAGTCCGAAGACCCCAAGTACCACGACACCGATGACATGAACATCTACGGAATGTGTAACTACGCGATGTGACGCCAAGTTCGATGACGACCGTGTACCCCTACCGCTCCTCGAACATGAACGTCTACTTCCTCTTCGACTCGTGAACCTCTACTTCCACTACGATCCGCGAGTACCACTACTTCCACTATGAACTCGAACCGCCGCAATACTGCACGCTTCAAAGGTATAACGCCGAGATGTCGCCCATGAACGAATGCATGTGTGATGTATGAGATGCTTGTGCTTGCTCCGTGCTCGAATTGTAGGTGCATGTTGCCCCTCTTTTGCCTTGTCACCGTCGTCGACCCGTGGGAACCCGGTTACCGGGATCACCCCACCATCTTTTGCATGTATCCGCACACTTCTCTTTTGCACCGGTATCTCCGTGAGTTACCAGAACCGGAAAGTTTCCATGGCATCATTTTCGGATTTGTTGCCGTGGCACCCTTTTCTTTCCACCACGGTGACAAATGCTTCATTAAATGCTCTTATCAACATTTTCATAAAAATTGCTAAAAACTTGCATATGTCATTCGCATCATGATAATAACATTTAAAATGTTAAGACTGTTGTTTGCTTTAAATTGCTAAATGCATATGAGGATTTACCGGAATTGTTGTTTGTTGTTACGGCCCCATTTAAACTTGCCTAAATGTTTAGTTTACTCATGCTTCACCTCTTGCCATGTTAACCAACATTTAATATTGTTGAGTACCTAACCGAGAGAGAACTAAATAATTGATGTGGTGTTCCGTCAATATGCAACTCGTTGCATATTGAGCTCCACTTAACTTCTAGTTTTGTTTGTGCCCTTTGCCATGCCATGCATTTTTAAACCGGACATGCATCATACTTGGTTGTGCATCATGCCATGTCTATGTGGTGGTTGTTTACTATGTTGTCTGATTCTTTCCGATGTGCTTCTTTGGGTTGTTTTCCGGTAACGTCGTGTTTGTGAGGACCCGTTCGACTACGTCTGTTTGTATTCTTCATGGACTCGTTCTTCTTCCTTGCGGGATCTCAGGCAAGATGATCATACCCTCGAAATCACTTCTATCTTTGCTTGCTAGTTGCTCGCTCATTTGCTATGCCTATGCTGCGATACCTACCACTTGCTTATCATGCCTCCCATATTGTTGAACCAAGCCTCTAACCCACCTTGTCCTAGCAAACCGTTGTTTGGCTATGTTCCCGCTTTGCTCAGCGCCTCTTATAGCGTTGGTAGTTGCAGGTGAAGATTGAAGTTTGTTCCTTGTTGGAACATAGAGATGTTGTTCCTTGTTGGAACATGTTTACTTGTTGGGATATCACAATATCTCTTATTTAATTAATGCATCTATATACTTGGTAAAGGGTGGAAGGCTCGGTCTTATGCCTGGTGTTTTGTTCCACTCTTGCCGCCCTAATTTCCGTCATATCGGTGTTATGTTCCCGGATTTTGCGTTCCTTATGCGGTTGGGTAATAATGGGAACCCCTTGACAGTTCGCCTTGAATAAAACTCCTCCAGTAATGCCCAACATTGGTTCTACCATTCTCCACCTAGCCTTTTCTTTCCCTTGGGTTCTACAGACTCAAGGGTCATCATTATTTTAACCCCCCGGGCCAGTGCTCCTCTGAGTGTTGGTCCAACCTGTCAGCTGCCGGTGGCCACCAGGGGCAACTCTGGGCTGGCCTACCCGTACCTAAGACAATCTGAGTGTGCCCTGAGAAAGAGATATGTGCAGCTCCTATCAGGATTTGTCGGCACATTCGGGCGGTGTTGCTGGTTTAGTTTTACCTAGTCGAAAAGTCTTGTAACCGGGATTCCGAGTCTGATCGGGTCTTCCCGCTAGAAGGAATATCCTTCGTTGACTGTGAGATCTTGTGATGGGTTAAGTTGGGACACCCCTGTAGGGATTTGAACTTTCGAAAGCCGTGCCCGTGGTTATGGGCAGATGGGAATTTGTTAATGTCCGGTTGTAGAAAACCTGAAGTTGATCTTAATTAAAATGCATCAACCGCGTGTGTAACCGTGATGGTCTCTTTCCGGCAGAGTCGGGGAAGTGAACACGGTGTTGGAGTTATGCTTGACGTAGGTTGTTTTAGGATCACTTCTTGATCATACTTTTATTGACCGTGCTTTGCCTTCTCTTCTCGCTCTCATTTGCGTATGTTAGCCACCATATATGCTAGTCGCTTGCTGCAGCTCCACCTCATACCTTTACCTTACCCATAAGCTTAAATAGTCTTGATCGCGAGGGTGTGAGATTGCTGAGTCCCCGTGGCTCACAGATACTTCCAAACCAGCTTGCAGGTGCCAATGAGTCCGTGCAGATGACGCAACCCAGCTCAGGAGGAGCTCGTTGAAGATCTTGTCCTTGGTGTTGTTTCGTTCTAGTTGATCAGTAGTGGAGCCCAGTTGGGGTCGATCGGTGACCGTGTCGCATTTGGGGTTCTTCTTTTATTTTGGTTCCATAGTCGGACCTTGATTGTATCTGGATGATGTAATGCTTTATTCATGTATTGTGTGAAGTGGCGATTGTAAGCCAACTATGTATCTCTTTCCCTTATGTATTACATGGGTTGTGTGAAGATTACCTCACTTGCGACATTGCTTTCAATGCGGTTATTCCTCTAAGTCATGCTTCGACACGTGGGAGATATAGCCGCATCGAGGGCGTTACAAGTTGGTATCAGAGCCTTCCCCGACCTTAGGAGCCCCCACTGCTTGATCGTTTTTAGCAGCCGTTGTTGAGTCTAGAAAAATGTTTTGAGTCATTTAGGAAGTATATATCGGAGAGTTTAGGAATTCTTTTTAATCCCCAGTCCCTTCATCGCTTTGGTAAGGCATCCTGAAGTAGAGTTTTGTCTCTTCTCTTCTCAAATTTCACAATTTTTTTTAGGATCACACGGGTATCTTGGAATCGTTCCGATGGTTTTGTGACGAGAACATTGTTCTTGGTGCCTCCTGACATTTAGGGGTTGTGGCAGTGTCCCGAGGAGTTGAGCTCCAAGGTGTTGTCGTCACAATTTTATCGTTGCAGTTCTGGAATACCTGAGTTTAGTTCGCCGACATCGAAAATCTCTTTTATGCAGTTGTTGGTGAGATAACCTCGACGCCACCCAGTACTGGAGGGAGTTCGGGAGTATTGCCATAACTTGTATAACGGATGCTTTTCGAAGGTTGAGGTAGATGATTTCCGAAGGTTTCTTGGTTATGTGTTGAAGGATGGATACAGCTTGATGTAGGATTTGCTAGTTTGGGTGAGATATTATGCTTCCCCTGTATCCCCAACACCTGATTGCATAACCGGAAAATTTCGGGAGTTTATAAGTGGGAATTCAAGTAGCTCCTAGGATATCTTTCTGACAGATGTATGATATGAAATTGGGGTTCGACGTCTAGTGGTCCGCCTATTCACGGTTGGTTTTACAATGGTCTCGTTGTGTCTTAAAGAGTCCTTGGCTATGCCGACTCGGGGATGCTTCGTATGTCATGTGCATTGCCTTGTACATGATGGTGCTGTATGATCGAGCCCGTGTAGGCCCCACCATGAAAACTTCGAGCGAAATCTCTATCATATGTTTGTTCCGACTTATTCTGCAAGCCAATCCTCTATTTTTGTTTGGAGTTGTGGTATTCGAGTTGCTTCAATGTCAAGTGTTGATTCCATACCTTCCCCCAAATGGTGTTCTCATACTTCGATGTGAATACTAATCCTTCTCGATCATCGAGTTTGTCATTTCAATTTCTTGTCAATCGGTGTGTTTCTTTTCAAGTGGATCCGATCATTTCAACTTCCTCAAGATCAATTATCACTTCTTCTCAACGGTGTTTGTTTCATTCGTCTCCAAGTTGCCTTTGTTTTCCCACCCTCCCACCCTTGTTTCTTCAAGGACTCATATATCTTAATCAAGTATCCTTTTACTCTTGTGAAGTCTCTCCATCCTTTTTCGTCAATATTTTTATCCGATGATTCTCATGAAGATCCTAACGGAGCTTCAAGTTCATCATTCGTCATTCTTTTCTTCTCCGGTGGATTCAATTCTAGCTTTGTTGATCATATTCCTTTCCTCGTTTTAAATGTTGTCTCATGCCGGTGCACCTCTTAATCATCCACTTCTCACTATTCATTTGTTCCAGAGTGCTCAAGATATCTCGAAGATTTGTGTTTTCCACTCTGCATTCATTCTAGATCTTTCGAGGATGTTATCTAATTCAAGCCATTTAATTCAACCGGTGCAATCTCTCCTTTAAATCATTCTACAGTGTTTCTTTTGAGTGGGCCCTAACCCACAGGTCTTTTCCCAGGATCTTACCTGACTCTTCTTATTTTCTCAGAGCTACCATCAAATTCTTTTCGAAGTTTGACGTAAGAATGATTTATCTTCAGTCAAATGCATTTCCCCAAGATCGGTTAAATTCTTTTCATCGTTGGCTCAACCTCTTTGCTTTTGATTCTTCCGGAGTGTCTAAATAATTCTTGGTAGTGTTTCTCATCATCATTATCTGCATTTCAAGACCGAAGAAGAGTTTTCCTCCAAATCTTATCCGTTCTCTCAAAGATTCGTGATTCTAGCTTGATGCTATCCTCTCATAATTGTTTTCGATTGCGAGAATTCTTTACACCCATCCGGAGCAATTCAGGAGTCTTTTCAGTTTGATTCTCTGCAGCCCATCATCTCAGAATTATTCTTTCTAGTTTTCATTTCTCGTTCTTTAAATCCTACCGGTGTTTCGTTCAAGTGATCTCTAATCGGCTCGTGATCTCTTCGTTCTCATGTATCTAAATCCTCTCAAGCATCTTCGTTCATTTTATAATTCTTCCTGGTGTTTCTTTATCTTCTCTTCGTTCACTTTCAATTCTTACAGTGGTTCGTTCAAGAGTTCCTCTTCCTTTGTTTATCATATCAATTCATTCGTTGTTTCAACCCTTCCGGTGGTTCGTTCAATACCTTCTCAAGTTTGCGCTATATCTCTCTTAATCCTTCCAACGGGAATAAGTTGTTTGCTATGTGGTGGTTGTTTACTATGTTGTCTGCTTCTTTCTGGTGTGCTTCTTCGGGTTGTTTTCCGGTAACGTTGTGTTTGTGAGGACCCGTTCGACTACATCCGTTTGTATTCTTCATGGACTCGTTCTTCTTCCTTGCGGGATCTCAGGCAAGATGATCATACCCTCAAAATCACTTCTATCTTTACTTGCTAGTTGCTCGCTCTTTTGCTATGCCTATGCTGCGATACCTACCACTTGCTTGTCATGCCTCCCATATTGTTGAACCAAGCCTCTAACCCACCTTGTCCTAGCAAACCGTTGTTTGGCTATGTTACCGCTTTGCTCAGCCCATCTTATAGCGTTGGTAGTTGAAGGTGAAGATTGAAGTTTGTTCCTTGTTGGAACATGGAGATGTTGTTCCTTGTTGGAACATGTTTACTTGTTGGGACATCACAATATCTCTTATTTAATTAATGCATCTACATACTTGGTAAAGGGTGGAAGGCTCGGCCTTATGCCTGGTGTTTTGTTCCACTCTTGCCGCCCTAGTTTCCGTCATATCGGTGTTATGTCCCGGATTTTGCGTTCCTTACGCGGTTGGGTAATAATGGGAACCCCTTGACAGTTCACCTTGAATAAAACTCCTCCAGCAATGCCCAACATTGGTTTTACCATTCGCCACCTAGCCTTTTCTTTCCCTTGGGTTCCGCAGACTCAAGGGTCATTATTATTTTAACCCCCCCGGGCTAGTGCTCCTCTGAGTGTTGGTCCAACCTGTCAGCTGCCGGTGGCCACCAGGGGCAACTCTGGGCTGGCCTACCCGTACCTAAGACAATCTGAGTGTGCCCTGAGAAAGAGATATGTGCAGCTCCTATCGGGATTTGTCGGCACATTCGGGCGGTGTTGCTGGTTTAGTTTTACCTAGTCGAAAAGTCTTGTAACCGGGATTCCGAGTCTGATCGGGTCTTCCCGCTAGAAGGAATATCCTTCGTTGACTGTGAGATCTTGTGATGGGTTAAGTTGGGACACCCCTGTAGGGATTTGAACTTTCGAAAGCCGTGCCCGTGGTTATGGGCAGATGGGAATTTGTTAATGTCCGGTTGTAGAAAACCTGAAGTTGATCTTAATTAAAATGCATCAACCGCGTGTGTAACCGTGATGGTCTCTTTCCGGCGGAGTCGGGGAAGTGAACACGGTGTTGGAGTTATGCTTGACGTAGGTTGTTTTAGGATCACTTCTTGATCATACTTTTATTGACCGTGCTTTGCCTTCTCTTCTCGCTCTCATTTGCGTATGTTAGCCACCATATATGCTAGTCGCTTGCTGCAGCTCCACCTCATACCTTTACCTTACCCATAAGCTTAAATAGTCTTGATCGCGAGGGTGTGAGATTGCTGAGTCCCCGTGGCTCACAGATACTTCCAAACCAGCTTGCAGGTGCCAATGAGTCCGTGCAGATGACGCAACCCAGCTCAGGAGGAGCTCGTTGAAGATCTTGTCCTTGGTGTTGTTTCGTTCTAGTTGATCAGTAGTGGAGCCCAGTTGGGGTCGATCGGGGACCGTGTCGCATTTGGGGTTCTTCTTTTATTTTGGTTCCGTAGTCGGACCTTGATTGTATCTGGATGATGTAATGCTTTATTCATGTATTGTGTGAAGTGGCGATTGTAAGCCAACTATGTATCTCTTTCCCTTATGTATTACATGGGTTGTGTGAAGATTACCTCACTTGCGACATTGCTTTCAGTGCGGTTATGCCTCTAAGTCGTGCTTCGACACGTGGGAGATATAGCCGCATCGTGGGCGTTACAAAGGTTTTCCCTTTATCTTTGAAGGGAGACGCATTGATATGGTATAGGCTATGTGATGATATGAAATCATGGAACTATAAAAGATTGAAATTGGAATTTCATCAAAAGTATTACCCTATGCATCTTGTTCATCGTGATCACAATTATATATACAATTTCTGGCCTCGCGAAGGAGAAAGCATCGCTCAAGCTTGGGGGAGGCTTAAATCAATGTTATATTCATGCCCCAATCATGAGCTCTCGAGAGAAATAATTATGCAAAGTTTTTATACTCGGCTTTCTGAAAACAATCGCACCATGCTCGATACTTCTTGTGCTGGCTCTTTTATGATGAAGACTATTGAATTCAGATGGAATTTATTGGATAGAATTAAATGCAACTCTGAAGATTGGGACCTCGACGAAGGTAAGGAGTCAGGTATGACACCTAAGTTTGATTGTGTTAAATATTTTATGGATACCGATATTTTCCGTAAGTTTAGCACTAAATATGGACTTGACTCTGAGATAGTAGCTTCTTTCCGTGAATCTTTTGCTACTTATGTTGATCTCCCTAAGGAGAAGTGGTTGAAATATCATCCTCCCATAGAAGTAAAAGTAGATGCACCTATTAAAGTTGAAGAAAAGACTGTCACTTATAATGATCCTATTGTTCCTACTTCTTATGTTGAGAAACCACCTTTCCCTGTTAGAATAAAGGTTCATGCTAAAGCTTCAACTGTTGTTCGTAAAAGCAATATTAGAACTTATACACCTCCTGAGCAAGTTAAAGTAGAACCTAATATTGATGGGCATGTTATTCAGTTCGAAGGTGAAACTGCTAGAAGTGCTAAACCTTGTGATAAAGATAAACATGGACCTGTGGTAGGCGTGCCTGTTATTTCTGTTAAAATAGGAGATCATTGTTATCATGGTTTATGTGATATGGGTGCTAGTGCTAGTGCAATACCTATTGACTTATACGAAGAAATTATGCATGACATTGCACCTGTTGAGTTAGAAGAAATTGATGTTACTATTAAACTTGCTAATAGAGATACTCTTTCACCAATGGGAATTGTTAGAGATGTTTAGTCTAGTGTGGGAAAACTAAATATCCTGCTGATTTTCTTGTTCTTGGTTCCCCACAAGATAGCTTTTGTCCCATTATATTTGGTAGACCCTTCTTAAATACTGTTAATGCTGCCATAGATTGCACAAAGAATGTTGTTACTGTTGGCTTGGATGATATGGTTCATGAGTTTAATTTCTCTAAATTTAGTAAACAACATCGTGAGGAAGAATTACCTAGTAAGGATGAAATTATTGGTATTGCTTCTATTGCCGTACCTCCTAGTGATCCTTTAGAACACTATTTGCTAGACCATGAAAATGATGTGTTCATGAATGAAAGAAGGGAAATAGATGAAGTATTCTTTAAACAGGAACCTATTCTGCAACACAATTTGCCTGTTGAAATTTTAGGGGATCCTCCTCCACCCAAGGGTGATCCCATGTTTGAGCTTAAACCTTTGCCTGATAATCTTAAATATGCTTATCTTGATGAAAAGAAGATATATCCTGTTATTATTAGTGCTAACCTTTCAGAGCATGAAGAACAAAGATTATTGAAAACTCTGAAGAAGCACCGTGCTACTATTGGATATACTCTTGATGATCTTAAGGGCATTAGTCCCACTCTATGTCAACATAAAATAAATTTGGAAGCAGATGCCAAACCAGTTCGTGATCCTCAACAACGTCCGAATCCGAAAATGAAAGAAGTGGTAAGAAAAGAAATACTCAAGCTTCTGGAGGCAGGTATAATCTATTCCGTTGCTGATAGTCAGTGGGTAAGTCCTGTCCATTGTGTCCCTAAGAAGGGAGGTATTACTGTTGTTCCTAATGATAAAGATGAATTGATTCCACAAAGAATTATCACAGGTTATAGGATGGTAATTGATTTCAGCAAATTAAATAAAGCTACTAAGAAAGATCATTATCCCTTACCTTTTATTGATCAAATGCTATAAAGATTATGCAAACATACACACTATTGCTTTCTAGATGGTTATTCTGGTTTCTCTCAAATACCTGTGTCGGCTAGAGATCAATCAAAGACTACTTTTACATTCCCTTTTGGTACTTTTGCTTATAGACGTATGCCTTTTGGTCTATGTAATGCACCTGCTACCTTTCAAAGATGCATGATGGCTATATTCTCTGACTTTTGTGAAAAGATTTGTGAGGTTTTCATGGACGACTTTTCTGTCTACGGATCTCCTTTTGATGATTGCTTGAGCAACCTTGATCGAGTTTTGCAGAGATGTGGAGAAACTAATCTTGTCTTGAATTGGGAAAAGTGCCACTTTATGGTTAATGAAGGTATTGTCTTGGGGCATAAAGTTTCTGAAAGAGGTATTGAAGTTGATAAAGCCAAGGTCGATGCTATTTAAAAGATGCCATGTCCCAAGGACATCAAAGGTATAAGAAGTTTCCTTGGTCACGCCGGATTTTATAGGAGGTTCATTAAGGACTTCTCAAAAAATTCTCAGTCTCTGACTAATTTATTACAAAAAGATATACCATTTGTCTTTGATGATGATTGTGTAGAAGCATTTGAAATACTTAAGAAAGCATTGATCTCTGCACCTATTGTTCAGCCACCTGATTGGAATTTACCCTTTGAAATTATGTGTGATGCTAGTGATTATGCTGTAGGTCCTGTTCTAGGGCAAAGAGTTGATAAGAAATTAAATGTTATTTATTATGCCAGTAAGACTCTAGACAATGCTCAAGGAAATTATGCTACTACTGAAAAGAGCTTTTAGTAGTTGTATTTGCTTGTGATAAGTTCAGACCTTATATTGTTGATTCTAAAGTAACTATTCACACTGATCATGCTGCTATTAAATACCTTATGGAAAAGAAAGATGCTAAACCTAGACTTATTAGATGGGTTCTCTTGCTACAAGAATTTGATTTGCATATTGTTGATAGAAAGGGAGCTGAGAACCCCGTTGCAGACAACTTGTCTAGGTTAGAGAATGTTCTTGATGACCCACTACCTATTAATGATAGCTTTCCTAATGAACAATTAAATGTTATAAGTACTTCTCGTAGTACTCCATGGTATGCTGATTATGCTAATTATATTGTTGCTAAGTTTATACCACCTAGCTTCACATACCAGCAAAAGAAAAAGTTTTTTTATGATTTAAGACATTACTTTTGGGATGACCCACATCTTTATAAAGAAGGAGTAGATGGTGTTATTAGACGTTGTGTACCTAAGCATGAACAGGAAAAAATCCTACGCAAGTGTCATTCCGAGGCTTATGGAGGACACCACGCTGGAGATAGAACTACACATAAGGTATTGCAATCTGGTTTTTATTGGCCTACTCTCTTCAAGGATGCCCGTAAGTTTGTCTTGTCTTGTGATGAATGTCAAAGAATTGGTAATATTAGTAGACGTCAAGAAATGCCTATGAATTATTCTCTTGTTATTGAACCGTTTGAAGTTTGGGGCTTTGATTATATGGGACCTTTTCCTACCTCTAATGGATACACACATATTTTAGTTGTTGTTGATTACGTTACTAAGTGGGTAGAAGCTATTCCAACTAGTAGTGTTGATCATAACACTTCTATTAAAATGCTTAAGGAAGTTATTTTCCCGAGGTTTGGAGTCCCTAGATATTTAATGACTGATGGTGGTTCACACTTTATTCATGGTGCTTTCCGTAAAATGCTTGCTAAATATGATGTTAATCATAGAATTGCACCTCCTTATCACCCTGAGTCTAGTGGTCAAGTAGAGTTGAGCAATAGAGAGCTCAAATTAATTTTGCAAAAGATTGTTAATAGGTGTAGAAAGAATTGGTCCAAGAAACTTGATGATGCATTATGGGCTTATAGAACTGCATACAAAAACCCTACGGGTATATCTCCGTATAAAATGGTTTATGGAAAAGCATGTCACTTACCTCTCGAAGTAGAACATAAGGCATATTGGGCTATTAAAGAGCTCAACTATGATTTCAAACTTGCCGGTGAAAAGAGGTTATTTGATATTAGCTCACTCGATGAATGGAGAACCCAAGCATATGAAAATGCCAAGTTGTTTAAAGAAAAAGTTAAAATATGGCATGACAAAAGGATACAAAAGCGTGAGTTTAATGTAGGTGATTATGTATTGCTATACAACTCTCGTTTAAGATTTTTTGCAGGAAAACTTCTCTCTAAATGGGAAGGCCCCTATGTTATCGAACAGGTCTATCGTTCTGGTGCCATAAAGATCAACAACTTTGAAGGCACAAATCCGAAGGTGGTAAACGGTCAAAGAATTAAACAGTATATCTCAGGTAATCCCATGAATGTTGAAACCAATATTATTGAAACCGTAACCCTGGAGGAATACATAAGGGACACTTTCCGAAGCGTTTCAGACCCCGAAAAGGAATAGGTATGTGGTACGGTAAGTAAACCGACTCCAAAACAATTTTTAAGCCAATATTTCTCCGTTTAGGAATATTTAGAAAAATAGAAAAATAAGTAGCATTCCAAGAAGGACACGAGGGCCCCACGAGGGTGGTGGGCGCACCCTACCCCCCTGGCCGCGCCCCCTACCTCGTGAGCACCTCGTGTGCCTTCCGGACTCCGTTTTCTTGCACGTTACGTATTTTGGTCGGTAAAAATTCATTATATATTCTCCCGAAGGTTTTGACTCCCGTATCACGCAAATCTCCTCTGTTTTTGTTTTCGAGCTGTTGCTGTTGCAGATTAGAACAAGATGTTTTCTCAAGAGTCAATCGGGGAGAGCCGGGTATCTAATCCGGCACCGGAACCAAGGGCAAACAGCGACGCTGACCACTTTGGGCCAGCAATGGAGGAAGAGATGGAGGCTGACTTGATGAGATTAGATGCCATGGAGGATGAAGAAGTCACCTCTCGCCTCCGAGCTGGGCTCACGATGGGGGAACTACAGAGCTCAGCTATTCCAAATTCGGTTATCCCTTCTAATGTTAGATTTCTTTCTTATGAAAATATGAAGAGGAGTGTCACTTGTTCTCCCGCATCTATGCAACACCCTTGGGTGCAAGGAGCTTTAGCTGTCACAGGAAAGCTTCATAAGGAAATAATGGACCTCAAACAGCAAGTCAATAAGCTCGAGGAGGAGAACCGCATCCTGAGGGGAGTCATCGCCAAGAATATTACACCGCCAACAAAGAAGAAGATATAATCACATGGGTATGGGCACTCCCCTTGGCAACTGCCAAGCTTGGGGGAGGTGCCCCGGTATCGTATCACCATCACAACTCCTATCTTTACCGTTTTTCTTAGTTCAATCCTATTAGTAGTATCTTGATCTAGTAGAATAAAGTTTATGGCATGATCTAGTTTTGAGTTTGCTTTGTGATCTCTCTTTGTAATCGAGTCCGTGAGCTATATATAATATGGATTAGTGTTGAGTCAAGGGCTTGATTATTTTGCCATGATCTTGGGAGAATAAAAGAAAAGAGAAAAGAATAGAAAGAAACAAAAAGTTCATATTGATCTTATTGAGAGTAATGACTTCACATAGAAAGAGTATAATGATTAAAAGTTGTTGGGGGTTGGCAGACATAGCTTTGGTCATTGTTGCAATTAGTAGGAAGTAATAAGGAAAGAGAGGTTTTCACATATAGATATATTATCATTGACATCTTTTATGATTGGGAGCACTCACTAAAATATGACATGCTAAAGAGTTGATGTTGGACAAGGAAGACAACGTAATGAGTCATGTCTTTCTTATATCTGAGATAAAGTATGTTGTCATGGATCCTCTAACTTGTTGACCTTGCCTTTCCCCCTCATGCTAGCCAAATTCTCAGAACCAAGTAGAAATACTACTTGTGCTTCCAAATACCCTTAAACCAGTTTTGCCATGAGAGTCCACCATATCTACCTATGGATTGAGTAAGATCCTTCAAGTAGGTTGTCATCAGTGCAAAGCAATAAAAATTGCTCTAAATATGTATGATTGATTGGTGTGGGAGAAATAAGCTTTATACGATCTTGTGATGTGGAAGTAATAAAAGAGACGGACTGCATAATAAAGGTTCATATCACAAGGGGCAATATAAAGTGACGTTCTTTCGCATTGAGATTTTATGCATCCAACCATAAAAGCGCATGGCAACCTCTGCTTCCCTCTACGAAGGGCCTATCCTTTATTATTATCTTCTACCTTATGCAAGAGTCATGGTGATCTTCACCTTTTCTTTTTCATTTTATCCTTTGGCAAGCTCAGCATGTTGGAAAGAACATGATATATATATATCTAATTGGATGTAGGGGAGCATGAACCATTATTGTTGACATTACCCTTGAGGTAAAAGGTTGTGGGGCTAAACTATAAGCCCCTATCTTTCTTTGTGTCCGGTTAAAACTCCGTAAACACAAGTATTGCGTGAGTGTTAGCAATTATGGAGGACTAAATGATAGTTTAGTATGTGGACTTGCTTTTTAGCTCTGACATAGATTCTTTCCGATGTTATGATAAATTGCAATTGCTTCAATGACTGAGATTATAGTTTGTCGGGGCCCAATAAGGTTTATGATTTATACTTTTGCATTGTGAATAGATAATCACTTGAACATAAGTAATCATATGACAAAATCTATATATGTTGCTGTTATGAGAATAATCATGATGCCTTCATGTCCGTTTTTTATTTTTATCGACGCCTCTACCTCTAAACATGATGACATATTTATTGTTATCGGCTTTTCGCTTGAGGACAAGCGAGGTCTAAGCTTGGGGGAGTTGATGCGTCCATTTTGCATCATGCTTTTATATCGATATTTATTGCATTATGGACTGTTATTTCACTTTATGTCACAATACTTATGGCTATTCTCTCTTATTTTACAAGGTTTACATAAGGAGGGACAATGCCGGCAGCTGGAATTCTGGGCTGGAAAAGGAGCAAATATTAGAGACCTATTCTGCGCAGCTCCAAAAGTCCTGAAACTCCATGGAACATCTTAAAATAAATAAAGAAAAATCCTCGCCAAAGATGAAGGCCAGGGGGCCCACACCCTGCTCACGAGGGTGGGGGGCGCGCCCCCTACCTCGTGGCCCCCCTGGTGGCTCTCCGACGTCCATCTTCTCCTATATGAAATCTTTCGATGAGAAAAAAATAGGAAGGAACTTTTCAGGACGAGACTCCGCCGCCACGAGGCGGAACCTTGGCGGAACCAATCTAGAGCTCCGGCAGAGCTGTTCTACCGGGGATACTTCCCTCCGGGAGGGGGAAATCATCACCATCGTCATCACCAACGCTCCTCTCATCGGGAGAGGGCAATCTCCATCAACATCTTCACCAACACCATCTCATCTCCAAACCCTAGTTCATCTCTTGTATCCAATTCTTGTCTCAAAGTCCGGGATTGGTGCTAGTAGGTTGCTAGTAGTGTTGATTACTCCTTGTAGTTGATGCTAATTGGTTTATTTGATGGAAGATCATATGTTCAGATCCTATATGCATATTATTACCCCTCTGATTATGAACATAAATATGCTTTGTGAGTAATTACGTTTGTTCCTGAGGACAAGGGAGAAGTCTTGCTATTAGTAGTCATGTGAATTTGGTATTCGTTTGATATTTTGATAAGTTGTATGTTGTCTAGCCTCTAGTGGTGTTATGTGAACATCGACTACATAACACTTCACCATTATTTGGGCCTAGAGGAAGGCATTGGGAGGTAATAAGTAGATGATGGGTTGCTAGAGTGACAGAATCTTAAACCCTAGTTTATGCGTTGCTTCGTAAGGGGCTGATTTGGATCCATATGTTTCATGATATGGTTAGGTTTACCTTAATACTGTTGTTGTAGTTGCGGATGCTTGCAATAGAGGTTAATCATAAGTGGGACGCTTGTTCAAGTAAGAACAGAACCCAAGCACCGGTTCACCCACATATCAAATTATCAAAGTATCGAACACGAATCATATGAACGTGATGAAAACTAGCTTGACGATATTCCCATGTGTCCTCGGGAGCACTTTTCCTATTATAAGAGTTTGTTCCGGCTTGTCCTTTGCTACAAAAAGGATTGGGCCACCTTGCTGCACTTTATTTACTTTTGTTACGTGTTGCTCGTTACAATTTATCTTATCACAAAACTATCTGTTACCACTTATTTCAGTACTTGCAGAGAATACCTTGCTGAAAATCGCTTATCATTTCCTTCTGCTCCTCGTTGGGTTCGACACTCTTACTTATCCAAAGGACTACGATAGATCCCCTATCTTGTGGGTCCCGTCAGCGACAAAGAATTTATCGTGCGTGAGGATCCCGTCAAGCGCTGGCTTATGGCCACAACAAATAGCTTGAAGAAAAAGCAAAAACAGCTTCAAGCTAATCAAGATTTGCTAGCAGACAGATGGGCCGAAGTCCTTGCAGCCGAGGAATACGAACTCGAGCGTCCCTCCAAGAGTTACCCAAAGCGCAGGTTGCTACCTCACCTCTAGGAGGAAGCATTGAAACCTACATCACCAGTGTATGATGCGGCTGACCGGCCACCTCGTGGCCGAGCCAGAGAGGCGTTTCAGTCTGAAGTTCAGCCTGCACCCCGCCGCCACTCAAACAAAAATACCAAGGCCCGGGGCAACACACGGGACCTGCGAGACGTATTGGAAAGCAGGGCAAAACATGCAAGGTCGATATACGGGTCACGGGGCGCGCGCCAACGCGGGACGATGACCGTCATGCCGGATACACTAAAAGTAAATCCGGTCGGGCCGAATACAGCAGACAAGACTCATATGAACTGCGTCGTGATATAGCCCGGCACAGAGGCACCGCACACCCCCTATGCTTCACTGATGAAGTTATGGATCACGAATTCCCGGAGGGTTTTAAACCCATAAATATCGAATCGTATGATGGTACAACAGATCCCGCTGTATGGATTGAGGATT
Source organism: Triticum dicoccoides (assembly GCF_002162155.2). Taxonomy (NCBI): domain Eukaryota; kingdom Viridiplantae; phylum Streptophyta; class Magnoliopsida; order Poales; family Poaceae; genus Triticum; species Triticum dicoccoides. The sequence goes on from NC_041380.1 coordinate 264,856,875, forward strand.
TCCTCCTCCACATCCACATGGCTCGCGGTGATGATCTGCATGCCATCAAGTACCTCCCACTAAAACTCAAAGGACCAGCTCAACATTGGATGAATAGCTTGCCAGCAGACTTCGTCGGCAGTTGGGAGGATTTGGAAGACGCATTCCTTGACAACTTCCAGGGCACTTATGTGCGACCACCGGATGCTGATGACTTGAGCCATATAACTCAGCAGCCAGGGGAATCGGCCAGGCAATCCTGGACACGGTTCCTAACTAAGAAAAACCAAATTGTTGACTATCCGGATGCAGAGGCCTTAGCGGCATTCAAGCATAACATCCATGACGAGTGGCTCGCCCGGCACCTCGGCCAGGAGAAGCCGAAGTCTATGGCAGCCCTCACGACACTCATGACCCGCTTTTGCGCGGGCGAGGATAGCTGGCTGGCTCGCAGCAACAACACATCAAGGAATCCGGGCACTTTGGATACCAAAGATGCCAACGACAGACCACGTCGTAACAGGCACAAGCGCCACAACAACGGCGATAACGCCGATGATACGGCAATAAATGCCGGATTCAGAGGCTCTAGATCCGGTCAGCGGAAAAAGCCATTCAAAAGAAGTACTCTAGGCCCGTCCAGTTTGGATCGCATACTTTATCGCTCATGTCAAATCCACGGCACCCAGATAAGCCAGCCAATCACACCAACAGAGAATGCTGGGTGTTCAAGCAGGCCGGCAAGTTGAATGCCGAAAACAAATACAAGGGGCTGCATAGTGATGACGAGGAGGAGCCCCGACCGCCGAACACGGGAGGACAGAAGAGGTTCCCCCCACAAGTGAAGACGGTGAACATGATATACGCAACCCACATTCCCAAGAGGGAACGGAAGCATGCACTAAGGGACGTCTATTCGATGGAGCCCATCGCCCCAAAGTTCAACCCATGGTCCTCTTTTCCGATCACCTTCGATCGCAGGGACCACCCCACTAGTATCCGTCATGGCGGATCTGCCGCATTGGTCGTAGACCCAATCATCGACGGATTTCACCTCACTCGAGTCCTTATGGACGGCGGCAGCAGCCTGAACCTGCTCTATCAGGATACAGTGCGCAAAATGGGTACCGATCCCTCGAGGATCAAACCCACCAAAACCACCTTTAAGGGCATCATCCCAGGTGTAGAGTCCCATTGCACGTCCTCAATCACACTGGAAGTGGTCTTCGGATCTCCGGACAACTTCTGAAGTGAGGAGTTAATCTTCGATATCGTCCCGTTCCGCAGTGGCTATCACGCACTGCTCGGGCGAACCGCATTTGCAAAATTCAATGCGGTACCGCATTACGCATACCTCAAGCTCAAGATGCCAGGACCTAGGGGGGTCATAACAGTCAATGGAAACACAGAACACTCGCTTCGCATGGAAGAGCACATTGTAGCCTGATGACCCATAAGTATAGGGGATCTATCGTAGTCCTTTTGATAAGTAAGAGTGTCGAACCCAACGAGGAGCAGAAGGAAATGATAAGCGGTTTCCAGCAAGGTATTCTCTGCAAGTACTGAAATAAGTGGTAACAGATAGTTTTGTGATAAGATAATTTGTAACGAGCAACAAGTAACAAAAGTAAATAAGGTGCAGCAAGGTGGCCCAATCCTTTTCGTAGCAAAGGACAAGCCTAGACAAACTCTTATATGATGTAAAGTGCTCCCGAGGACACATGGGAATATCGTCAAGCTAGTTTTCATTACGTTCATATGATTCACATTCGGTGCTTTGATAATTTGGTATGTGGGTGGACCGGTGCTTGGGTGCTGCCCTTACTTGCACAAGCATCCCACTTATGATTAACCTCTATTGCAAGCATCCGCAAATACAACAAAAGTATTAAGGTAAACCTAACCATAGCATGAAACATATGGATCCAAATCAGCCCCTTACGAAGCAACACATAAACTAGGGTTTAAGCTTCTGTCACTCTAGCAACCCATCATCTACTTATTACTTCCCAATGCCTTCCTCTAGGCCCAAATAATGGTGAAGTGTCATGTAGTCAACGTTCACATAACACCACGAGAGGAGAGACAACATACATCTCATCAAAATATCGAACGAATACCAAATTCACATGACTACTAATAGCAAGACTTCTCCCATGTCCCCAGGAACAAAAGTAACTACTCACAAAGCATAAACATGTTCATAATCAGAGGGGTATTAATATGCATATAGGATCTGAACATATGATCTTCCACCAATTAAACCAACTAGCAACCTACTAGCACCAATCCCGGACTTGGAGACAAGAATTGGATACAAGAGATGAACTAGGGTTTTGAGATGAGATGGTGCTGATGAAGATGTTGATGGAGATTGCCCTCTCCCGATGAGAGGAGCGTTGGTGATGACGATGGCGATGATTTCCCCCTCCGGGAGGGAAGTTTCCCCGGCAGAACAGCTCCGCCAGCGCCCTAGATTGGTTCCGCCAAGGTTCCGCCTTGTGGCAGCGGAGTTTCGTCCGAGAAGATGGCTTATGATTTTTTCCCATCGAAAGACTCCATATAGCAGAAGATGGCCACCAGAGGGCCACCAGGGGGCCCACGAGGTAGGGGGGCGCACCCAAGGGGTAGGGCGCGCCCCCACCCTCGTGGGCAGGGTGTGGCCCCCTAGTGAAGTTCTTGCTCTCAATATTTTTTATATATTTGGAAAACATCTTCCGTGAAGTTTCAGGACTTGTGGAGTTGTGCAGAATAGGTCTCTAATATTTGCTCCTTTTCTAGCCCAGAATCCCAGCTGCCGACATTCTCCCTCTTTATGTAAACCTTGTAAAATAAGAGAGAATAGGCATAAGTATTATGACATAATGTGTAATAACATCCCATAATGCAATAAATATTGATATAAAAACATGATGCAAAATGGACGTATCAAGTCCCCCAAGCTTAGACCTCGCTTGTCCTCAAGAGAAAAGCTGAAATCGAAAAATATGTCCACATGTTTAGAGATAGAGGTGTTGATAAAAATAAAATACGGACATGAGGGCATCATGATCATTCTTAGAACAACAACTTATATAATTCTTGTCATATGATCTCTAATGCTAGAGTAATAATTCAATCACAATATCAAGTATGAATCGTAAACTCCATTGAAAACTAACAAACTACAATCTCAGTCATTGAAGCAATTGCAATTTATCATAACATAGGAAAGAGTCAATGTATAAGAGCTTTTCAGCAAGTCCACATACTCAACTATCATATAATCTTTCACAATTGCTGACACTCACGCAATACTTATGGGTATGGAGTTTTAATCGGACACAGAGAAAGATAGGGGCTTATAGTTTTGCCTCCCAACGTTTTACTTCAAGGATAATGTCAACAGTAATAGTTCATGAAAACTCACATCCAATTAGCCATATATACCAGGATCTTTCCAACATGTTGTGCTTGCCAAAGGATAAAATGTAAAAAGGAAGGGTGAAGATCACTATGACTCTTATGCAATGTTGGAGATAAAAGTAAAAGATAGGCCCTTCGCAGAGGGAAGTAGAGGTTGTCATGCGCTTTTATGGTTGGATGCACAAAATCTTAATGCGAAAGAATGTCACTTTATATTGCCACTTGTGATATGGACCTTTATTATGCAGTCTGTCGCTTTTATTACTTCCATATCACACGCTCGTATAAAGCTTATTTCCTATACACCAATCAATCATACATATTTAGAGAGCAATTTTTATTGCTTGCACCGATGACAACTTACTTGATGGATCTTACTCAATCCATAGGTAGATATGGTGGACTCTTATGGCAAGACTGGTTTAAGGGTATTTGGAAGCACACGTAGTATCTCTACATGGTGCAATGAATTTGGCTAGCATGAGGGGGAAAGGCAAGCTCATCATGTTGGAAGATCCAAGACAATCTAATTTATCTCAGATGTAAGAAAACATAACCCATTACGTTGTCTTCCTTGTCCAATGTCAACTCTTTAGCATGTCATATTTTAATGAGTGCTCACAATCACAAAAGATGTCCAAGGTAGTATATTTATATGTGAAGACCTCTTTATTTATTACTTCCTATTAATTGCAACGATGATCAAAATTGTGTTTGTCAACCCTCAATAACTTTTATTCATCATACTCTTTCTATGTGATCTCATTACTCTCCATAAGACTTACATGATCTCTTTGTTTCTTTTTATTTCTTTCTCTTTTCTTTTATTCACTTAGGATCATGGCAAAATAATAAAGCCCTTGACTCAACACTAATCTTTATTATATAGCTCACGGACTCGATTACATAGAAGGATAATAAAGCAAAACTCACAACTAGATCATACTAAGAACTTTCATTCTACTAGATCAAGATATTACCAAAAGGATGGAACTAAGAAAAACGGTAAAGATAAAAGTGATGGTGATACGATACCGGGGCACTCCCCCAAGCTTGGCAGTTGCCAAGTGGAGTGCCCATACCCATGTGATTAGGACTCCTTTGTTGGTGAAGAAGGTGGGGATGTTGATGATGGATAGTCGCACATCGAGCGTAGGAGGTCTTCTAACTTGCGGATAATGCCCTTGAGTGCGATGATATGCTCCTTCAACAAAATATTTTCACGTGTCAGATACTTATTTTGTATACGAGCTAACTCAATCATCTTGAAAGCTTCGATTTCTGTTGGTGTAAGAAGATTGTGATCCAGTTGAAGGGTGACTTCTATTGCCGGAACTTGGTCCTCCATGGCCTTCTTGACCCCTTCATCCTTGTTGATCTCCATGGGTTCTTCTCTCTTCAACTCTATCTTCATTAGCCAAGCATCGTTACCCTCATGGTTGGAGGATGTGGGAGATGACATAGTGCCTGGCCTTGACAACCCTGACAGAAAACAGCTCGAAACAAAGACAGGAGATTTTTGCGTGATATGGGAGTCAAAACCCCCGGGAGATTATATAATGAATTTTTACCGACCAAAATACGTGTCGTGTACAAAAATGGAGTCCGGAGAGCACACGAGGTGCCCACGAGGTAGGGGCGCGCGCAGTAGGGTAGGGTGCGCCTTCCACCCTCGTGGAGCCCTCGTGTCCTTCCTGGACTGCTACTTATTTTTCTATTATTCTAAATATTCCAAAACGAAGAAATATTGCCTTAAAAATTGTTTTGGAGTCGGTTTACTTACCGTACCACATACCTATTCCTTTTCGGAGTCTGAAACATTCTGGAAAGTGTCCCTTATGTATTCCTCCGGGGTTACGGTTTCAATAACATTGGTTTCAACATTTATGGGATTACCTGAGATATAATGTTTGATTCTTTGACCGTTCACCACCTTCGGATTTGTGCCTTCAAAGTTGTTGATTTTTATGGCACCGGAACGGTAGACCTTCTTGATAACGTAAGGACCTTCCCATTTAGAGAGAAGTTTTCCTGCAAAAAATCTTAAACGAGAGTTGTATAGCAATACATAATCACCGACATTAAACTCACGCTTTTGTATCCTTTTATCATGCCATCTTTTAACTTTTTCTTTAACCAACTTGGCATTTTCGTAGGCTTGGGTTCTCCATTCATCAAGTGAGCTAATATCAAATAACCTCTTCTCACTGGCAAGTTTAAAATCATAACTAAGTTCTTTAATAGCCCAATAAGCCTTGTGTTCTAGTTTGAGAGGTAAGTGACATGCTTTTCCATAGACCATTTTATGCGGAGACATACCCATAGGATTTTTATATCCAGTTCTATAGGCCCATAATGCATCATCAAGTTTCTTGGACCAATTCTTTCGAGACCTATTAACAGTCTTTTGCAAAATTAATTTGAGTTCTCTATTACTCAATTCTACTTGACCACTAGACTGAGGGTGATAAGGAGATGCAATTCTATGATTAACATCATATTTAGCAAGCATTTTACGGAAAGCACCATGAATAAAATGTGAACCACCATCAGTCATTAAATATCTAGGGACTCCAAATCTTGGAAAAATAACTTCTTTAAGCATTTTAATAGAAGTGTCATGATCAGCACTACTAGTTGGAATAGCTTCTACCCACTTAGTAACGTAATAAACAGCAACTAAAATATGTGTATAACCATTAGAGGAAGGAAAAGGTCCCATATAGTCAAAGCCCCAAACATCAAATGGTTCAATAACAAGTGAATAATTCATAGGCATTTCTTGACGTCTACTAATATTACCAATTCTTTGACATTCATCACAAGATAAGACAAACTTACGGGCATCCTTGAAGAGAGTGGGCCAACAAAAACCAGATTGCAGTACCTTACGTGCAGTTCTATCTCCAGCATGGTGTCCTCCATAACCTTCGGAGTGACACTTGCGTAGGATCTGTTCCTGTTCATGCTCAGGTACACAACGTCAAATAACACCATCTACTCCTTCTTTATAAAGATGTGGGTCATCCCAAACGTAGTGCCTCAAATCATAGAAGAACTTTTTCTTTTGCTGGTATGTGAAACTAGGTGGTATAAACTTAGCAACAATGTAATTAGCATAATCAGCATGCCATGGAGCAGTATGAGAAGCATTTATGACATTTAATTGCTCATCAGGAAAGCTATCATCAATAGGTAGTGGGTCATCAAGCACATTTTCTAACCTAGACAAGTTGTCTGCAACGGGGTTCTCAGCTCCTTTTCTATCAACAATATGCAAATCAAATTCTTGTAGCAAGAGAACCCATCTAATAAGTCTAGGTTTAGCATCTTTCTTTTCCATAAGATATTTAATAGCAGCATGATCAGTGTGAATAGTTACTTTAGAATCAACAATATAAGGTCTAAACTTATCACAATCAAATACAACTGCTAAGAATTCTTTTTCAGTAGTAGCATAGTTTCTTTGAGCATTGTCTAGAGTTTTACTAGCATATTGAATAACATTTAGTTTCTTATCAACTCTTTGTCCTAGAACAGCACCTACAGCACAATCACTAGCATCACACATAATTTCAAAGGGTAAATTCCAATCAGGTGGCTGAACAATAGGTGCAGAGATCAATGCTTTCTTAAGTATTTCAAATGCTTCTACACAATCATCATCAAAGACAAATGGTATATCTTTTTGTAATAAATTAGTCAGAGACTGAGAATTTTTAGAGAAGTCCTTAATGAACCTCCTATAAAATCCGGCGTGACCAAGGAAACTTCTTATACCTTTGATGTCCTTGGGACATGGCATCTTTTCAATAGCATCGACCTTGGCTTTATCAACTTCAATACCTCTTTCAGAAACTTTATGCCCCAAGACAATACCTTCATTAACCATAAAGTGGCACTTTTCCCAATTCAAGACAAGATTAGTTTCTTCACATCTCTGCAAAACTCGATCAAGGTTGCTCAAGCAATCATCAAAAGGAGATCCGTAGACAGAAAAGTCGTCCATGAAAACCTCACAAATCATTTCACAAAAGTCAGAGAATATAGCCATCATGCATCTTTGAAAGGTAGCAGGTGCATTACATAAACCAAAAGGCATACGTCCATAAGCAAAAGTACCAAAATGGCATGTAAAAGTAGTCTTTGATTGATCTTTGGCTGACGCGGGTATTTGAGAGAAACCAGAATAACCATCTAGAAAGCAAAAATGTGTATGTTTGGACAATCTTTCTAGCATTTGATCAATAAAAGGTAAGTGGTAATGATCCTTTTTAGTAGCCTTATTTAATTTGCGGAAATGAATTACCATCCTATAACATGTAATAGTTCTTTGAGGAATCAATTCATCTTTATCATTAGGAACAACAGTAATACCTCCCTTCTTAGGGACACAATGGACAGGGCTTACCCATTGACTATCAGCAATGGGATAAATTATACCTGACTCAAGGAGCTTTAGTATCTCCTTTCTTACCACTTCTTTCATTTTAGGATTCAGTCGGCATTGATGATCACGAACTGGTTTAGCATCTTCTTCCAAATTAATTTTATGTTGACATAGAATGGAACTAATGCCCTTAAGATCATCATGAGTATACCCAATAGCAGCGCGGTGCTTCTTCAGAGTTTTCAATAATCTCTCCTCCTCATGTTCTGAAAGGTTAGCACTAATAATAACAGGATATATCTTTTTCTCATCAAGATAAGCATATTTAAGAGTATGAGGTAACGGTTTAAGCTCAAACACGGATCACCCTTGGGTGGAGGAGGATCCCCTAGGATTTCAATAGGTAAATTGTTTTTCAGAATAGGTTCCTGTTTAAAGAATACTTCATCTAATTCCCTTCTTTCATTCATAAACATGTCATTTTCATGGTCTAGCAAATATTGTTCTAAGGGATCACTAGGAGGTATGGCAATAGAAGCAAGACCAATAATTTCATCCTTACTAGGTAATTCTTATTCACGGTGTTGTCTACTAAATTTAGAAAAAATAAATTCACGAGTCATATCATCTAAACTGATAGTAACAACATCTCTTTTGCAATCTATGGTAGCATTAACAATATTTAAGAAGGGTCTACCAAATATAATGGGACAAAAGCTATCTTGTGGGGAACCAAGAACAAGAAAATCAGCAGGATATTTAATTTTCCCACACAAGATTTCAACATCTCTAACAATTCCCATTGGTGAAATAGTATCTCTATTAGCAAGTTTAATCGTGACATCAATATCTTCCATCTCAGCAGGTGCAATATCATGCATAACTTCTTTGTATAAGGAATAAGGTATTGCACTAGCACTAGCACCCATATCACATAAGCCATGATAACAATGATCTACTATTTTAACAGAAATAACGTGCATGCCTACCACAGGTCTAGGTTTATTTTTATCACGGGGTTTAGCAATTCTAGCAGTTTCATTACAGAAATAAATAACATGCCCATCTATATTATCAGACAAGATATCTTTAACAATAGCAATATTAGGTTCAACTTTAACTTGCTCAGGAGGTGTATATGTTTTAATATTGCTTTTACGAACCACAGTTGAAGCTTTAGCATGATCCTTTATCCTAACAAGGAAAGGTGGTTTCTCAACATAAGAAGTAGGAACAATAGGATCATTATAAGTGATAGTCTTTTCTTCAACTTTAATAGGTGCAGCTACTTTTACTTCTATGGGAGGATGATATTTAAACCACTTCTCCTTGGGGAGATCAACATAAACAGCAAAAGACTCACAGAAAGAAGCTACTATCTCAGAGTCAAGTCCATATTTAGTGCTAAATTTACGAGAAATGTCGGTATCCATAAAAGATTTAACACAATCAAAACTAGGTGTCATACCTGACTCCTTACCATTGTCGAGGTCCCAATCTTCAGAGTTGTGTTTAATTCTTTCCAATAAATCCCATTTTAATTCAATAGTCTTCATCATAAAAGAGCCAGCACAAGAAGTATCAAGCATGGTGCGATTGTTACTAGAAAGCCGAGCATAAATTTTTTGAATAATCATTTCTCTTGAGAGTTCATGATTGCGACATGAATATAACATTGATTTAAGCCTCCCCCAAGCTTGAGCGATGCTTTCTCCTTCGCGAGGCCAAAAATTATATGTAATTGCGATCACGATGAACAAGATGCATAGGATAAAACTTCTGATGAAATTCCAATTTCAATCGTTTGTAATTTCAAGACATCATATCATCACATAGCCTATACCATGTCGATGCATCTGCCCTCAAAGATAAGGGGAAGACCTTCTTCTTAACAACATCTCCGGGTACACCTGCAAGCTTAAATAATCCACAAACTTTATCCACATATATCAATTGTTCATCAGGATGTTTTGTTCCATCTCCTAAAAAGGATTAGCTAGATGTTTTTCTATCATACCTGAAGGAACTTCAAAGCAAGCATTTTCATTTTCATTTTCATTTTCAGTAGGTTCAGTAGGTTGAGGAGCAACTCTTTGCTCTACTGGTCGGGGTGAAGATACCCCGGACAAGCCCCTCGGAGGATTACTTTCCATGGTAATAAGTGACAGTAAATTTCAGAACACTATATAAATTTTTCATTACCAAATTCCACCTACCAAAGGCGCTTCACTCCCCGGAAACGGCGCCAGAAAAGAGTCTTGATGACCCACAAGTATAGGGGATCTATCGTAGTCCTTTCAATAAGTAAGAGTGTCGAACCCAACAAGGAGCAGAAAGAAATGATAAGCGGTTTCCAGCAAGGTATTCTCTGCAAGTACTGAAATAAGTGGTAACAGATAGTTTTGTGATAAGATAATTTGTAACGAGCAACAAGTAACAAAAGTAAATAAGGCGCAGCAAGGTGGCCCAATCCTTTTCGTAGCAAAGGACAAGCCTGGACAAAATCTTATATGATGTAAAGCGCTCCCGAGGACACATGGGAATATGGTCAAGCTAGTTTTAATCACGTTCATATGATTCGCGTTCGGTGCTTTGATAATTTGGTATGTGGGTGGACCGGTGCTTGGGTGCTGCCCTTACTTGGACAAGCATCGCACTTATGATTAACCTCTATTGCAAGCATCCGCAAATACAACAAAAGTATTAAGGTAAACCTAACCATAGCATGAAACATATGGATCCAAATCAGCCCCTTATGAAGCAACGCATAAACTTGGGTTTAAGCTTCTGTCACTCTAGCAACCCGTCATCTACTTATTACTTCCCAATGCCTTCCTCTAGTCCCAAATAATGGTGAAGTGTCATGTAGTCGACGTTGACATAACACCACTAGAGGAGAGACAACATACATCTCATCAAAATATCGAACGAATACCAAATTCACATGACTACTAATAGCAAGACTTCTCCCATGTCCTCAGGAACAAAAGTAACTACTCACAAAGCATAAACATGCTCATAATCAGGGGGGTATTAATATGCATATAGGATCTGAACATATGATCTTTCACCAATTAAACCAACTAGCATCAACTACAAGGAGTAATTAACACTACTAGCAACCTACTAGCACCAATCCCGGACTTGGAGACAAGAATTGGATACAACAGATGAACTAGGGTTTTGAGATGAGATGGTGCTGATGAAGATGTTGATGGAGATTGCCCTCTCCCGATGAGAGGAGCATTGGTGATGACGATGGCGATGATTTCCCCCTCCGGGAGGGAAGTTTCCCCGGCAGAATAGCTCCGCCAGAGCCCTAGATTGGTTGCGCCAAGGTTCCGCCTCGTGGCGGTGGATTTTCGTCCGAGAAGATGGCTTATGATTTTTTTCCATCGAAAGACTCCATATAGCAGAAGATGGCCACTGGAGGGCCACCAGGGGGCCCACGAGGTAGGGGGTGCGCCCAGGGGGGTAGGGCGCGCCCCCACCCTCGTGGGCAGGGTGTGGCCCCTAGTGAAGTTCTTGATCTCAATAGTTTTTGTATATTTGGAAAACATCTTCCGTGAAGTTTCAGGACTTTTGGAGTTGTGTAGAATAGGTCTCTAATATTTGCTCCTTTTCCAGCCTAGAATCCCAGCTGCCGACATTCTCCCTCTTTATGTAAACCTTGTAAAATAAGAGAGAATAGGCATAAGTATTGTGACATAATGTGTAATAACAGCCCATAATGCAATAAATATTGATATAAAAGCATGATGCAAAATGGACGTATCACGGCCCTCGCAGCAGAAGCACAAACCAGCCTTTTAAGGCAAACCGCCAATTCGGCAATACAGCCCCCGGACACCGTCAAGCGAGTCCGGAGTAACCTGCAACAGGATCGCCTGGCATGTCCAGAGCTCGCCTAGCAATTCGGCCCCCGTCCCAGCCCGAGTCAAGCAACGAAATTCGTGCCGCGCGTACATAATTACGCACTGAAAATACCATGGGCATAGGCGGGGGCACGATCAGGGTACGTCCTGCAATGCGGCTTAACCGCCCTAGGGGATGCATACCTTTATCATTTTTTCTCTTTCAGGACCTTACTCTCTGGAAGCCCTTTCCGCCAGTATGATTGCCGGACACATTGCGGGAAGGAACAACCACGGAGGCAAGAAGCTAAGACGTACAAGGGAACCCCCAGGTGGTGTCTAATAACAATCGATATACCCGCTTTTTACTACCCATACGCAGCTTGCCCTTGGATAGGACATGTCAAATAGTCCTATTTTTTTCTTATTGCACTACTTGTATCAGTACGCTTCGATGTATTATTTAAATAACAATGCATAGCATTAGTCTATTATTGCATTATCCATCCCTTTTTTCTTATATGTTCATTTACGACAACTTGCACCCGTACATTCTGGTACGGTCAGTACGCCAGGGGCTTTCATTTACCCCATAATATGGCGTGAGAAGTCCGAACACTTTCGACAGTGTGGCACCCCGAACTTATAGCATTATATGCATCAGCTCCGAATCATGTCTTGGGTCAATAGTTGGGTTTTCCCGGCTCCCATGTTTTGGTACCTTACGTTCCGCTATATCGGCTAAGGTAGCGCTGGGAGAACTACTGCGATTGTGTCCCGGTTCTTCCGGACGAGCACCTCAGTAGAGAAACCTGAAAACTGACTATCATGATAAGGCAAGAGCTGGTCGCTATTCGAGAGGTCTCAAGTCCTTAAAGACTTTTTCCACTTCAGGCGAGGAGTCGGCCTTGCCCGACTTAGGCGTATATAGCGCCCCAAATTCGGCCTTCCGAATACTAGGGGCTTCACCAAAATTTAAAATTGTAGACTTCTATGGCTAAGTGAGAGTGATAAAGCCTTATAGTCCGATTGCTTGGTTCGTCGTGCTGAACACCTCCCTCGAAGGACCCAAAATTGGGATAAAGAGTGCTCAGGTTTATCCCGAACACCCCAGTACTAGTTACATGGGGGCAGAAGCCGACAACTGGCCAACTGTCAGATTTTATAAACGACCGCACAGAAGGTAATATTTTAAATTCAAAAAGCGTTGCATAGCGCAAATGAACTCGTTTCACATTACAGGATCACATGAGCATGTTCATTCAAAACTTACATCTCTAGCACATTCCTCCGCCACAAGGCGGGAACCCTTCAGGACACTATCATAATACATTTCGGGGCAGCGATGCTCCTTTCCCTCCGGCGGCCCCTCCTTCACCAGCTTTACGGCGTCCAGCTTCGCCCAGTGCTCCTTCGCCCAGGCAAAAGCCCTGCGCGCACCCTCGATGCAGATGGACCGCTTTATGACTTCAAGTCGTGGGCAGGCATCCACAAGCCGCTTCATCAGACCGAAGTAGCTACTAGGCAGGGGATCGCCGGGCCACATCCGGACTATAAGACCCTTCATGGCCTGTTCGGCCGCCTTGTGAAGCTCGACCAGTTGCTTCAGCTCGTCGGTCAAGGGCATTGGGTGTTCGGTCCCAGTATACTGAGACCAGAACAACTTTTCCGTCAAACTCCCCTCCTCAGCTCGATAAAACTCTGCGGCATCCAGTACACTGCGGGGAAGATCTGCGAACGCTCCTGGAGAGCTCCAAACTCGGGTAAGTAAAAGGAAAGTTTCCTTCACATGCTTGCTTTGCATAATGAATGCCTTACCCGCTGCTATCTTCTTCACCGCATCAATCTCCTGGAGGGCCTTGTGGGCTTCAGCCTTGGCGCTCCGTGCGCTTTCGAGTGCCTTCCCAAGCTCGGACTCTCGCATCTTAGAGTCAAGCTCCAAGGACTCGTGTTTTTTGGCGAGAGCCTCGAGCTCTTGCTGCACCTCGCCTACCCGGACTTCTTGCTTTTCCTGCCAATGCGCTCCTTGGCCGCTTTGTCTTCGGCCTTGGACAACGCCTTCTTCAGGGTCGCAACCTCGGTCGTGGCCCCTGGCAAATTCATGATGGTCCTATTACTTTACAACCAAATTTCTTTTTAATATATAGACAAGGTATTGCTTACCTTTGCTCTCCTCGAGCTGCCTCTTGGTAAGGCCGAGCTCTTCCTCAGACCGCTCAAGGTCCTGCTTCAATGCAGCGACCTCCGCAGTACGTGCGGCAGCGGCCAGCAGTGAAGCCTGCATATACACATAGACATATTCTTATTAGACTCCCGAGTCATTATTTGATCCTCTATTCGGCCTTTCTTCGCGAACGCCAAACAATGCATCAGGGGCTACTATCTATGTGGTAATATTTTCCTATATTTTGATTGCTTACCTGAAAGCCTGTTAGGAGGCTGGCACAAGCTTCGGTTAGTCCGTTTTTGGCAGACTGAACTTTCTCGATCACCGCACTCATGATAGTGCGGTGCTCTTCATCGATGGAAGCGCCGCGAAGCGCTTCCAGCAAGTTGTCCGGTGCCTCTAGTTGGACAGAGGCCACCGGCACGGGCGGCTTTCCCCTCTTAACGAGGGGTCGCCCGCTGGAGTCTGGAACCACCGAAGGTTCCGGCGTAGTGTTCGGCTGGGGGCCAAACTTGGAGCTCGTGGGAGTCTTGCTCCCTTTGCTCCCAGGGTCCGGAAGGTCGCCTCGAGGGGGCCCCAGGACTACCTCCCCTCGGCTCGGTGCCTTTTGAGACAACACCTCGACGTTGTCCGTAGGGCAAGGGGTGGAGGCGGTCGGAAGTGAATAGCTATTCATATCTAACGAGTCCAAAGAACCATCCGATGAAGATACGTCGAGACAGGCTCGGGACAGACTGCATAATCATATGGCGTAAGGAGAAGCAGTGCAATAAAACATACCATGAATTACTATGGTATCCGGATACTTACGACTTCGCCAGGGGCTTGTCCCTGGGTAACCACTCGTCGTCGTTGTAGGCGGCCATCGTGGAGCAGTCTGGAAGGAGGGTCCTTCCCTTCTTGGACCCTTCGGCCTCCCCAGTTGGGGCGGCCTTCCTTTTCTTGTCTCCCCCGGCTAGGGGGAGAACTTTCCTCTTCCTCCTCCTCGTTTTCGTGGGAGGAGTGCGCTTCAGAGTTATCGGACGATGAGTCCTATATTACCTTGCACCGGAGACCCTTTTCAGGTCCCCGTGGCCTTCTTCTTGGCCTTCTTCACCGGCACCTCGTAAGGCGCCGAAACCAGCATCTCCGTTAGGAGAGCATCTGTAGGATCTTCAGGCAGGGGGGCTGGGCAATCGATCTGCTCCGCTGTCTCTACCCAGTCTTGTTAATGGCATGGAAACTTAGATCCCACACATGATTAAACTGGGGCAAATAAATATCCTGTGAGATATAAAAACTTACCGGATTGGCATGGCACTTTGTGCTGAGTCCGCGATCCTCGGTAAGGGGAGGAGGTACCTCGGCGCCTTTAAACAGCACCTTCCAAACGTCCTTGTGCATCGTGTCGAAGAGCTCTCGCAGCGTCTGGTGCTTGACCGGGTCGAACTCCCACAAATTGAATACCCATCGTTGACACGGGAGGATCCGGCGGAAGAGCATGACCTGGACCACGTTGACGAGCTTGATTTTCTTGCTCATCATGTTCTTGATGCAGGTCTGGAGTCCGGTCAGCTCTAGCCGGCAACCCCAGGACAGGCCCTTCTCTTTCCAGGAAGTGAGCCGCGTGGGGATTCCGGGTCAAAATTTGGGGGCCGCCACCCAGTTGGTGTCACGCGGTTCGGTGATGTAGAACCACCCCGATTGCCACCCCTTTATGGTCTCCACATAGGAGCCTTCGAGCCAGGTGACGTTAGGCATTTTGCCCACCATGGCGCCTCCGCACTCTGCTTGCTGGCCGACCACCACCTTCGGTTTAACATTGAAGGTCTTCAGCCACAGGCCGAAGTGGGGCCTGATGCGGAGGGAGGCCTCACACACGACGATAAATGTCGAGATGTTGAGGATGAAATTGGGGGCCAGATCATGAAAATCCAGCCCGTAGTAGAACATGAGCCCGTGGACAAACGGGTGAAGGGGAAATCCCAGTCCGCGGACAAAGTGGGTAAGGAAAACTACCCTCTCATGGGGTTCGGGTGTAGGGATGATCAGCCCCGCATCTGGCAGCCGGTGTGCGATGTCCGCGGCCAGATATCCGGCTTCCCGTAGCTTTGTGATGTTTTCCTCCATGACGGAGGAGACCATCCACTTGCCTCCCGCTCTAGACATGCTTGGAGTGGTTTAAGGAGAAAGACACGAACTTGGGCGCTGGAGCTCGAGTGTGCGAGAATGGATAAGCAAGGAAGAAGAAGGCGTGGGTAAAAAGGATGAATCTTTGTCCCTTTATAAGGGCGGAATAGGTGATGCATCTCCCACTTACCTGGTAAAATCGCTTATTCCCCGAGCGCCCTAATTGATGGCGCGGTTGGGTTACCCATACCCATATTGATGAGAATCCCGTGATAAGGGGACACGGTCTCTGCTTCGACAAGACGTGTCAAGAAAACTGCCTCACGATATGTGCAGTGATGGTTGAGAAAAACGGTTCGAATAATGACCGGGCCATGGCATGATGTCATGTTGCTAAACGTGTCAGCAGATTAGATTTGTGGAAATGTTATTCTCTCTACGGTGGTATGTGGAACTTGTTTTGCAGAGCCGGACACTATCCTTGTGTTCAAAATCTTCTATGGAGTATTCGGAGGAAGAACCGGCCTTGTAATGCCGAAGACAAATCTGCGCGCCGCACTCATCGTCATTGAAGCCTGGTTCAGGGGCTACTGAGGGAGTCCTGGATTAGGGGGTCTCCAGACAGCCGGACTATATCCTTTGGCCGGACTTTTGGACTATGAAGATACAAGATTGAAGACTTCGTCCCGTGTCCGGATGGGACTCTTCTTGGCATGGAAGGTAAGCTTGGCAATACGGATATATAGATCTTCTTCCTTGTAACCGACTCTGTGTAACCCTAGCCCCCTCCGATGTCTATATAAACTGGAGGGTTTAGTCCGTAGGACAACAACAATCATACCATAGGCTAGCTTCTAGGGTTTAGCCTCTACGATCTCGTGGTAGATCAACTCTTGTAATACTCATATCACCAAGATCAATCAAGCAGGAAGTAGGGTATTACCTCCATCGAGAGGGCCCGAACCTGGGTAAACATCGTCTCCCCTGCCTCCTGTTACCATCCGCCTTAGACGCACAGTTCGGGACCCCCTACCCGAGATCCGCCAGTTTTGACACCGACAACATCCCTGCCTTGCGGTAGTACCGCGCCAGCGGTCCTACCGCCCTCCGCTTCAGTGCATTTGGGTTGTCCTGGTTTGTGCTGCTCAGGAGGTAGTACCGCGGGGCCCTGCGGTAGTACCACATGCCCCTGCGGTAGTACCACGTCCCTGGCGCGGTAGTACCGTGCTACGCAGGCTGGGTTGGTGGATAACGGTTGGAATTGTTCTTCCACTATATAAGGGGTGTCTTCTTCTCCGAGTTGACTATCTCTTCCGTCCCCAAGCTCCATTGTTGCTCCAAGCTCCATTTTCGCCTGATCTCTCTCCCTAGCCAATCAAACTTGTTGATTTTCTAGGGATTGCTTGAGAAGGCCCCGATCTACACTTCCACCAAGAGAAATTTGATTTCCCCCCACTAATCCCTTGCGGATCTTGTTACTCCTGGGTGTTTGAGCACCCTAGACGGTTGAGGTCATCGTGGAGCCATATTCCATTCTAGTGAAGCTTCGTGGTGTCGTTGGGAGCCTCCAATTAAGTTGTGGAGATTGCCCCAACCTTGTTTGTAAAGGTTCGGTCGCCGGCTCCAAGGGCACCAATAGTGGAATCACGGCATCTCGCATTGTGTGAGGGTGTGAGGATAATACGGTGGCCCTAGTGGCTTCTTAGGGAGCATTGTGCCTCCACACCGCTCCAACGGAGACGTACTTCCCCTCAAAAGGAAGGAACTTCGGTAACACATCCTCGTCTTCTCCGGCTCCCTCTTGGTTATCTCGTGCCTTTACTTGTGGAAGCTTATTTGTGTTATATCCCTTGCTTGCTTGTTGTTATTGTTATTGTTGCATCATATAGGTTGCTCACCTAGTTGCATATCTAGACAACCTACTTTGATGCAAAGTTTAAATTGGTAAAGAAAAGCTAAAAATTGTTAGTTTCCTATTCACCCCCTCTAGTCAACTATATCGATCCTTTCAATTGGTATCAGAGCCCCGTCTCTTTTTAAGGACTTTGTTGTCCGAAGAGTATGGTTGACACCGTAGACGGTGCGGAGGAACACTCCGGTGTGAATCCAATCTCGTCTACGGCCGATGGGGGAACCGCGGTATCTCATGAGGAATTCAATGTGGCTTTGGACACATTGAAAACCTCTATGACGACCAAGGTTGAAAGCATGTTTAATAAATTCTTAGAAGGGCTTAAACTATCTACCGCACAATTGAAAGTGGGTGATCCCACTAACAAGGTGACGGATGCTAACTCCGACAAGGGGGGAGCTACTAGTGAAAAGGCTCCTTCTTCTAGTGGTAAAGTTGGCAACAACATCTTTGCCCATGTGGAACGTCTGCTTACTTATGGTGGACCATTTCCCTCCACTCATTTTAATCATGCCGGTCCTCCCCCTAAGATTGTGAAAAATGAGGACTTTGATTCTTGGGTTTATCGCTTTAAGCGTCATTTAAATCATGTGAATACTAATCTTTGGAGAATCATTGAAGAAGGTTTCTATCCGCATGACCGAAGCAACTTCACCCCTAAAGAAGCCACGGATAATCAATTCAATGATAATGCTCTCTTCATCATCCAAGATGCAATTCAACCCGAAGATCTTGCTCATTTCCAGCCCTTCACCATGGCCAAGGGTGCATGGCACCATGTTGTTTCCCTCTACAAGGGAAGCGCAAGCATTCAATGCTCCAACTATGAAGTGGTGCAAGATGAAGCCGATGAGTTTGCAATGAAAGAAGATGAAGAACCTCATGAGCTTTATCGGATATTAACCAAACTCGCGGTCTCACTCCGAGATCATGCGAGCAAGGATATGGATGACAATTGGATCAAGTGCAAACTCCTCAAGGCCATGATACCTTATCACAAGGCAATGTCCTCCGTCATTCGTCAAAGGCCGGACTTCCACACCTTGTCCTCAAGTGAAGTGTTGGATGAGTTTGTGGCTATGAGCATCTTGGACAAGACCGCCGACAATGCGGTGTTACGTTCTCAAAGAGCAAAGAAGCCCAACCTTGCATTGAAGGCCAAGGTTAGTGTGGAAGAAGAGGACGAAGAGGAAGAAGAGGAGAGAAACCCCGAAGATACAAAGTATGCCTATCATGAACACATGGCTCTTGCTTCAATGCAATTTTGGAGCAAGAAGAACACAAGGCCCAACTTCAACAAAAACCACTCAAGTGGCGAGAAGGTCAAGCAATGAGTGAGGACGTGCTATAATTGTGGCAATGTGAGCCACTTTGTTGTGGAATGTCCTTATGACAAGAGGGAAGACAATGGTGGCAAGCTCATCCGAGAGGACAAGGCCAAGTCTTTCCCAAACAAGAGCAACTTCACCAAGAAGACTCCTCCCAGGGGGTTGGTGGCACAAGAAGAGTACAATGAGGATGATGATGATGATGATGAAGACGGTGAGCCGGTTGCCATGGCCTCCGTTGCCATTGCGACAACTCCACAGGTGTCTCTCTTCGACTCACCCAATGAGAACATCACTACCAAGTGCCTCATGGCTAAAGCCACCAACAAGGTGTTTGCTTCCGGTGGGGGATCATGGTTGCTCGATAGTGGAGCTACTAATCATATGACCGGAAGTAAGGACTTGGTGGTGGACATGCAAAAGATTCCATCCATGCCCACCAACGTCGAGTGGGTGACGCCTCATCCTCTAAGGTATTGGGACTCGGCAAGGTTGTCATTTCTCATGATCTCATGATCGAGAAGGTCATGCTTGTTGAGTCCCTTGCATACAATTTACTTTCCGTTTGTCAACTTGCGCTCATGGGATTTGCCACTTTCTTTGATGTTGATACCATGGCCCTCTTGTGGAGCAAGACTCTTAAAGTAGCCTTTGTTGGGCATGTCGAAAACGGTCTCTATGTGATTAACTTTTCGGAGCGACTCACTAAGATCGCGACATGCCTAATGGCTAAAGTTGACGTAGGATGGCTTTGGCATCACCGTTTAGCCCATGTCAATATGAGATCTTTGCAAAGTCTTCTCAAGGGGGACCATGTTCGTGGACTAACAAATGTTAGTTTTGCTAAAGATCATGCTTGCAGTGCTTGTATCGAAGGAAAGCTACATGAAAAGGCTCACCCTCCCAGGACTATCATTTATTCGAAGAGGCCTTTGGAGCTCCTTCACATGGATCTCTTTGGGCCTCCATCTTTTGATAGTCTTGGGGGTAGGGAGTATTGCTTGGTGATTGTGGATGATTATTCAAGATATACTTGGGTATATTTCTTCAAGAGGAATAGTGAGACCCAACAAACCGTCATTGATTTTGCAAATGAAGCTCAGCGTCAACACAATGCAAAGATCTTGACAATAAGAAGTGACAACGGCACCGATTTCAAGAACTACACCTTGGATGAGTTTCTTAGTGATGAGGGGATCAAGCATCAATATTCCACACCTTACACCCCTCAACAAAATGGTGTAGCAGAGAGGAAGAACCGGATGTTGATGGATGCGGCAAGGACCATGATGGCGGAGTTCAAGTCTCCATACAACTTTTGGGCCGAAGCCATCAACACCGCGTGTCATGCATCCAATCGGCTCTACCTCCGCAAAGGCTTGAACAAGACTCCATATGAGATACTCACCGGTAACAAGCCCAACCTCAAGTACTTCTGGGTGTTCGGGTGTAAGTGTTTCATTCTCAAGAAAGGTGTCCGTTTGTCTAAATTTGAGGCTAGAGCTCATGAGGGCATATTTGTTGGTTATGCTACAAACTCCCATGCTTACTGTGTCCTCAATAAGTCCACGGGACTTATTGAGGAGACATGTAACATGGAGTTTGATGAGAATAACGGCTCCCAAGTGGAGCAAAGTGGCACTTGTGATGTAGGTGATGAAATTCCTCCCCAAGCCATAAGAAGAATGGGTGTTGCTTTTATCCTACCCATTGAGGATCCCCTTGTGGCCGAAGGAGAAGGACAATGTTCCACTCACATGGAGCCATCACCAACCCAAGGCCCACATGCTTCCGAAGAACAAAGTGAAGGCCCTCAACCTCATGAACAAGACCAAGGGCAAGATCAACCTCAAGATGGTGTTGAATCACCAAGTGATGCCCAAGATCAAGTTCTCTCATCCAAGAAAGTTCAAGATCAAGAGCAAGCTCAAGATCAAGAATGAGCTCAAGATGACACTCAAGATGATCAAGTGACCGCTCCTCAACTCTCTCCAAAGTAGGAATTAGAGCGTCGTGCCGCCAAGATCGCATCCAAGCTATCCACCAAAGATCATCTCATGACAAATGTGCTTGGAAGCTTAAGAAAGGGGGTAAGCACTCATAGACAATTAGCAAACTATTGTGAACATCACGTGTTTGTCTCTTGTGTTGAACCCCAAAAGGTCTATGAGGCGCTCGAGGATCCGGATTGGCTTAATGCCATGCATGAAGAACTCAACAACTTCGAGCACAACAAGGTGTGGAGATTGGTGCCAAGGCCAATGGGGAACCATAATGTCATTGGAACCAAGTGGATATTCAAGAACAAGCAAGATGCCCATGGAATTATTATTCGCAACAAGGCTCGTTTGGTAGCACAAGGCTACTCCCAAGTCGAGGGTATCGACTACGGTGAAACCTTTGTTCCCGTTGCTCGCCTTGAATCCATTCACATGTTGATTGCTTATGCTTCTCATCATAACTTTAAGTTACAACAAATGGATGTGAAGAGTGCTTTTCTTAATGGTCCTAATAATGAGTTGGTATATGTCAAGCAACCCCCCGGGTTCGAGGAACCCTATTTTCCCGATCATGTGTACCAACTCGATAAGGCACTCTATGGCCTTAAGCAAGCCCCACGTGCGTGGTATGACCACCTTACCGAGTTGTTGCAAGATCGTGGTTTTGAAATTGGGAAAATCGACCCCACTCTTTTTACTAAGAAGGTCAAAGGGGAGTTGTTTGTGTGTCAACTATATGTTGATGATATTATCTTTGGTTCCCCTAACAAAGCTTTCAATGAGGAATTTGCCGCACTCATGACCTCCAAGTTCAAGATGTCCATGATGGGAGAGTTTAAGTTCTTTCTCGGGTTTGAAGTCAAGCAACGAAGAGAAGGAACCTTCATCAACCAAGCCAAATACACTCAAGACATGCTCAAGAGATTCAAGCTAAGTGATGTCAAGCCGGCTTCCACTCCAATGCCTGTCAAATGCCAACTTGACATAGATCCCAATGGTAAAGCGGTGGATCAAAAGGTATATCACTCCATGATTGGCTCCTTGCTTTACCTTTGTGCATCTAGAACGGATATCATGTTGAGTGTGGGAATTTGTGCATGGTTTCAAGCCGCACCTAAGGAAAGCCACTATGTGGTGGTCAAGCGAATCTTCGATATTTGGCTCATACCCCAAACTTTGGCTTATGGTATCCAAGAGGATCTAACTTCAATCTTGTGGGCTATTCGGACTCCGATTGGGCGGGAGACAAAGTGGATAGGAAGTCAACTTTCGGAGGGTGCCAATTTCTTGGTTGCTCTTTGGTGAGTTGGTCTTCCAAGAAGCAAAGTTGTGTGTCTCTCTCGTCCACAAAAGCGGAGTATGTGGCTGCCGGTAGTTGTTGTGCACAACTTCTCTAGATGAGGCAAACTTTAAAGGCTTACGGTGTCATTTGTGACAGAGTGCCTCTTTGGTGTGACAATAAAAGTGACATCAAGATTTCTCTTAACACGGTGCAACACTTCAAGGTGAAGCATATTGAGATTCGGTATCACTTCATCCGGGATCATATTAGGAGAGGGGAGATCAAGCTCAACTATGTCAACACTCTTGATAACCTTGCAGATATCTTAACGAAGCACCTGTATGAAGCAAGATTTCGCGAGTTAAGGCATGAGCTAAATATCATTGATTCGAGCAATGTTGCTTGAACCCGTGCACACCCCACCATACTCAACTTGTTATCTTGTCTAGGTGTAGGCATGAACATAGGGGGAGTGTTGTTCTCTCAATGAACTCTCCCTCCCCCCATTATGCATAAATTGATCAACTCTTTCACATTAGCCATTGTTGATGGTACTTGTGCTTCAAAGTTGAGTTTTAGTCATGGGCCCAAGGATAACTCTTCGCGGTGCCATACCAATTAACTCAAACATAGGTGGCTCCGGCCATCGCCCTCTCTTTAGAGAGGTTGTGTTGAGTGTTTTAGCCCTTTTTGTCTCTTGTCTTCCTTTCGTCGTGTCGAGCTTGTGTGTGTTATCTCGTGTGTCAGCGTTTTGGTGTGTCCATTCGCTTGAAGGTTTCTGTGCAAAGGCTTTTGTTTTCCCTTGTTCTTGAAACTTGCATATTCTTGAGCACAGGGTACTACCGCGGCTTGCCACGGTACTACCGCGTGAGCAGCGCACGGTACTTCCGCACCTAGCGCAACAGTAATTTTTTTACTACCGCCAACGGTGCGATACTTCCACCCTGGCGGTACTACCGTGATGACACCCAGTACTACCGCGCTGTCGAGGGCGCGTGGGGGTTAAGAGCGGGCAGGGGGAGTTCCAACTCCCCCATACCCATTCGTCTGTTTCTCTCCATGCTGTCTCTCTCTCTCTCGCTCGCTCAAGAACGGCGTAGGAGACCCTCGTCGGATCTCCGTCTCCGGCCGCTCTCCTCGGATTCCGTCAGGTGGGATCGTTCCCCACCACTTCCTCTTTCCATGGAACAAGGTTTCTCCCCAAATCTCTCTCTCTCTTTGTTTCGTTTGTTTGCTTCTAGGTTTTGGGGGAGATGCATGTTGTTCTTGAGATTTTAGGCCAAATCTATGCAAGAGTAGGATGTAGGAGAGTAGCAATGCGTAGAGATTGTGCTTGCTTTGTTGCCCCGTGGTAGATTTGATCAATTGTAGTACCGCGTCGTTGTCACAGTTGTGCTCAGATCCAATTGCGGACTCGGATCTGCCGCCGTGCGGTACTACCGCATCTTTGGTGCGGTACTACCACTCCTCCGGAGCGGTACTACCGCGTGAAGTGCGGCACTAAAATTTTACTACCGCTCCAAGACACGGTACTACCGTGCCACCCTGTCACGGTACTACCGTGACTAGGAACAACACTAGAATTTTAGTACCGCACAGCCATGTGGTACTACCGTTTCTGTCAAATCTCTTTTGTGGTAACTCTCAAGTGCGAGTTCTACTTGTTTCACCTGTTTTGCTGAGGTCTTTGCATTGATCCTTCTCGCTTCTTGTGCGTGTGTTTGTGTTTTGTGTTTTAGGTGGTGGCTCCGGTGCTCCTGCTCGCCGCTCTAGTCCCAGTCGTGACATGGGCTCCAAGCATCTGCGCAACCAAGACAAAGCTCCAGAGGGCTCCAATACCCCCAACGCAGGGCCAAGACCACTGCCACCAAGATCAAGGAGCCCGACAAGGGCATGGATGAACTACTACTTGTTGAGTTTGCTACTCGAAGGAAGATCAACCCCTATGTGAATCCTCGTGCCAACTTCAGAGGGAATGATCTGTTTTGGACCAAGCAGCAGAACCTCATTTATCTCGATGTGATCAAGGCCAAGCAGAACATCTATGTGGACGTGCACTGGATTGACATCCATCACATGAGGGATGATAGGCACCATGCTTACTTTGGTGAGGCTTTGGACCTCGTGGAGCAATTTGGCATTGAGCACGTGATCTCATTCCATTTGGATTATGACCCTGAGCTTGTGGCCCAGTTCTTTGCCTCGGTCCACTTCCACACTGATGAGGAACGGAACATGACCTGGATGACCAACAGACAACGATTGACTGCTTCATGGAAGAACTTCATGGATTTGCTTCAGGTTCCTGATGAGGGGCTCCACACACCTGTTGGTGTACGCCCTCATTTCAACCCCAAGTCAGCCAACAAGAACAAGCTTCAGCCTTACTATATTGAGAAGTTGCTTCCCAGTGGCAAGAAGACGTGGGTGCTGAACCCCTTCCTTGACATCATGTACCACGTCTTCCGCAATTCTCTTTTTCCACGCATTGGTGACAAGGAAAAAGTGCATGCCTATCTGGTGGATATGATGCTCATCTGTGAGGAGGCGCGCATCTCTCAGACACAACCACTTGATGTCTCACATATTATGTGGTGCGAGCTCTAGTTTGCGTTTTTCACCCGTAAGGTACCCATCTATGGACCTTACCTGTTTCTGTTGATCTCGAAGACTTGGGAGAAGCTCTATCCCGATGATGAGTTTCTTGCCCCTGACTGGATTCGTCATGAGCCCATCCGGCTCCGTGTCAAGCCCCAGTGGGCCAACACTACTACCTGTGCTGAGGCAGTGGCTGCTCAAATGATGTGGATGTAGGTGAGATTGAGGAGGAGGACGCTGATGAGGACAGCTCTGCTGGCTATTCGCCTTCATCTTCTGAGCCCTCTTTGGCTAAGAAGCTGAAGAACAAGATGAAGGCTCTATTCTGCATGCAGGCCAAGGGGCAGTACCGGTCTCATGTTGCTTAGAAGGAGAGTCGCCGCAGCGACAAGCGGATCTTTAGGACGTTTGGTGAGCATATATCCAGCGGATCTGAGAGGGTGATCACGCCAGAGGCAGCCTGGATGGCGAAGCAGGGCTACAAGTGGACTGACTCTAAGGAGGAGCAGGAGGAGACCGTCCCAGCTGCCGAGTCTGACGAGGAGCGTGCGAGTGATTACTCCGCTTGAGCCACCACCTGTGTTGTAGGTGTCCTCTCTGCCTTTTTGGTGTCTCGATGCCAAAGGGGGAGAGAGTGTAGGATTTGCGAGTTGTGAGTCGTGCTTCTGTGTCGAGTTTTCATTTTCTTTGGTTTGGTTTGCACTTGTGAGTCTGTTCTATCATATGGTGTAAGACACTCTCGTACCTTATTGAGCCTATGCTATCTTGTGCTATTTATATTTATGCTCATTTGTACCATCTTGCTTAGTTTTAGCCTTTTTTGTTGTAAGATATGCTTTGTCTTTAAAATATAGGAGGAGTGTTGATCCTAGTATGTGTGTCGTGCAGTCCAAAGCACTCATCTGCATAGCACACATATAGGGGGAGCTCGTCTATATTTTAGAGGTATGGGGTTTTCCCATGTTCTATGTTATCTCTTTTTATGCAAATCCCGTATTGTCATCAACCCACCAAAAAGGGGGAGATTGTAAGGGCATATTTATCCCTTAGTTGTTTTGGTGATTGATGACAATGCTTTTGCGGACTAATTGTGTGCTTTGAGTTTGTCAGACATTTCATCACTAGGCACAAGATGATTTGGTGCCCCTCGAAGATTATTGAAGACGACATTTCTCTAAGTTTCTTTTCGGTGGATTTGAGGAAAGCCGTACTATTAAGAGGGAGTCTGCTTTGGAAAGGTTTGGGTGGAATCGTCACGTACACATCTTCTCCTTTGCACCGCCTTTCCTTTGGCACTTTGGAGCATCCTCCGTCTTTTCTCGTCTATGCAAATTGTCGTGTTGGCTGAGCTTGGATATGCGGTAGTACTACTCCTAGGAGCGGTAGTACCACAGGCCCTTGCGGTAGTACCGGGCCTAGGTGCGGTAGTACTGCAAGCGCCCACGGTAGTACCACTCCTTTGGAGTTGTAGTACAGTGGCCCCATGCCAGGCGCTGCTGCGGCTACAATAGTAGGAGCGGATGTAATTTTTTACATCTGCGCCCTACGCGGTAGTACCGTGCCGGGTGTGCGGTAGTACCGTGCGTTCTGGTCTGGCTCAGCAGCCTGCGCGGTAGTAGGAGCGGATATAATTTTTACATCCACACCCCACGCGATAGTACCGCCCCAGGTTCACGGTACTACCATGTCGGATTTTTGCATTGACTCCAACTCAGCGGAAGTTGCCACGGATGTATTTTTATATGTCTGTGCCTTCTCGAAGTCTGGAACATCCCTACCTTGCGGTAGTACCGCAAGGGGGAGCGGTAGTATCGCGCCAGCAGTCCTACCGCCCTCTGCTTCAGTGCATTTGGGCTGTCCTGGTTTGTGCTGCTCGGGTGGTAGTACCGTGGGGGCCTGCGGTAGTACCGCATGCCCCTGCGGTAGTACCGCGGCCCTGGTGCGGTAGTACCGTGCTACGCAGGCTGGGTTGGCGGATAACGGTTGGATTTGTTCTTCCACTATATAAGGGGTGTCTTCTTCTCTAAGTTGACTATCTCTTCCGTCCCCAAGCTCCATTGTTGCTCCAAGCTCCATTTTCGCCCGATCTCTCTCCCTAGCCAATCAAACTCGTTGATTTTCTAGGGATTGCTTGAGAAGGCCCCGATCTACACTTCCACTAAGAGAAATTTGATTTCCCCCCACTAATCCCTTGCGGATCTTGTTACTCTTGGGTGTTTGAGCACCCTAGACGGTTGAGTCACCGCGGAGACATATCCCATTGTGGTGAAGCTTCATGGTGTCATTGGGAGCCTCCAATTAAGTTATGGAGATTGCCCCAACCTTGTTTGTAAAGGTTCGGTTGCCGCCTCCAAGGGCACCAATAGTGGAATCACGGCATCTCGCATTGTCTGAGGGCGTGAGGAGAATACGGTGGCCCTAGTGGCTTCTTAGGGAGCATTGTGCCTCCACACCGCTCCAACGGAGACGTACTTCCCCTCAAAAGGAAGGAACTTCGGTAACACATCCTCGTCTTCTCCGGCTCCACTCTTGGTTATCTCGTGCCTTTACTTGTGCAAGCTTATTTGTGTTATATCACTTGCTTGCTTGTTGTTATTGTTGTTGTTGCATCATATAGGTTGCTCACCTAGTTGCATATCTAGACAACCTACTTTGATGCAAAGTTTAAATTGGTAAAGAAAAGCTAAAAATTGTTAGTTGCCTATTCACCCCCCCTCTAGTCAACTATATCAATCCTTTCACAAAGGCTTTGTGATGAACTATAATATGCAAGGGATGGAAAGACAATTCCCGAGTTCTTCGCTATGCTCAAAGCTACGAAGGTAGAAATCAAGAAAGAGCATCAAGTGTTGATGGTTAACAAGACCACTAGTTTCAAAAAAAGGGCAAAGGAAATAAGGGGAACTTCAAGAAGAATGGCAAGCAAGTTGCCACTCTCAGGAAGAAGCCCAAGTCTGGACCCCAAGCCTGAAACTGAGTGCTTCTACTACAAAGGGACTGGTCACTGGAAGCGAAACTGCCCAGAGTATTTGGCGGATAAGAAAGATGGCAAAGTGAACAAAGGTATATTTGATATACATGTTATTGATGTGTACCTTACTAATGCTCGTAGTAGCGCCTGGGTATTTGATACTGGTTCTGTTGCTATATTTGCAACTCGAAACAAGGGCTACGGATTAAACGAGGATTGGCTAAGGACGAGGTGAGGATGCGCGTCGGGAATGGTACCAAGGTCGATGTCATCGCCGTCGGCACGCTACCTCTACATCTACCTTTGGGATTAGTTTTAGACCCGAATAATTGTTACTTGGTGCCAGCGTTGAGCATGAACATTATATCTAAATCTTGTTTGATGTGAGACGGTTATTCATTTAAATCAGAAAATAATGGTTGTTCTACATGAGTAATATCTTTTATGGTCATGCACCCTGAAAGAGTGGTCTATTTTTGTTGAATCTCGATCGTGGTGATACACATATCCACAATATTGATGCCAAAATATGCAAAGTTGTTAATGATAGTGCAACATATTTGTGGCACTGCCGTTTAGGTCATATTGGTGTAAAGCGCATGCAGACACTCCATGCGGATGGACTTTTGGAATCACTTGATTATGAATCATTTGATGCTTGCGAACCGTGCCTCATGGGCAAGATGACTAAGACTCCGCTCTCCAGAACAATGGAGCGAGCCACTAACTTATTGGAAATAATACATACCGACGGCTTTGTCTTTTTGGTTAGTCTATTTGGTTAGTCTATTTTCAAATTATTCAAAACCGAGGACGGCTTTGTTTTCAAGAAAGAGAGGATAATGTGGACATGGACTCTACAGATACGACCAAAAATATTATCCTCATATACAATAATCAGGTGATTTCTATTAACAATAATTTTATGAATTGTTTTATGGTCGGAAACAAAGATACAACACTTTTTTTTATTATATGCAAAATTATGAAGTATTTGTACAAGCCACGTGTTAAAATGAGGCGACCAAGACATATGTGTATATACATGTGTACACTTTAGTGTCCATTCAAATGCTACAACCGTGCATGCAAGAGATGGACCTAAGACCAATTTAAATAAAAGGCAACCATGCATGCATGGCATGCATGAAGCAAGGAGCATGCAAGATATTCATGAAAGGAGAAGAGAAGTAGCACAGCGTGGGCAGTTGGTCTGGCCCGACTGTGTACCAACCATCTGATACACAGATGACTACATGGGCCCCAGCCCATACAAGACATCAAACATCAGCCACGCATGAGAGCGCCACAAAGACGAGGTCCAGAAACTTCTATCCGTAGGTAGAGAGTTTTACTCGGACCACGACTTGACGACGTCCTCAGCCCTTTAATAAATGGGAAGTGTTTGTGGCCGGGGCGCCGGCTGAACCGTTGCGCCGGTCGCGCTTCGTGCGTTGGATCTCTTTTGATCCAAGGACGTTGTCTGCGCCACGTGTCACCATAGACCCATTTTTTTAACGCGCACGGGTTATCCCTTCCCCAGTTTTTTGCTGCAACCGCACGGGGGCGTCATTTCGGTGCGAGGAGGCAGGGCGACCTGCGGGCGACGGGCTTGTTGGCGCCTAGAGATCAGGAGCGGCGGCGGCGGCCCAGGGCGGATCTCGATTCTCCGGCGATCTATGGCTTCCCCGGATGGTAACTCTCCCCTCCTGCTCTCCCTTTCGTTGTTGTCTCCCCCTCCCCCGTTGGCTTTAGGGTTAGGGCGGGTTATGGTGCGGG
>NC_041380.1:264887211-264970051 GCF_002162155.2 Triticum dicoccoides
TAGTGTTCCCACGGGCCGGCGCCGGCGCCGGCGCGGACGGGGACGGGGTGGTGTTCCCGCGGGTCGAGGGAGGGGGCGGGGTGGTGTTCCTGTGGGCAGAGGGAGGGGGCGGGTGGTGTTCCCGTGGGCAGATGGAGGGGGTGGGGTGGTGGATTTGAATCTTGTGTTCACTAGGGATTTGGGATGGGATTGGGATTAGGATTTGGGAGGAATTGGGATTTTGTTCATCCACGAACTATTGGATACATGGAAATGGTATTGCTATGTTTAAATGGTCACTGGACACTTCCGAGGGGAATTTGTGAGGAACATTTTGTTTTAGATGATACAATAGAACACAGTAAACTTCAGATCACCATGTGAAGATGCATGCACACTGCTGTGTTTGTGTTTTTGTGTTGTATATACGGCCGAAACCAACTTTGTACTTTTGCAAATGTACGTGCACTTTGTCTAAGATCATCATCTGCAAGCATGTAGGAGTACTAGAGTTTACCAGCAAATGTACTAGATCAATATGTATTCCGAACCTTTTTTTGCGTATGATGAACCAAGTTTGAACTCCGCAGCCCAATACCCCTGCTTATGAATCGAGGATCATCTCAGATTTGGTTGCGGAAACTAGAACAGACAGAAATGAATTCATCTCTGAACATGAATCTTATGCAGCGGATTTACCAGTAGCTTACACGGAGTGACGGAGTTATGACCGGCCTTGCGCCGAACGCGTGTTCGCAGCAGCAGAGTTACACGAAACATGTGAACTCTTACTTATGTATCTCAAACTCCAGCGCTGAATAGAATGACGCTGAAAATTAACTTGTTTGAGATCCTGAAGGAATCACACACCGCATAGAGGCATCCTTGTTTGCCATGTAAATTTGTAAATAGGTTTCTTGGTGCTGCAAAATCTCCTAGGTTTTATTCTATAGCAGACGTACTTGTATAAAATGCTAATTTTAGAGTGCAATGTTTTATTCTGTACATTTTTATGTGTGCTTGTATGTTTCATAGGTTTTACAGATTTTTTAGGTGTTCTTGTATGTTTTTTCCTAGCTACTGATGATGCAGTTTTAGGGTTTTATTGACTTGTTTTTTACCTTTTTGTAGATGTCGCAGGCACCGCTGGTGAGAATGAAGGGAGTAAGAAGGTTAAGAAGAAGATCAAGAAGAAAGGCAATCTATGTGGCTTTAAGTCAAGGTTTAACTCAAAAAGGCTGGCTGAGATTGGGAAGCAAGTAACACCAAAAAAACAGAGAATCATAAGGGAGGGACCGTTTGGAGACTTGTTGGACATCCGGTCTTTCAAGGTGCCCCATGAGCTCATTGAGTTTGTTGTAATGAACACGAATCACATACTCTCTGAGTTCAAACACAAGAACAAGTCCATCACCTTCAGCAAGCTCATGGTGAAAAGGATTTTTAACGTGCCATCCGGTGATAGACCCATGAAGCTTCTTAAGAAGAGTGATGAACATGATCTTCGCAGAATCTACAAGGAGGGGAACAGGGCTCCAATCGCCCATGTTGTCAAGTTGCTCACTAGTTGCAGCGATGAGGACGTGGTTATGATAAATAGGACTTGGACACTCCTTGCGTTGGCAACAGTTTTGTGCCCAGGCACTGGCAATATGGTGAATCTTGAGTATCTAGCTTCCTTGAAAGATATGTCTTTGGTGCATGAATTCGCTTGGGATGAGCACTTGTTAGCACGAGTGATGGAGGAGGTTGGAGTCTTTCAAGAGAAGAAGAGGATGCAAGCAAATACAGAGAAAGCAGTGGAGTTTCAAATCGCCTCATGCCTTCCCATGTTAGCGGTATGCAACGCAACATTATGAAATACATGCATTTTTTTCTTTGCTGCATGAAACCTTATATACATTTCTATAGCTCGCATTTATGTTTTTGTTGGCTAATGTCCTTTTCCATTCTATGCAGATCATATACATGGATCATATTGATATTCTGGCCGACCTCCCAAATGAGCATGCCATTGATTATTCCGTGCCGAGGATACATTTTGTTTGTCAAAAGGATTTTGATTGGTTCGATAAAGTTGACAAGAACAAGCTTACTCTTGTCCAACCTTTCTACGGGAAACACACCCAAGTAATTTTGCTACATCCCGCCTATGTATTTTCCTTTGCCAATGGAGTATTAAGACCCCCATGTTTTTTGCTCACTGAATTTGCATGTAGCAATCTTTGCTTTTCCATTTAGGTTATGGCAGCCTTCTTATTTCCGCCACTCATGTTTTGTTTTCCTAGATACGGAGTTTGTGCAACACCCCCTATGCAGCACAACTCACGGGACAGGAAGTTGGTGCTGAAGCAGCCAGTGGGCAGGGAGTTGGTGCTGAAGCACCTAGTGGTCAAGGAACTAGTGGCCAAGGAAGCCAAATTCAAGATGCTGAAATTCAAGCAAAGGACTCTCAATCAAACGAGGCTCAACAAAATGTTGAAGCTGAACCACACCTATCATCCTTGCTCAACGATTGTCTGCAGCAATCATTCCCTAGCATACAAGATCTAAGGGTACTTTCCCCCATCTACACTATCTTTTTCTTTGTATTCATTTCCTGTTTGCCTTTGGCTTTGCATTATTTACTATACCCAGTTGCAAGTGTATATTTTGTTTGCTGCATCCCTCATTCTGATGTGCTACAACCATGTTTTGTTTTTGCTTCATATGTGGTTTAAGTTCATACCTACTAGGCTTTTTTTCTGCATCCATATGTCTAGTGTGCTACAACTACATTCTGTTTTTGCTTCAAACATATCATAATTTTGCTACATCCATATCAATAATTTACTACCTAGAGGTATAGACCATTTGTTTTTTATGCTTCATCCATGACAGTAAATTGCTACGATCACACTGTTTATTTGATACATAGTGACACAGCAGCACACCTACTTGTTTCTCGCTTCATCCATACCTCTAATGTGCTACACCCACATTTGTGTTTTTTTACATCCATACTTCTCAAAATCTGGATATACTTGTCACTAAAAATGTTGGCCACTTGCCTTCTTGTAGGTACCAACTCATTTTCAAATGCTCTACGACAAGCACAAGGGTATTTTTGCAGCAGAGGTGGATGGTGTAGTAGGCAAGTTTGGACAGTGTTTAAAGGAATTGCAGTGCAACCGGATGGCTGCTCTCCTTCGTGATGTTGGAGACGCCATCACAGCTACCAATGAACCCAACTTTTCCTTTGAAGCACCTATCATGGACGAATGTCGCGGAAAAGAGAATGATGCTAAAGCTGCAAATGCCGACATTGGTGCTCAAGCTCAAGCTCAAGGTACAACACCTAGCATCAACAAGGATGAAATCACCGGATTGAACCTAGAAGTTGCAACAGAGGCTGCGGAAACTTGTGAGCAACAAAGAGTGAGTTTCGAGATGGAAGGCAATGCCTCACCTCATAGCCCCCCACTCTTCTATGATGCACCCAGGAGTGCGACAGCCGGCATTTGGGATGACGAGCCATCCTGTGAGTTGTTCCCAAAGGGCTCCGAAGACTATGAGATGATGCATTCCACGGATGAGCCTATAATTAAGAAGAGCACAGTCAGCCCCATCTATGCAAACATCCCCGTGTTTCCTGTTTCAGACGATGATGACAGCCCAAGTATGCTTCCTTCATCTTGCATCATTTCTTTTTGTTTTTCTCCATATCATTTTTTCACATTTGTGTGATTCCAGCAAATTCTTTTTGTACAATCTCTTGCAAACTCATCCATTTGTATTTTTTTGCTATAGCTCTTAAGATGGTCGCTACGGAAGAGCATTTTGCTGATGCAAGCAGTGGCCCTAGCACACATGACAACAACACTAGGAAGAAGAGGATGGCCAAAGTTCCAACCATAAAAAATACCAAGGCAAAGAAGCAAAAGGTCGACAAGGCTGCAGAAATGTATGAGAGGTTTGTAAAACATGGGAAACCATTGAGGAAATCACAACCCAATGAACAAGTGTGAGCTACCTAAGCCTTATCTGTTTTTGCTTTCTATTTTTTTATTTTTTCTGCTCGAAACAAATGATTCATTTTGGTTGCATCTATGGTAACAGGACACCTTTCATTAAGCTAGGTGGATTTTACATTGGATACAAGAAATTCCTTGTATGCTTCAAGCCTCATGGGGATATGAATGATGAGGTCATGTCACTATGTATCGAGATGAACAACATTGCATCCCGTGCAGCAAAAGAACAGGAGCTGAAGAAATACATTTTCTCAGTCCACGCGGGGGTAAGTTTTTGTAAAAACAAGCAATGCTTCATTCTTTTCTTTCTTTTCACATTTTTGTTGCAACACACACTAACCATTTTGTTGTATCTTTCAAGTAGATCCTACTAAAACAAGACCCATCAACTTTCCAACCACCAAAACTCATGGCTGAGCTTGAAAGGGCTATGAAAGTGTTCAAGGTTCAAAAGTTTGACCTCGTAAGTTTCACGAAGCTTTCTTTTGTTCCACACCACAAATAACTTCCAAATATGATCCAATGATGTGACGCGGCTGTAACATTTTTTACATGTTCTGAGTACCTTTTCGCCTTTCTTTTGTTTTTTGCAGCTCTTTTTCACAATTGTTCATGATCGCCATTGGATAGTTGTTTGCGCAAACTTGCTTCACAAGCAGTGGAATGTATTTGACTCAATCCATTCATAAGGAAAACAATCTCCTTTGAAGAAGCAAGCCAATAACCTGGTATGCTCATGCTCTCTAATTTTTTCTATTTAGCCTTCAGATTCATCTACATAAATGCCTTGTTGTCATCTTTGCACACCTCATTTTATTTTTGAAACTTTTGTGTGTGTTTTCGGTGCTAGATCACAAACTTTGCAACCCTCGCACAAGAGTGCGGCGAATTCAATGTCAATGTTGGATCCTTTGCCCGTGTTGACCTAGAGGATTACCCAAAGCAAGATACCCTGTGAGTTTTCTTTTTGAATTTTGCTTCAATCATGTGTTCCATTTCAACATTTTGTTTTTTCAACTACGCATGGGAAGTATGATGGAGAACTTTTTTTTATCTCACAGATGTGATTGTGGTTTTTTTGGGCTCAAGTATGTGGAGAACTATGATGGGAAGTCAATGAGAGAGTTCAAGCAAGTACACATTTTTAATTTTTTGTCTTGTCATTTTGTTACAATCTACTTTCTTTGTTTTCAATACTCATGCAACAGAAGAATACCATGTTAAAGCCTAGTTTGTACCTACTAGGCTTTTTTAGCTACATCCATATGTCTAGTGTGCTACAACTACATTCTGCTTTTGCTTCATCCATATCATAATTTTGCTACATCCATATCAATTTTTTGCGGTGGATGGATGTGAACTTTTTGCATTCATCACCCATGCAACTCAATAATAACTAGTATCATACTTGCTTACTTTGTGTATTCATTTTTTACAGGAAGACATGGCGCGACACCGCATCGATGTGGCATACAACCTTTTCAGCCACCCAATGAACAACGCCCCAAAGGAGCGGGCGTTCAACGATGAGTTGGCGGCTTGATTTTCTGGAAGGTTCAAGACGAACAAGCTTGTTTCTTCGTTAGGTCTAGATCATGTCCGAGGTGGTAGCGTTTTGATAGGATTAGAGTAGTGTGCGTTCGTATGTAAATTGTTGATACCTCCAGTAAACATGTGTCCTTTTGGTATGTAAAACGATGATAACTTGATATTTGGATGATGCACTTATGTTTTTAATGGATGCGTTCTTCTGTTTTCCAACATGATCATGCGTTGACAATTGTTTTTTGTTTCACTGGTTCTGAATATGAAAATATCTCTGTGCATTTTCCCCCTCAAAACATATTTTTCTGAAAAATAATATGTGAATGCTATTTTTTTTGTCACACACTTAAATTGCTGGAAGCTCACAGGAAATAGCTACAACCTTCTGTTAGATTTGTTGCAGAGCCAAAATATACTTTTTTACCTGCAAATTAGCTACATCCCTACAATATTTTTGCTGGAAGCATAATGTAAATATGCTTCCTTTCCCAACTTTTGCTGTACAGCTAAATCAACACTTTAAATCATTCAAGGCTTTTTCCTTTTCAAACTTGTTATTTTGCTTCAATCATGTTTTAAAAAGCTTCAACCATGTTTGCAAAAAGCTTCAACCATGTTTCCTAAAAGCTGCAACCATATTTTGAAAAAGTTTCAACCATACTTTGAAAAAGTTACAACCAGGTTTTCAAAAGCTTCAACCATGTTTCCTAAAAGTTGCAACCTTGTTTACAGAAGCTTCAACCATGTTTTTAAAAAGCTGCAACCATGCTTTTCAGAAATCTTCTAAACATGTTTTCTTAAAGCTTCAAACATGTTTCCTAAAAGCTTCAACCATATTTTCAAAAAGATTCAACCATGTTTTTTAAAAGCTTCAACCATGCTTTTCAAAAGCTTAAAACATGTTGTTTTTAAGCATGGATCAAGTTGTGGTTACAACAACCATTGAGTACTATTTTTTTAAAAAAAATAAGAAAAACCCACATTCTGCTTTTTTTCAAAAATTCAACAAATTTTGGCACCATCATACTACAAAAAGTAAGCTCTCACAAACATATAACAATAAGAATTTTTTTTAAAACAACTCTTGTAAAAAGCAACATTCTACTTTTTTCAAACCACGCATGTAGTAATATGTTGCAATCCCACAAAACAAACATTCACAGCTAGTCAACACAACTTATTATCATAAGTCATGGGGTGTTACAAGGCAATTCATCATTTTTTCCCTCACAAAAATATCCTAAAGTGTAAGGATTGTTTCGACACCCGGAGCTTTCGCGCTCGCACTCACAGCAAGAAAAGCTGCAAGGAGTTGGCAATCCTTCACGTTGTGATCTTCATCTTCACAATATTTGCATGGAGTCTTCTTTTCCCTTGGCTTTGGAGCTTTCTTCGTTTTCACCGCGTCCTTCTTTGCTTTCTTCTTCATTTCATCTTCTCGAATCTCAATTAGTGGTTTCCTGCGCTTCTCTTTCTCCTTTGGCCTCCCCTTCTTTGCTGACTTTGGTGGGTTCCGCAGTCCTACGGGGGGGTGGATCCCGCTGACCTGTACTTGGACCCCCTGAGACTTGTTCATTTCCTGCATGACCTTGGCCTTCTTCGTCTCCTGCAAACCCATCAGTTGTTCTAGCTTTTATTGCAGCAACCCCAACACTGCCCTGATCAATTAGCCCAGAGACAAAACTATAAGCTTCATCATTGAAGCAAGCATCAGAAGCGAGTTTCCCAAACTTCCGGCATAGAGAGTTAAACTTTAGGGTGTTTGTCGTGGGGACGCCGAAATGCATAGCTCTATGCCCATCGCCCGGTTCAGGCGCAAGGTCGGTTGCTCTCTTAGACCATCTTGGAAGCATGTAAGTCGCAGGTATCGTTTGCACATTCAGGTGCACCATGACACGGATGATATGTGGGCAGATCAGCCCACACATCTCAAACATGTTGCAGGTGCACATGTATGCCTGATCTTTAGGAGCAACACGCATCGTGTACACTTTTGGGTTGACGCCATAATTTGCAACAAGGCAAAACCAGATGACATCCCCTTGCCGCTGATATTGCAAACCATAGCCTGTTGATTTAGCCAATAGTTTCTGAAACTTGGAAAATACCTCTCTGGTATAGAAATCTGCAGCTTGCTTTTCAATGTTGTAGCTGCAAACAAAAAAAGCTTCCAACATCAATAAGAATTGCTACATATGTTTCAAAGAAATGCTGCAACCACACTGTGCTGGAAAACTAAAAAATGCTACATGACTTTGGACTTACTTGTCCCAGAGCGGAGGCCTCGTCGCTTCATTGATGAAGCCAGCATTGTCTTCATGATCAAGCATTAGCTCCTGGCAAAGCTCAAACTGCTGGACAAATGTCCAAACCGAGTCTCCATGATAATTTAAAGTCTTGAAGTAGGAATTCAGGCCCTCGGACCGCCCGGTTGTTCCTGTGAATGGGAAGAACTTATTCCTAAAGTACACAGGAGCCCACATCTCCCTGCTGTCCCACATGTTCTTGAGGTGTTTCTTATCAGCCACACCAAATGACTCGACCATCTGCTTCCACCGTTCTTCAAACTCCTCAACGGTATCAGAATCATTGATGCAACCATAGAATGCTTCAGCAAAAGGCTCATCCTTGCCCAACATCTTCCCTAGATTCGTCCTTGCAACGCGGAAGACGTGCCACTTGCAACATCTATGTGTTGAATGTGGAAATACCATTGAGATGGCTTTAGCCATTGCCTGGTCTTGATCAGTCATAATGTTCAACGGATGCTCGTTATTCATTGCCAACATCCATTGCTGGAAGACCCACTTGAAAGTTTCGATGGTCTCATCAGGCAACAAAGCGCACCCCAAGCAAACAGTATGTGTGTGGTTGTTAATGCCAACAATCGGAGGAAAGGGCAAGTTGTAGCGATTGGTGCAGAATGTGGTGTCGAAAAATACACAATCTTTGTACTTTGGATACAAGGCCCTTGTTCTCCCATCAACCTAGAAAAGTGCCCTAACAGCTCCATCTTCTTCTAGCTTCGAGAAAAAGAAGTTGGGATTCTCCACTTGTCTTCTCTCAAAGTACTCGATTGTCAGCTTCAAATCACGCTCTGACAGGCCCCTTCGCAGCTTTGCTCTTGCATTTGTCACATCAGTCTTCACATACGGCAAACTCCTAGGATTGCAACACCGTGCATCTCCAAGCAAGCCCATCATATTAGCCGTTGATATGTTGCGATAGTGCAGCGAAGTGATGTATTGCATGTCTACATCGGGGATCTTTTTGTGAGAGCGGCAAAATCTCCGACGCCCCCTTTGCAACATCAGCTGGTGTGTGTGATCGGCCTCAAAATCTGTCACAACCCAGCTACCGTCTTTGAGGCTAACACCTATACGAGCCTTGCAATCATATCGCTCCAACCGGTTTCTTCGCCTCTTATCGCTCACATCCATATAGATGCCAGCTTGTTTGCTTGGAGATTTTTTATTACTAGCATAGCTCATATCAACATCATCACTTTGATTTGTTGCAGCCCCGTCAGAAATGCTTCCACCAACATTCTTCGAAGGATCCTTCCGTGAGTGTATGCACTCAAAAACTCTATAGATTAGGATGCGCTTCTGTTCCAAGCTATTTTTCCTACTATGCTTTGATGTCACAATGCGAGTTCCAAAGCCCATCTTCGAAGTATATTCATTGTAAACACGCTGAGCTTCTTCAACATTGTCAAAAATCATTCCAACAAAAGGGACAACTGGCTGTGATGATATATCTTCGTCTGGTTCAGCAACAAGTGTTGCAGCATTTCCATTGGCATTGTCACCGGTCACACGGGCATTGCAATGGGTTGGAGCTGCACCATCCGTGTTCAGCCGCAAGGAATCGTCACTATCATGTCCCGGAGTATCATTCAGATCAATGCCATCATCTTCTTCTTCGCGCGCAACATTTTGCATATCATCATCAAGGAAAATCGATGGCTCCACAGTAACATTCTGCAACAAAATCAACACCCAAGTCAGTTCTTTTTTGCTGCATGAAAAAACATGCAAAAAAAGCGAACAAAAAAAGTGGATGCAGCATGTCAATCACAATTCCAAAACAACTCCTGCATGCAGCATTTTAGGATGTAGCATGTAACATCCAGCAAGTAGCACGTAGCAAGTGCAACACATACTTGTAACATTTTACTAGCAGACAGCAGGAAGATGCTAGCATTAATTAACAACATATCAGAAACATTACACAAAAATCAAACACAAGTATGTTGAGAACATCTCTTTTTAATCTCATGCTCATCAATTAAAATCAAAGGTTGCAACATTTTTTTGTGAACAAAAGGATCTAGGGTTGCAATTGGAAATCATACCAGATCAATTTCATCCCGGCCATGCCGTGCTGCATCTTGGAAGACCACACCAGGGTTGTAGTACTGTTGCAGCACCGGTCCACTACCACCAGGGCCTTGCCACCTCAGGGGACTTCGGCCATGAACGGCAGCGGAGCTCGAGCCCAAATCCATGGAGGCAAGGAGGTCATTACGGATGTAAGACATGATTGAAGCAATTCCAAAGCCGCTTGATAGATGCGGAAGCCCCTCCTCGACGTGATTCGGCCGTGGGGAACTTAAAACAGGCGGATCCGGCCGCGGATCGAGGATGTCCCTGTTTTTCTCGTTGTGGCTGTTTTGTACAACGGTTGCAACAAAACGTATTTTTTTGCTGCAATGGTTGGCTCGGTACACACTCGCGCGCAGATCTAGCGGTTCGCGCTAACCGCATCGGACGGCTCGGGCTCGACCGGCCCAATAGTTGGGCCGGCGCGCCGGCGCAGATCGCTGCCCTTAATAAATAGCAATAAAAATTTAGGGTTTAGACTTGGGTTTTATTGTATTGTCTAGCCATCACTATAATTCGCATCTACGAGACGTATAGGACTACTGTCTTGTCATATGCATAGTGGAACCCTAACTTTTCATCATGAAATATTTCTTTCCACCTTTTGTCAAAACACCATTCATTTCACAAAGATCTGAATGTATGAGCTCTAGTGATGCAAGATTTCTCGTTTCCGCAGTCGTGTGTGACTTACGAGGTTGCTTAGCTTGCACACAAACTTGTCACTTAGATCCCTTGACAGTGGTGAAACTAGGGATTAAGTTCAACTTCGCTAGTCGCGACATGCAACCAAAGTTAACATGACGAAGACATGAATGTCATACATTTGATTCACTATTGTTGCAAACATGATTAACAACTTTATTGCAAACGTCTGATAAGGATAAACGAAACAGCCCTTAGTTCATGTGCTCAGTTTATTATCCGCAATTTCAGTTGCAATTCACCCTTGTTCTTGCCGGTTCTTCGGTTGCTTGCAGGAACTCGAACCTCGTTGTTTAGATTGATCGTGCGTACGGCAAGGTCAATAACCACCGGAGATTGGTTTAGCGATCGTCGAGGTGTACCATCGGGTACGGTATAGCCGGATCGTCAAGGTCAAAATCCAACAAATCGATAATTATCCCCACTCTTATCGAAA
Source organism: Triticum dicoccoides (assembly GCF_002162155.2). Lineage (NCBI taxonomy): Eukaryota > Viridiplantae > Streptophyta > Magnoliopsida > Poales > Poaceae > Triticum > Triticum dicoccoides. Next base: position 264,898,275 of record NC_041380.1, read on the forward strand.
GATCGGGCCGCCGTTACATCAAGTGGTGTCAGTTTTTAGGTTCATCGGTGAGAGATTTATAATTTTCGTAGTTTAGCTTATTTTTATGTCCTATAAACCCACGAAAAAGCCAAAAAAAAATTAGATTAGTTCATCCTTTACTCCTATCTTTTTAGCCTTTAGCAATTTTTGCATCTAGTATTTGTGTAGTTGAATTTTTGGTTGCATTCATCCTAGAATTAGTATCGGCTTAGATTAGTTTGAAAAAAAATTGTCTACTAGATCGCACTTTATTTTGTCCCCCATATTTTCTGCCGCCTGCTCGTTCCTGATCGGACAAAAAAAGGACCAAGATTCGATCTTCTTCTGTTCGTATCTGCAAGACAATCTATTTTTTGGGCGTATTTATTTCCTTCCTGCGATTATCCTTCGACGCTCCGCCACAAAGATTAACACATATCCATCTGAGAGTCTTCAGGTTTTATAGTACCTGAGACAACGTCTCACGCTTTCGCAAGATCCCAAACATCAGCCATTGGTATCTGTCCCTCCGCGCCGCTCATTGCACGCAGACGCGAGACCCAGACATCTAGCAGTCTGTGTCTGCCCCCACGTGTTATATAGATACAGTACACATCCAGCCTTTCATCCATCCTGCATGCAACCACAATCACCGTGAGTAATTGTGCACTAGTACTGGACGCGGCTAATCTGCACCCGAGCACATATGCTCCCGCGTGAACAGTAAAATCGAAAAAAAAATTAAAAAAAAATTAAAAAATTTCCAATTTTTTTTGAGAGAAACATTGACAAAAGTTCTAAGTGCCTGCAAAAATTCTTCATGAAATCACATTCCTAGAAGGCGTGGCAAAAAAAAAAAATAGTACTCTGAAAAAGCTACTTTCAAACGCATTTTGAAGCACTGAATTTGTTTTTTTGCCACGCCTTACAGGAATGTGATTTCATGATGAATTTTTGCAGACACTTAGAACTTTTGTCAATGTTTCTCTCAAAAAAAATTGGAATTTTTTGAATTTTTTTTTGATTTTTTTTCGATTTTACTTTTCATGCGGGAGCATATGAACTCGGGTGCAGAATGTACTTTTCGACTAGTACTAGCTATCTATCGTGGCAACTTGTCCAATAGTTCTGCCTCTTTCTTTTCTTGTCACATAAATTGAGTCCGATACTTTTGATAGCAATCGGTCTGCAAAAAAGAGAGAGAGAAAAAGAAAAAAAAACAGAAAAAGTGAAAAATAGAGAAAACAAGAAAAAAATTACAGAGAGAAAAAAGAAAACATGTTGCAAATTTCAGGCCAGCTAGCACTTTTTGGGCAATTTCTTTGGGTGTTCAGAACTTTTCCTCTCCGCTGTACACGTCACATTTTTTTTCTGTTTTTGATTGCCATACACTCGCTAAATAGAGCTATAAAATTTTCATCAGTTCCCTCTCCTTTGATTCAGTATCTGGGCTTAGATTGTTTTATCTCTTACTAGTCGACTGCCAGCACTAGTTAGGAGTTTGAGCAATTATTCAACTTGCATTACTCTTTGCTAAATTGTGCCATTGATATTGTGAGTTGAGAAAACCTTCACCAAGCTCCACTTCCTATATTGTACCTTGTGCAGTCACTTGGCAATCGCTATATCCAAGTTGGATAACTTTTGACGGCGCCAAAGGTCGACAACCATTGCAGCGCGATAAGAACTGGTAAGAGCTTGGTCACTGCTAGCGAGTAGAGCTGCATTTTCACCACCTCCGAGTAGTATTGTAGGAACATTATACTTTTGTTTTTCTTCTTATTTGTTACTAACCATGGCAGATTCTAGAGTGATCAATAGTTGGGTTGCGTCTATTGTGGGAGATAACTTGCCATGTGTTGATACAAATCAAGAGTCGCAGACGGTACAACGACCGTCAGAAGATGTACATCATGGTTGAAACACACATCCTCAGGTTACCTCTTTGCCAAATTTTGAGGGTAAATATGACCCTGATTCATATATTGATTGGGAAATTGAGGTAGACGAAATATTTGGTAGCCATGATTTTTCTGAGCATAAGAAAATAAATGATGTCACTCAAAGTTTTTCCGGTTTTGCTTCAGTTTGGTGGAGACATTATTGCAGGGATAATATTTCTACTCTACCTACTACTTGGAAAGCTTTAAAACTTGTTATGCGAAACCGATTTGTTCCTTCATACCATACTAGTGATTTGCTTAGAAAATTCCAACATTTAGCACAAGGACATAACACCGTCGAAGAATATTATGATAATTTGTGCACTGCTTTATTTCGTTGTGACTTAGAAGAATGTGAAGAAGCTACCCTGAATAGATTTTTAGGGGATTAAACTGTGGTATTTATGATATACTTGTGCATAAAGAATATTATACCATGAATGGTTTGTTTCGTCTTGCTTGTAAAGTTGAACAAAAAATTAATAGGCATGTTCATGAGACAGACAAACACACAGTGCAAGTCCCTACCTTTGTTTCGGTTACATCTTCTCATGCACAAACTACTATGGTTGTTGGACCCACTGTTTTGAGAGCCACACCACTCCCGACATGTAATATGCCATTGACAATACCTACATCTTCTGATTCAGCCAAAGAAGGTAATAAGAATGGTATTGAATCTAACCTTCCACATGAGATTGTTCCATGTCATGCTGAATTTAATGTTTCATGTGTTGATTTGAATGAAATGCCATCTCTTTTTATCACACTAGTTGTTATGGATAATTCTGTTGCTACCTTCGATAAATTGTGTGATCAAACAACCGAAACACCAATAGTTTTGCATGCACCTATTGCTAAACTTGATTCCCTCGTTGATTTGTGTGCACCCAGGAAATTAAAAGAAACTAAAATTGACCCATGTGACTTGATTTTTGAACCCGGTTTGGATCACGTCCAATTGATTAAACATGATGGGGGTATCGCCAGAATTCCTCATACTAATTCTTTGTATTCTATTTTGATGGATCCACCTATGCCTTTGTCACATGCAAGAACTAAAATAGCTGAAATCACATGTTTGTGTTCTATAACAAGTATTTATGCGCCAAAATTTACTTTTAACTTCATTGGAAAGGACTGCATAGACAATGATTTTTTCCGTGCATAGAATTTGCATCACATGTAATGATCTTACTAGTTTGAAAGAGAATATTAATAAGTCAATGCTTGATCATTTTAATATGACCTCCAGCATCGTTGTTGATTACATGTTGAATAGCATGTTGCATGATTGCTTATATACACATGCTAGTTTAGATATTCCTAATAGTTATCTAACTACGTTGGGATGGTTTAATGATGCGAATTACAAATTGGATGACATAAATATGCGTGTTACTTATATGTGCAAACTAAAATGTAATACTTCATGTTCGCATATTTCTTGTGATAATTCTTTGGACTTTCATCTCATTAGATATGATAATTACTCATGTATCAAGACATTAATAGTGCAACAATGGAGAGAAATTAAAACAGATGACTTATACATATACCATGTATACACTTTGTCTTTTTGGTTAGTCTATTTCAAATTATTCAAAGCCGAGGATGACTTTGTTTTCAAGAAAGGGAGGATGATGTGGACATGGACTCTACAGATACGACCAAAAATATTATCCTCATATACAATAATCAGGTGATTTCTATTAACAATAATTTCATGAATCGTTTTATGGTCGAAAACAAAGATACAACACCTCTTTTTATTATATGCAGAATTATGGAGTATTTGTACAAGCCACGTGTTAAAATGAGGCGACCAAGACATATATGTGCATATACATGTTTACACTTTAGCGTCCATTCAAATGCTACAACTGTGCATGCAAGAGATGGACCTAAGACCAATTTAAAACTATAATGAAGCTAGCCAACTCACCTTCACAAGGCTCCTCCGATTGGAGCTTCGTCGGCCGTCCGATCTGCATTCTGATGTGTTTGAGCCGTTGGATCTTCACAGCAGTAAAACCCAATTTTCACCTCACGGTCATCTTCACTGGCCAATGACGGGTGGGCTCGCGTCGTGTGCTTGTTGGCCGGATTCGTCGTCCCCGCGTGTAGGAAGTTTTGGCCAATCTGCTCCACGCGTTCCGCGTCCAATCCTACCATTCGCCTCATCCCACTCCCACTCTCACTCCACCCGCCAGACAAACCCTAGCCCCCTAGCCCCCTTGCCCAATGCCCCCGATCCCCACGGCCGCCGCACGGTCTCGCTCCTCCTTCCCTCCCGCCGCACCCTCTCCTTGCTCGCAGTCGCCTCCTTCCCACCTTCGCCCGAGCTTCGCCTTCCTCACCCGCCTTCTCCTCCTTGCCATCGGCGGAAGCAGTGAGCATAGGGACAACGGCAATGGCTGGACGCGATGAGCTTGCCTCTGGTGGCGCCAGGAACCTGCACGCAAAGGGCGACCCCATGGATCCGTTCCTGAAGGAGAGAGAAGATGCGGAGGGAGGATTGAAGGACAGGGGGAGGTAGGCGTGCTGGGACGCGGTGGTCTCGCCGGCGATGACAGGGCTGACCGGCCGGAGTTGGATCGAGATCCCGGCTGGCACGGCTCAGCTCCAACTCCCTCTTCCACCTCTCCGCTCCCCGACACTCAAATCTGGTAAATCTCCTCTTAGTTCATTGTGCTCTCGGACGATTACCGGATTAGTTATCAATACTAATCCTGATGCTACCTTGGAGCTGCATGGTTGGCTGATTTATCTTGTTTGACCATTGTTCCAGGCTCTTCTGCACACATCAGTAGCTATGGAAAGAAAGCTTGTAGTGGAGTGGGTTCCTTTGTATGATCTTGGAAGATGGTCTGTGTTCTTGACTATGGACTTCAGACTGTTTCTATTTTCCTCCGTGAACCTACCACTGATGCTTTGGAGGTGCTTGCTTTGTGTAGATGTCCTATGAAGCCCATTAGAAAGCATGGCAACGGCTTAAGGTTAGCGCATTTTGAGAAGCCAACAGATCGCCACCTACTTCCTTAGGCTGACAATCACCTGCGGGATAAAGTGCGATGTTTTGCCTGAGGTGAGAACACGGGTCGTTTCAGATCCACCTGAACCACCCAAAGTTTTTGTTAATAAATTTCTTCAAATGAGCAGTCCATCCTGTTAATTACAATCCTTTTAGTTCATTTGAGTAGTAGCTGACTTAGTTGTTTATGTGCTTATTAACAGATGATTACACTTTTATTTTGCTTGGCAGGGACAAGATCTTGCTATTAATCAACTTTCTAGAATAATTTTTCCTGATCTGAATTATGAAATTTGCTTTGTTAACATCATCATATATTGTCACCTAAAAGGTGTAGGCTGAGATGATCGTTTTATTTGCAGACAGGATCAAGGACTGGGCCAACGTGGTCGTCGCGCACGGACCAGTGTAGCCCATTGGCACTGGTAAAGTTGTATCGGCGGCTCAGGCACATGAAGTAAGTTCCTCCGTTTAGGTGTATTGGTGTTTCTGAACTAGCAGGCACAATTCATCTCGTGACCGCTGGCCGTTGTCTTCCCTTCTCCTAAAATTTGTGACCAAGCGATTAAACCTGAAATTGAAGCTTAGTCTTTCTCAAAATTTACCATGGTTTAATTTTATGCTACAGTCAAGCCTTGGATAGAAAATAAACATGTTATGAAGATGATATATCAGTTTTAGAAATACATATTGAAGGACTATAGCAGCTTTTCTTTTTACGAAATTTTGTTTTGTTGTTTTTCCATCTAAATCCAGTTGCCACCATGGTAATTTCTTTTCAGTCCCAACTCTCCTCCTGTCCCCCGCACTTGCTTGCTACGGGTTCTTGTTGTGTGTGTGTGCTTGTTGGCTTAGTGACGTGAATGTTCAGGCACGCATTGTCTTTGCCTGCTAGGGTGTTGCCGCTGCTACTTGGCCGGTTACAACGAGTAGGAAGCTGATAGGGTGGTATTTCTCCCTGGTCAGCCAAGGAGTTCGCACATCTCTCGGTTCTCTGGGCATGTCACCATGAACAAGCAGAGTGGGAGGACGCTCTTCTACTGGTTCTTGGATGCTCATGCACAGCCTCTCCTTCTCAAGCTCAATTGGGATTTCTTACTTACCTCATTCTCTTGTTTTTAATTTTTTTATTTAGTCACTTATTTCTAGAAAGATTTTGTAGTTATTATCTTGAGCTGCTTGTAGTTCAATAATGTTTCAGTTGCTACTTGGGGTGCATACCTAAAGGATAATAAACATTATTTTTGTTCCATGTACATGCAGGACAAGGTTGCTCATCAGTTGGATGTGGAGTTGCTTCTGAGCTAGGACTCTCCCATGATCACTACATAGAAAAAGATACATCCAGTTTGGTTTCTAATGTCTGTTTTGGCCTAAGCAAAAAAGGTAACAAGTTTATATTGTCGTATGGTTCTCAGTTTGTCTTTTCAAACTATTAGATTGTCCGGAACATCTAGGAACGACCTTTTTGTGTCCCCAATATTATCCTATTTTGTGAATAATCTTATATTGTTGATGCTGCATACAATCAAAGTATGTTCTTATAATCATACTTATGGCTAGCCAAATTTTATGGGCCCAACCTTATACTCACTAGATACAACCTTTGTATCTGCTTTTGCCAGTTGTCGCTTGCCAGGTGCGACCTGGTGTGTGGTGGCGGCTCGATCCACTCTTGGATCCTTCTTACACTTCCCTGCCGGCTAGGTCAGCTACGACCTGGTGGGTGGTGGCGGCTCGATCCACTCTTGTATCCTTCTTACACTTCCCTGCTGGCTAGGTCAGCTACGACCTGGTGGTTGGTGGCGGCTTGATCCACTCCTGGATCCTTCTCCCACTTCCCCGTTGCCTAACACTGAGCACCCGGATGGGAGCATGGGATCGACGGTGGCCGAAAACATGATTTAAAATGGGACTTTATACCACCAAATAAGAATGTGTGTACATATATCTCATTGTACACAACAACACACCATTTTTTGGGTAATACTCTACCCAGGCTTAATTCGTCCTAGCAAAAGAAATCACATCATGAGCAAAAGAACGAATTCGCTACTAACATTTCAAATCAAGATTTATCCATCTAAAAGTCCCAAAATATATTTCTGTTCTTATTATTGCAACAGCCTTTTCTGTACCAACAATGTGACACTACACTACAATATATTTTCACAGGCCATGGAAAAATAAAGAATTTGACAATAGATAGCCTCCAGTCTAAAATTATAATTTTGCATGCACTTTGGAGCTATTGGATGCCTGAAAATATCGGTCCTCATGTAATCTAACCGTTACACCTCTTGAGTCCAATTAGGAACTCTTTCATTATTGGTTATAAAGTGTTTGCTTTGGTCAGTTAATACTCCCTCTGTTCATAAATACAAGACATTTTAGAGACAAGCTGCATATTTAATGAAGCATCCACTTGCTGTAGAAAGCATGTTTTATGGTTCTGTACCAGGTAAGGTGTTTAGTAATCTATTTAACAATGCTTTCCAGCTTCTTTCCATGTTCTAACATACTTCATGTGTTGTGTAATAATCTACTGATGGCTAGTTACAACTCCATTTCACTATGGACACTGCATATGATGTTCTTTATGCTCAGCAAAGCAAACATCTCATTTGTTTCTCATACTATTCTCTACAAAAAACTAGGCGTTGCTGAAGCTGGAGTCATGATGGCGTTAGTAATCTTGGTGATGCTTCTTATACGGAAAACCAACTTGTTTTTGATTATCCTATGGGTTTTTTATCCAGATGTTGCATATAGGAGTATTGTGGAGCTAATAATATTTGAATCTGAGCTAGCATACTATTTCAATTTGAGTTCAAAAATTATAAACCTTAGTATTTGTTTTCAGTTATCGATCTTCTTCCCTTCTCCTTTTTTGGGTCACTTTTGATAGCTTCTTTCATTCTGTACATTTTAGTTGCTGCCTCAAGCCTTGGCTCTTTTTCTAGACTAGGCCTCAATTTATGGGAAAATGCAGTCTTCATTTACTGAGTTATATTTTTGTCTTGGTTTCTTCCAGGTCCCTCGTACAGTGGTTCAGAAAAAAAAACCTATCCAATGGAGATGATGCATGAGGAGAGGCAAAGTCATGATCCATAAAGCCCTATGTTATTCTTTTTCTCACTGTGATTTTACTTTTTATGGTTGGATGCCAAGTAGCCAAGCAGACGCTTTTTCGTAGATTAGTTGCTTAGTTTCATAAGTTGAACTGCGTTGTGGAGGCTGTGAGAGCTGTGAATGGCACTGGTCTTGTCATACTTATGAGCAGGAGCATGGGCCACATTACTCTTCATGCCACTCTGAGCAGCCGAGATGTTGACTGCTGGTTGAGATTGATTTCCATGTTGTATGGAACGGAGACCTATTTGAGTTCCTGTATGAAAGGGTAAAGAAGAAGGGGCATGTTGTTTTGGTTGTTGCTGAAGGCGTTGGTCAGGAGTTGATTACCTGGACTGATGACCAGAACCGAGAGCGGGGTGAGTATGTCAACATGTTGTTCTTTGACATTGGCCTTAAGTTTACATGCAACTCTCCTCCATGGTTACTCATTTCTGTTACCGTTGTTGTATCAAAACAATTGTATTTTTGTTGATGGCCGCTTGGGCTCATTTTCGAGGAGAATGAGATGTGGGATAAACTACTCTGAAATGTTTAGTTCCCCTCAAACAATTTATTAGCTAACTAAGTTTGACTGCTGTTGCGCATCGCACAATTGTACTCTGATGTTGCCATCTTGCCTTTTATGTACACAATCAATTAAACTCTTATCGTATGTATTTGCTCAAACATAGTTACTAAAAAAATGCAAATATTTTTAACAAGTACATGGTTTTAAATGGGACTCTGCGCCATTCGTCACAATGGGTCATGTTATACAAATATAATTTTTTGGCACAACGGGTTATACATTTTTTTCAAACTTGGATCTCGCAATGTGATAAGACATTTTCAAAATAGCATGGTTTAACACATGAGCTTTTTACTACGAGTATCGAATATGCCCTTGCTAAATGAAACTCTTTTCATCGACAACATGACTTTAGCGGGTCTCTGCGTCATTTGGCACAACGGGTCAACTAGTTTAAATAAAAGGCAAGCATGCATGAAGCAAGGAGCACGCAAGATATGCATGAAGGGAGAAGAGAAGTAGCACAACGTGGGCAGTTGGTCTGGCCCGACTGTGTACCAGCCATCTGATGCACAGATGACTACATGGCCCCCAGCCCATACAAGACATCAAACATCAGCCACGCACGAGAGCGCCACAAAGACGAGGTCCAGAAACTTCTATACATAGGTAGAGAGTTTTACTCGGCCTCGACTTGATGACGTCCTTGCCCTTTAATAAATAGCAACAAAAGTTTAGGTTTTAGATTTGGGTTTTATTGTATTGTCTAGCCATCACTACAATTCGCATCTACTAGACGTGTATGAATACTGCCTTGTCTGATCCATAGTGGAACCCCAACTTTTCATCCAGTTCATGTGCTCAGTATATTATCCACAATTTCAGTTGCAATTCACCTTTGTTCTTGCCGGTTCTTCGGTTGCTTGCAGGAACTCGAACCTCGTTATTCAGGTTGATCGTGTGTACGGCAAGGTCAATAACCATCGGAGATTGGTTTAGCGATTGTCGAGGCGTATCGTCGGGTACGGTATAGCCGGATCGTCAAGGTCAAAATCCAACAAATCGATAATTATCCCCACTCTCATCGAAAGATCGGGCCGCCGTTACATCACCCATTGACTAAGCCTCTTCCACGAGCAAAACATGATCAACACCAAGACTCCATGGGTGTTAGAATCATTACAATGTAGTCTAGTTTATTGACTCTAGTGTAAGTGTAGACTGAAGGAAATATGCCCTAGAGGAAATAATAAAGTTGTTATATATATTTCCTTATATCATGATAAATGTTTATTATTCATGCTAGAATTGTATTAACCGGAAACTTGATATATGTGTGAATACATAGACAAAACACAATGCCCTAGTATGCCTCTACTAGACTAGCTCGTTAATCAAAGATGGTTAAGTTTCCTAACCATAGACATGTGTTGTCATTTGATGAACGAGATCACATCATTAGGAGAATGATGTGATGTACAAGACCGATCCATTAGCTTAGCATAATGATTGTTAAGTTTTATTGCTATTGCTTTCTTCATGACCTATACATATTCCTTTGACTATGAGATTATGCAGCTCCCGAATACCGGAGGAATACCATGTGTGCTATCAAACATCACAACGTAACTGGGTGATTATAAAGATGCTCTACAGGTATCTTCAAAGGTGTTTGTTGGGTTGGCATAGATCGAGATTAGGATTTGTCACTCCGAATATCAGAGAGGTATCTTTGGGTCCTCTCGGTCATGCACATCATGATAAGCCTTAAAAGCAATGTGACTAATGAGTTAGTTGCGGGATGATGTATTACGGAACGAGTAAAGAGACTTGCCGGTAACGAGATTGAACTAGGCATGAAGATACCAACGATCGAATCTCGGGCAAGTAACATACCGATGATAAAGGGAATGACGTATGTTGTCATTATGGTTTGACCGATAAAGATCTTCGTAGAATATGTGGGAACCAATATGAGCATCTAGGTTCTGCTATTGGTATTTATCGGAGAGGTGTCTTGGTCATGTCTACATAGTTTTCGAACCCGTAGGTGAAGGAAATATGCCCTAGAGGCAATAATAAAGTTATTATTTATTTCCTTATATCATGATAAATGTTTATTATTCATGCTAGAATTGTATTAACCGAAAACATAATACATGTGTGAATACATAGACAAACAAAGTGTCACTAGTATGCCTCTACTTGACTAGCTCGTTAATCAAAGATGGTTATGTTTCCTAACCATGAACAAGGAGTTGTTATTTGATTAACGGGGTCACATCATTAGGTGAATGGTCTGATTGATATGACCCATTTCATTAGCTTAGCACCCGATCGTTTAGTATGTTGCTATTGCTTTCTTCATGACTTATACATGTTCCTATGACTATGAGATTATGCAACTCCCGTTTGCCGGAGGAACACTTTGTGTGCTACCAAACGTCACAACGTAAATGGGTGATTATAAAGGTGCTCTACAGGTGTCTCCAAAGGTACATGTTGGGTTGGCATATTTCGAGATTAGGATTTGTCACTCCGATTGTCGGAGAGGTATCTCTGGGCCCTCTCGGTAATGCACATCACATAAGCCTTGCAAGCATTGCAACTAATGAGTTAGTTGCGAGATGATGTATTACGGAACAAGTAAAGAGACTTGCCGATAACGAGATTGAACTAGGTATTGAGATACCGACGATCGAATCTCGGGCAAGTAACATACCGATGACAAAGGGAACAACGTATGTTGTTATGCGGTCTGACCGATAAAGATCTTCGTAGAATATGTAGGAGCCAATATGAGCATCCAGGTTCCGCTATTGGTTATTGACCGGAGACGTGTCTCGGTCATGTCTACATTGTTCTCGAACCCGTAGGGTCCACACGCTTAAGGTTTCGATGACAGTTATATTATGAGTTTATGAGTTTTGATGTACCGAAGTTAGTCCGGAGTCCCGGATGTGATCACGGACATGACGAGGAGTCTCAAAATGGTCAAGACATAAAGATTGATATATTGGACGGCTATATTCGGACACCGGAAGTGTTCCGGGTGATTTCGGAGAAAACCGGAGAGCCGGAGGGTTACCGGAACCCCCCGGGAGAATTAATGGGCCATATGGGCCTTAGTGGAGAGAGAGAGGGGCAGCCAAAGGTGGGCCGCATGCCTCCTCCCCCTGGTACGAATTGGACTAGGAGAGGGGGGCGGCGCCCCCCTTTCCCTCTCCCTCCCCACTTCTTTCCCCCTCCTAGTAGGAGTCCTACTCCTACTAGGAGGAGGACTCCTCCTTGGCGCGCCTATAGGGCCGTCCGGCCTCCTCCCCTTGCTCCTTTATATACGGGGGCAGGGGGCACCCCTAGACACACAAGTTGATCCACGTGATCATATTCTTAGCCGTGTGCGGTGCTCCCTTCCACCATAGTCCTCGATAATATTGTAGCGGTGCTTAGGCGAAGCCCTGCGACGGTAGTGCATTAAGATCGTCACCATGCCGTCGTGCTGATGGAACTCTTCCCCGACACTTTGCTGGATCGGAGTCCGAGGATCGTCATTGAGCTGAACGTGTGCTAGAACTCGGAGGTGCCGTAGTTTCGGTGCTTGATCAGTCGGGCCGTGGAGACGTACAACTACATCAACCAAACGCTTCCGTTGTCGATCTACAAGGATACGTAGATCACACTCTCCCCTCTCATTGCTATGCATCACCATGATCTTGCGTGTGCGTAGGAATTTTTTTTGAAATTACTACGTTCCCCAACAGTGGCATCCGAGCCTAGGTTTTATATGTTGATGTTATATGCACGAGTAGAACACAAGTGAGTTGTGGGCGATATAAGTCATACTGCTTACCAGCATGTCATACTTTGGTTCGGCGGTATTGTTGGACGAAGCGGCCCGGACCGACATTACGCGTACGCTTACGCGAGACCGGTTCTCCCGACGTGCTTTGCACATAGGTGGCTTGCGGGTGACAGTTTCTCCAACTTTAGTTGAACCAAGTGTGGCTACGCCCAGTCCTTGCGAAGGTTAAAACAGCACCAACTTGACAAACTATCGTTGTGGTTTTGATGCGTAGGTAAGATTGGTTCTTGCTTAAGCCCGTAGCAGTCACGTAAAACCTGCAACAACAAAGTAGAGGACGTCTAACTTGTTTTTGTAGGGCATGTTGTGATGTGATATGGTCAAGACATGATGCTAAATTTTATTGTATGAGATGATCATGTTTTGTAACCGAGTTATCGGCAACCGGCAGGAGCCATATGGTTGTCGCTTTATTGTATGCAATGCAATCGTGCTGTAATGCTTTACTTTATCACTAAGCGGTAGCGATAGTTGTGGAAGCATAAGATTGGCGAGACGACAATGATGCTACGATGGAGATCAAGGTGTCGTGTCGGTGACGATGGTGATCACGACGGTGCTTCGAAGATGGAGATCACAAGCACAAGATGATGATGGCCATATCATATCACTTATATTGATTGCATGTGATGTTTATCTTTTATGCATCTTATCTTGCTTTGATTGACGGTAGCATTATAAGATGATCTCTCACTAATTATCAAGAAGTGTTCTCCCTGAGTATGCACCGTTGCGAAAGTTCTTCGTGCTGAGACACCACGTGATGATCGGGTGTGATAGGGTCTACGTTCAAATACAACGGGTGCAAAACAGTTGCACACGCGGAATACTCAGGTTATACTTGACGAGCCAAGCATATACAGATATGGCCTCGGAACACGGAGACCGAAAGGTCGAGCGTGAATCATATAGTAGATATGATCAACATAGTGATGTTCACCAATGAAACTACTCCATCTCACGTGATGATCGGACATGGTTTAGTTGATTTGGATCACGTAATCACTTAGAGGATTAGAGGGATGTCTATCTAAGTGGGAGTTCTTTAAGTAAATTAATTGAACCTAAATTTATCATGAAACTTAGTACCTGATAGTATCTTGCTTGTTTGTGCTTGATTGTAGATAGATGGCTCGTGTTGTTGTTCCGTTGAATTTTAATGCGTTCCTTGAGAAAGCAAAGTTGAAAGATGATGGTAGCAATTACACGGACTGGGTCCGTAACTTGAGGATTATCCTCATTGCTGCACAGAAGAATTACGTCCTGGAAGCACCGCTGGGTGCCAGGCCTGCTGCTGGAGCAACACCAGATGTTATGAACGTCTGGCAGAGCAAAGCTGATGACTACTCGATAGTTCAGTGTGCCATGCTTTACGGCTTAGAATCGGGACTTCAACGATGTTTTGAACGTCATGGAGCATATGAGATGTTCCAGGAGTTGAAGTTAATATTTCAAGCAAATGCCCGGATTGAGAGATATGAAGTCCCCAATAAGTTCTATAGCTGCAAGATGGAGGAGAACAGTTCTGTCAGTGAGCATATACTCAAAATGTCTGGGTATAATAATCACTTGATTCAATTGGAGTTAATCTTCTAGATGATTGCGTCATTGACAGAATTCTCCAATCACTGCCACCAAGCTACAAGAGCTTCGTGATGAACTATAATATGCAAGGGATGAATAAGACTATTCCCGAGCTCTTCGCAATGCTGAAAGCTGCGGAGGTAGAAATCAAGAAGGAGCATCAAGTGTTGATGGTCAACAAGACCACTAGTTTCAAGAAAAAGGGCAAAGGGAAGAAGAAGGGGAACTTCAAAAAGAATGGCAAGCAAGTTGCTACTCAAGAGAAGAAACCCAAACCTAGACCTAAGCCTGAAACTGAGTGCTTCTACTGCAAGCAGACTGGTCACTGGAAGCGGAACTGCCCCAAGTATTTGGCAGATAAGAAGGATGGCAAGGTGAACAAAGGTATATGTGATATACATGTTATTGATGTGTACCTTACTAATGCTCGCAGTAGCACCTGGGTATTTGATACTGGTTCTGTTGCTAATATTTGCAACTCGAAACAGGGACTACGGATTAAGCGAAGATTGGCTAAGGACGAGGTGACAATGCGCGTGGGAAACGGTTCCAAAGTCGATGTGATCGCAGTCGGCACGCTACCTCTACATCTACCTTCGGGATTAATATTAGACCTAAATAATTGTTATTTGGTGCCAGCGCTAAGCATGAACATTATATCTGGATCTTGTTTGATGCGAGACGGTTATTCATTTAAATCTGAGAATAATGGTTGTTCTATTTATATGAGTAATATCTTTTATGGTCATGCACCCTTAAAGAATGGTCTATTTTTGTTGAATCTCGATAGTAGTGACACACATATTCATAGTGTTGAAGCCAAAAGATGCAGAGTTGATAATGATAGTGCAACTTATTTGTGGCACTACCGTTTAGGTCATATCGGTGTAAAGCGCATGAAGAAACTCCATACTGATGGACTTTTGGAACCACTTTATTATGAATCACTTGGTACTTGCGAACCGTGCCTCATGGGCAAGATGACCAAAACACCGTTCTCCGGTACTATGGAGAGAGCAACAAATTTGTTGGAAATCATACATACAGATGTATGTGGTCCAATGAATATTGAGGCTCGTGGCGGATATCGTTATTTTCTCACCTTCACAGATGACTTAAGCAGATATGGGTATATCTACTTAATGAAACATAAGTTTGAAACGTTTGAAAAGTTCAAAGAATTTCAGAGTGAAGTTGAAAATCATCGTAACAAGAAAATAAAGTTTCTACGATCTGATCGTGGAGGAGAATATTTGAGTTACAAGTTTGGTGTACATTTGAAAAATTGTGGAATAGTTTCGCAACTCACGCCACCCGGAACACCACAGCGTAATGGTGTGTCCGAACGTCGTAATCGTACTTTACTAGATATGGTGCGATCTATGATGTCTCTTACTGATTTACCGCTATCATTTTGGGGTTATGCTTTGGAGACGGCCGCATTCACGTTAAATAGGGCATCATCAAAATCCGTTGAGACGACGCCTTATGAACTATGGTTTAGCAAGAAACCAAAGTTGTCGTTTCTGAAAGTTTGGGGCTGCGATGCTTATGTGAAAAAGCTTCGACCTGATAAGCTCGAACCCAAATCGAAGAAATGTGTCTTCATAGGATATCCAAAGGAGACTATTGGATACACCTTCTATCACAGATCCGAAGGCAAGACTTTTGTTGCTAAGTTCGGAAACTTTCTGGAGAAGGGGTTTCTCTTGAAAGAAGTGAGTGGGAGGAAAGTAGAACTTGACGAGGTAACTGTACCTACTCCCTTATTGGAAAGTAGTACATCACAAAAACCTGTTTCTGTGACACCTACACCAGTTATTGAGGAAGCTAATGATGATGATCATGAAACTTCAGAACAAGATACTACTGAACCTCGTAGATCAACCAGAGTGATATCCGCGCCAGAGTGGTACGGTAATCCTATTCTAGAAGTCATGCTACTAGATCATGATGAACCTACGAACTATGAAGAAGTGATGATGAGCCCAGATTCCGCAAAATGGCTTGAAGCCATGAAATCTGAGATGGGATCCATGTATGAGAACAAAGTATGGACTTTGGTTGACTTGCCCGATGATCGGCAAGCAATTGAGAATTAATGGATCTTCAAGAAGAAGACTGACGCTGACGGTAATATTACTGTCTACAAAGCTCGACTTGTCGCAAAAGGTTTTCAGCAAGTTCAAGGGATTGACTACGATGAGACCTTCTCACCCGTAGCGATGCTTAAGTCTGTCCGAATCATGTTAGCAATTGCCGCATTTTATGATTATGAAATTTGGCAGAGGATGTCAAAACTGCATTCCTGAATGGATTTCTGGAAAAAGAGTTGTATATGATGCAACCAGAAGGTTTTGTCGATCCAAAGGGAGCTAACAAAGTGTGCAAACTCTAGCGATCCATTTATGGACTGGTGCAAGCCTCTCGGAGTTGGAATAAACGCTTTGATAGTGTGATCAAAGCATTTGGTTTTATACAGACTTTTGGAGAAGCCTGTATTTACAAGAAAGTGAGTGGGAGCTCTGTAGCATTTCTGATATTATATGTGGATGACATATTACTAATTGGAAATGATATAGAATTTCTGGATAGCATAAAAGGATACTTGAATAAGAGTTTTTCAATGAAAGACCTCGGTGAAGCTGCTTACATATTAGGCATTAAGATCTATAGAGATAGATCAAGACGCTTAATTGGACTTTCACAAAGCACATACCTTGACAAAGTTTTGAAGAAGTTCAAAATGGATCAAGCAAAGAAAGGGTTCTTGCCTGTGTTACAAGGTGTGAAATTGAGTAAGACTCAATGCCCGACCACTGCAGAAGATAGAGAGAAAATGAAAGATGTTCCCTATGCTTCAGCCATAGGCTCTATCATGTATGCAATGTTGTGTACCAGACCTGATGTGTGCCTTGCCATAAGTCTAGCAGGGAGGTACCAAAGTGATCCAGGAGTGGATCACTGGACAGCGGTCAAGAACATCCTGAAATACCTGAAAAGGACTAAGGATATGTTTCTCATATATGGAGGTGACAAAGAGCTCATCATAAAAGGTTACGTTGATGCAAGCTTTGACACTGATCCGGACGATTCTAAATCGCAAACCGGATACGTGTTTACATTAAACGGTGGAGCTGTCAGTTGGTGCAGTTCTAAACAAAGCGTTGTAGCGGGATCTACATGTGAAGCGGAGTACATAGCTGCTTCGGAAGCAGCAAATGAAGGATTCTGGACGAAGGAGTTCATATCCGATCTAGGTGCCATACCTAGTGCATCGGGTCCAATGAAAATCTTTTGTGACAATACTGGTGCAATTGCCTTGGCAAAGGAATCCAGATTTCACAAGAGAACCAAGCACATCAAGAGACGCTTCAATTCCATCCGGGATCTAGTCCAGGTGGGAGACATAGAGATTTGCAAGATACATACGGATCTAAATGTTGCAGACCCGTTGACTAAGCCTCTTCCACGAGCGAAACATGATCAACACCAAGGCTCCATGGGTGTTAGAATCATTACTGTGTAATCTAGATTATTGACTCTAGTGCAAGTGGGAGACTGAAGGAAATATGCCCTAGAGGCAATAATAAAGTTATTATTTATTTCCTTATATCATGATAAATGTTTATTATTCATGCTAGAATTGTATTAACCGGAAACATAATACATGTGTGAATACATAGACAAACAAAGTGTCACTAGTATGCCTCTACTTGACTAGCTTGTTAATCAAAGATGGTTATGTTTCCTAACCATGAACAAGGAGTTGTTATTTGATTAACGGGGTCACATCATTAGGTGAATGGTCTGGTTGACATGACCCATTTCATTAGCTTAGCACCCGATCGTTTAGTATGTTGCTATTGCTTTCTTCATGACTTATACATGTTCCTATGACTATGAGATTATGCAACTCCCGTTTGCCGGAGGAACACTTTGTGTGCTACCAAACGTCACAACGTAAATGGGTGATTATAAAGGTGCTCTATAGGTGTCTCCAAAGGTACATGTTGGGTTGGCGTATTTCGAGATTAGGATTTGTCACTCCGATTGTTGGAGAGGTATCTCTGGGCCCTCTCGGTAATGCACATCACATAAGCCTTGCAAGCATTGCAACTAATGAGTTAGTTGCGAGATGATGTATTACGGAACGAGTAAAGAGACTTGCCGGTAACGAGACTGAACTAGGTATTGAGATACCGACGATCGAATCTCGGGCAAGTAACATACCGATGACAAAGGGAACAACGTATGTTGTTATGCGGTCTGACCGATAAAGATCTTCGTAGAATATGTAGGAGCCAATATGAGCATCCAGGTTCCGCTATTGGTTATTGACCGGAGACGTGTCTCGGTCATGTCTACATTGTTCTCGAACCCGTAGGGTCCGCACGCTTAAGGTTTCGATGACAGTTATATTATGAGTTTATGAGTTTTGATGTACCGAAGTTAGTTCGGAGTCCCGGATGTGATCACGAACATGACGAGGAGTCTCAAAATGGTCGAGACATAAAGATTGATATATTGGACGGCTATATTCGGACACCGGAAGTGTTTCGGGTGATTTCGGAGAAAACCGGAGAGCCGGAGGGTTACCGGAACCCCCCAGGAGAATTAATGGGCCATATGGGCCTTAGTGGAGAGAGAGGGGCAGCCAAAGGTGGGCCGCGCGCCTCCTCCCCTGGTCCGAATTGGACTAGCAGAGGGGGGCGGCGCCCCCCCTTTCCCTCTCCCTCCCCACTTCTTTCCCCCTCCTAGTAGGAGTCCTACTCCTACTAGGAGGAGGACTCCTCCTTGGCGCGCCTATAGGGCCGGCCGGCCTCCTCCCCTTGCTCCTTTATATACGGGGGCAGGGGGCACCCCTAGACACACAAGTTGATCCACGTGATTATATTCTTAGCCGTGTGCGGTGCCCCCTTCCACCATAGTCCTCGATAATATTGTAGCGGTGCTTTGGCAAAGCCCTGCGACGGTAGTGCATCAAGATCGTCACCACGCCGTCGTGCTGACAGAACTCTTCCCTGACACTTTGCTGGACCGGAGTCCGGGGATCGTCATCGAGCTGAACGTGTGCTAGAACTCGGAGGTGCCGTAGTTTCGGTGCTTGATCGGTCGGGCCGTGGAGACGTACGACTACATCAACCAAACGCTTCCGTTGTCGATCTACAAGGGTACGTAGATCACACTCTCCCCTCTTGTTGCTATGCATCACCATGATCTTGCGTGTGCGTAGGAATTTTTTTGAAATTACTACGTTCCCCAACAGTAGGGTCCGCACGCTTAACGTTCGATGATGATTTGTATTATGAGTTATGTGTTTTGGTGACCGAAGATTGTTCGGAGTCCCGGATGAGATCACAGACATGATGAGGAGTCTCAAAATGGTGAAGAGGTAAATATTAATATATTGGATGATAGTATTCGGACACGGAAGTGTTACGGAAGGTACCGGGTACATATCGGAGTACCGGGGGGTACCGGAACCCTCCGGGGGAAGATATGGGTCATGTGGGCCATAGGAGGGAGGCAAACCGGCCCACAAGGGGTGCCCCCCAAGGGAGGAGTCGAATTGGACAAGGGGAGGGGGCGGTGCCCCCCTTTCCTTCTCCTCATCTCCCTCCTCTCCCCTTTCCCCTTCCGGTAAAAGGAAAGGGGGGGGGGCGAATTGGACTAGGAGCCCAAGTGGGACTCCTCCCACTTGGGGCACCCTCCTTTATATACAGGGGTGGGGGTGCCTCTAACACACATCAATTGTTCCAATCCATGTGCGGCGCCCCCTCCACAGTTTGCTCCTCCGGCCATATTGTCATAGTGTTAGGCGAAGCCCTGCGCAGATCACTGCACCATCACCATCACCACGCCGTCATGATGATGAAACTCTCCCTCAACACTTTGCCGGATCAATAGTTCGAGGGACGTCATCGAGCTGAACATGTGAAGAACTTGGAGGTGTCGTATGTTCGGTACTTGATCAGTTGAATCGAGAAGACGTTCAACTACATCAACCACGTTAAGTAAACGCTTCCGCTTTCGGTCTACGAGGGTACGTGGACACACTCTCCCCCTCTCTTTGCTATGCATCTCCTAGATAGATCTTGCGTGATAGTAGGAATTTTTTTGAAATTGCATGCTACGTTCCCCAACACTGCACACATACATACAAAACTGTCTTGGCCTCAGGGTACGGGAAACCTCCAGTACCTCGGTAGGCTGGCGAACTGTTGGGAAATGTAGCATGCAATTTCAAAAAAAATCCTACGCTCACGCAAGATCTATCTAGGAGATGCATAGCAACGAGAGGGGGGAGTATGTTTACGTACCCTCGTAGACCGAAAGCGAAAGCGTTTGACAACGCGGTTGATGTAGTCGAACTTCTTCTAGCTCTGACCGATCAAGCACCGAACGTACGGCACCTTCGAGTTCTGCACATGTTCAGCACGATGACGTTCCTCGCCTTCTTGATCCAGCAAGGTGTCGAGGAAGTAGATGAGTGCCGTCAAAATGACGGCATGGTGACGGTGATGGTGAAGTGATCCACGTAGGGCTTCACCTAAGCACCGCGAGAATATGATCGGGGTTGTAAACTATGGAGGCGGGCACCGCACACGGCTAACAATCGATGTTATTGTGTGTTCTAGGTGCCTCCTCCCCACGTATATATAGGTGGGAGGGGGAGGGGGACAACCTTGGGGTGCCCCAAGTAGGAGCTATCCTACTTGGGGCCCTAGTCCAATTCGCCCCCCTACCATGTTTTCCAGAGGGGAAAGGAAGGAGGAGGGAGGAGGGAAGAGGAAGGGGGAGGCCGAATCGCTCCCCTTCATTCTCTCTTCCCCTCTTTACTTCCCCTCAGGTGCAGACCATATGGTGGGCGCGACAGCCCCTGCTGGCTGCTGCATTTCCCCTCTTGGCCCATTAGGCCCATATCTTTTGCTGGGGGTGTCCGGAACCCCTTCCGATGACCCGATATGTACCGGTACCCTCCGAAACACTTACGGTGTCCGAATACTATCGTCCTATATATCAATCTTTAGCTTTCAACCATTTCGAGACTCCTCATCATGTCCATGATCTCATCCGGAACTCCGAACAACATTCGTTCACTAAATCACATAACTCATATAATAAAAAAATCGTCATTGAACGTTAAGCGTGCTGACCCTACAGGTACGAGAACTATGTAAACATGACTGAGACACCTCTCCAGTGAATAACCAATAGCGGAACCTGGATGCTCATATTGGCTTCTACATATTCTATGAAGCTGTTTATCGATCGAACCATTATGACAACATACGTTATTCCCTTTGTCCATGGGTATGTTACTTGCCCGAGATTCGATCGTCGGTATCTTCATACCTAGTTCAATCTGGTTACCGGCAAGTCTCTTTATTCATTCCATAATACATCATCTAGTGACCAAATCCTTAGTCATTTGCTTAGAAGCTTATGATGTGTATTACCGAGAGGGCCCAGAGATACCTCTCCGATACTCGGAGTAACAAATCCTAATCTCGATCTATGCAAACCCAACAAACACCTTCGGAGATACCTGTAGAGCATCTTTATAATCACCCAATTATGTTGTGACGTTTGATAGCACATGAGGTATTCCTGCGGTATCCGGGAGTTGCATAATCTCATAGTCGAAGGAATATGTATTTGACATGAAGAAAGCAATAGCAATAAAATTGAACGATCAATACGCTAAGCTAACTGGGTCTTGTCCATCACATCGTTCTCCTAACGATGTGATCCTGTTCATCAAATGACAACACATGTCTATGGTTCGAAAACTTAACCATCTTTGATTAACGAGCTAGTCTAGTAGAGGCTTACTAGCGACACAGTGTTTTGTCTATGTATCCACACATGTATCAAGTTTCCGGTTAATACAATTCTAGCATGAATAATAAACATTTATCGTGATATAAGGAAATATAAAATAACAACTTTATTATTGCCTCTAGGGCATATTATCTGCAATCTCCCACTTGCACTAGAGTCAATAGTCTAGTTCACATCACCATGGGATTTAACACCAATAGTTCACATCTTTATGTGATTAACACCCATAGTTCACATCGCCGTGTGACCAACACCCAAAGGGTTTACTAGAGCCTATAATCTAGTTCACATCGCTATGTGATTAACACCCAAAGAGTACTAAGGTGTGATCATGTTTTGCTTGTGAGAGAAATTTAGTCAATGGGCCTGCCACATTCAGATCCGTATGTATTTTTGCAAATTTCTATGTCTACAATGCTCTGCATGGAGCTACTCTAGCTAATTGCTCCCACTTTCAATATGTATCCACATTGATACTCATAGTCATCTGAATCGGTGTCAAAGCTTGCATCGATGTAACTCTTTACGACGAACTCTTTATCACCTCCATAACCGAGAAAATATTTCCTTAGTTCTCTAAGGATAACATTGACCGTTATCCAGTGATCTAGTCCTGGATCACTATTGTACTTTCTTGCAAACTCATGGCAAGGTACACAACTGGTTTGGTACACAACATGGCATACTTTATAGAACCTATGGCTGAGGCATAGGGAATGACTTTCATTCTCTCTTTATCTTCTGCTGTGGTCGGGTTTTGAGTCTTTACTCAACTTCACACCTTACAATACAGGAAGAACTCCTTCTTTTACCGATCCATTTTGAACTCCTTCAAAATCTTCTCAAGGTATGTACTCATTGAAAGTCTTATCAAGCATCTTGATATATCTCTATAGATCTTGATGCCCAATATATAAGCAGCTTCACTGATGTCTTTCGTTGAAAAATTCTTACTCAAGTATCCTTCTATGCTATCCAAAAATTCTATATCATTTCCAATCAATAATATGTCATCCACATATAATATCAGAAATGCTGCAGAGCTCCCACTCACTTTCTTGTAAATACAGGCTTCACCAAAAGTCTGCATAAAACCATATGCTTTGATCACCGTGTCAAAGCGTATATTCTAACTCTAAGATGCTTGCACCAGTCCATATATGGATCGCTGGAGCTTGCACACTTTGTTAGCACCTTTAGGATCGACAAAACCTTCTAGTTGCATCATATACAACTCTTCTTTAAGAAATCCATTAAGGAATGCAGTTTTGACACCCATTTGCCAAATTTCATAATCATAAAATGCAGCAATTGCTAACATGATTCGGACAGGCTTAAGCATCGCTACGGGTGAGAAAGTCTCATCGTAGTCAACTCCTTGAGCTTGTTGAAAACCTTTTGTGACAAGTCAAGCTTTGTAGATAGTAACACTACCATCAGTGTTCGTCTTCCTCTTGAAGATCCATTTATTCTCAATGTCTTGCCGATCATTGGGCAAGTCCACCAAAGTCTACACTTTGTTCTCATACATGGATCCTATCTTAGATTTTATGGCCTTTAGCAATCTGTCGGAATCTGGGCTCATCATAGCTTCTTCATAGTTCATAGGTTCGCCATGGTCTAATAACATGACTTCCAGGACAGGATAATTGTACCACTCTGGTGCGGAACATGCTCTATTCGACCTACAAGGTCCAATAGTAACTTGACCCGAAGATTCATGATCATCATCATTAGCTTCCTCTCTAGTTGGTGTAGGCATCATGGGAACGAATTTCACTGATGTGCTACTTTCCAATTCGAGAGAAGGTACAATTGCCTCAGCAAGTTCCACTTTCCTCCCACTCACTTCTTTCGAGAGAAACTCCTCTAGAAAGTTTCCATTCTTGGCAACAAAGATCTTGCCTTCAGATTTGTGGTAGAATGTGTACCCAATTGTTTCTTTAGGGTATCCTATGAAGACACACTTCTCCGATTTGGGTTCGAGCTTATCAGGCTAAAGCCTTTTGACATAAGTGTCGCAACCCCAAACATTAAGAAATGATAGCTTAGGTTTCTTGCCAAACCACAGTTCATACGGTGTCATCTCAACGTTTAGATGGTGCCCTATTTAATGTGAATGCGGTTGTCTCTAATGCATAACACCAAAATGATAGTGGTAAATCGGTAAGAGACATCATAGATCGCACCATATCTAATAAATTACGGTTATGACGTTCGGACACACCATTACGTTATGGTGCTCCAGGTGGCATGAGTTGTGAAACTATTCCACATTGTTTTAATTGAAGGCCAAACTAGTAACTCAAATATTTGCCTCCACGATCAGATCGTAGAAACTTTATTTTCATGTTACGATGATTCTCCACTTTACTATGAAATTCTTTGCACTTTTCAAACGTTTCAAACTTGTGTTTCATGAAGTAGATATACCCATACCTACTCAAATCATCTATGAAGGTTAGAAAATAACGATACCCGCTGCGTGCCTCAACACTCATCGGATCGCATACATCGGTATGTATTATTTCCAATAAGTCATTAGCTCGCTCCATTGTTTCGAAGAACGGAGTTTTAGTCATCTTGCCCATGAGGCATGGTTCGCAAGTATCAAATGATTCATAATCAAGTGATTCCAAAAGTCCATCTGCATGGAGTTTCTTCATGCGCTTTACACCAATATGACCTAAACGGCAGTGCCACAAGTATGTTGCACTATCATTATTAACTTTGCATCTTTTGGCATCTATATTATGAATATGTGTATCACTATGATTGAGATTCAGTAAACCATTTACATTGGGTGTATGACCATAGAAGGTTTTATTCATGTAAACAAAACAACAATTATTCTCTGACGTAAATGAATAACCGTATTGTAATAAACATGATCCAATCATATTCATGTTGAACACAAACACCAAATAACATTTATTTAGGTTCAACTCTAATCCCGAAGGTAGAGGGAGTGTGCGGTGGTGATCGTATCAACCTTGGAATTACCTCCCACACACATCGTCACCTCGTTCTTAACTAGTCTATGTTCATTCTGCAACTCCCGTTTTGAGTTACTAATCTTTGCAACCGAACCGGTATCAAATACCCAGGGATTGCTACAAACACTAGTAAAGTACACATCAAGAACATGTATATCAAATACACCTTTGTTCACTCTGCCATCCTTCTTATCCACCAAGTATTTGGGGCAGATCTGCTTCCAATGACCATTCCCTTTGCAGTAGAACCACTCAGTTTCAGGCTTGGGTCCAGCTTTGGACTTCTTCACGTGAGTGGCAACTTGCTTGCCATTCTTCTTAAAGTTCCCTTTCTTTCCCTTGCCCTTTTTCTTGAAACTAGTGGTCTGGTTAACCATCAACACTTGATGTTTTTTCTTGATTTCTACCATCGCCGATTTCAGCATCGCTAAGAGCTCAGGAATCATTTTCGTCATCCCTTGCATAATATAGTTCATTACGAAGTTCTAGTAGCTTGGTGATAGTGACTAGAGAACTTTGTCAATCATTATCTTATCTGGAAGATTAACTCCCACTTGATTCAAGCAATTGTAGTACCCAAACATTCTGAGCACATGCTCACTGGTTGAGTTATTCTCCTCCATCTTGTAGGCAAAGTACTTGTCAGAGGTCTCATACCTCTCGACACGGGCATGAGTCTGAAATACCAATTTCAGCTCTTGGAACATCTCATATGCTTATGGCATTCAAAAACATTTTGAAGTCCCGATTCTATGCCGTAAAGCATGGCACACTAAACTATCAAGTGTTCATCATATAGAGCTTGCAAAACATTCATAACGTCTGCATCTGCTCCTGCAACAGGTTTGTCACCTAGCGGTGCATCAAGACATAATTCTTCTGTGCAGCAATGAGGATAATCCTTAGATCACGGACCCAGTCCGCATCATTGCTACTATCATCTTTCAACTTATTTTTCTCTAGGAACATATCAAAAATAGGGGAGCTATATCATGAGCTATTGATCTACAACACATATATGCAAATACTATCAGGACTAAGCTCATGATAAATTAAGTTCAATTAATCAAATTACTTAAGAACTCCCACTTAGATAGACATCCCTCAAGTCATCTAAATGATAAGTGATCCAAATCAACTAATCCATGTCCGATCATCACGTGAGATGGAGCAGTCATCAATGGTGAACATCTCTATGTTGATCATATCTACTATATGATTCACGTTCGACCTTTTGGTCTCCAATGTTCTGAGGTCATGTCTGTACATGCCAGGCTCATCAAGTTTAACCCGAGTATTCCGCATGTGCAAAACTGTCTTGCACCCATTGTATGTGAACGTAGAGTCTATCACACCCGATCATCACGTGGTGTCTCAACACAATGAACCGTCGCAATGGTGCATACTCAGGGAGAACACTTATACCTTGAAATTTTAGTTAAGGGATCATCTTATAATGCTACCGCCGTACTAAGCAAAACAAGATGCATAAAAGATAAACATCACATGCAATCAAAATATGTGACATGATATGGCCATCATCATCTTGTGCTTTTGATCTCCATCTCCAAAGCATCATCATGATCTCCATCGTCACCGGCTCGACACCTTGATCACCATCGTAGTGTCGTGGTCGTCTCGCCAACTATTGCTTCTACAACTATCGCTAATGCATAGTGATAAAGTAAAGCAATTACATGGCATTTGCATTTCATACAATAAAGAGACAACCATAAGGATCATACAATAACATATATCACATCATGATCATCTCATACAATAACATATATCACATCATGTCTTGGCCATATCACATACAACATGCCCTACAAAAACAAGTTAGACATCCTCTACTTTGTTGTTGAAAGTTTTACGTGGCTGCTACGGACTTCTAGCAAGAACCGTTCTTACCTATGCATCAAAAACACAACGGTGTTTCGTCAAGTTTGTTGTTTTAAACTTCTTCAAGGACCGTTCGTGGTCAAATTCGATTTAACTAAAGTAGGAGAAACAGACACCCGCCAGCCACCTTTATGCAAAACTAGTTGCATGTCTGATACGTCTCCAACATATCTATAATTTTTGATTGTTCCATGCTGCTATATTATCAATCTTGGATGTTTTATAATCATTTTATAGTCATTTTATATCATTTTTTGACTAACCTATTGACATAGTGCCAAGTGCTAGTTCCTATTTTTCCCGTGTTTTTTACATCGCAAAAAATCAATATCAGACGGAGTCCAAATGCCACGAAACTTTATGGAGATTTTTTATGGACCAGAAGGAACATGTTCTGGTTGCACCTGGGGGGAGTCCCGAGGAGGGGATAACCCACCAGGGCGCGCCAGGAGGCCCAAGCACGCCCTCGTGGGTTGTGCCCACGTCGGGTGCCCCCCGGACCGCCGCTTTGCTCTATAAATACCTAAATATTCCCAAAACCCTAGGGGAGTTGACGAAATATTCATCCAGTCGTCGCAGAGTCTAGAACCACCAGATCCAATCTAGACACCATCTTGGATGGGGTTCACCACCTCCATTGGTGCCTCTCCGATGTGACAAAAAGGGAACCGACACGTATGTATCATTGCTACTAAGGATAAAAAGATGGGATCTATATCTACGCAATAGATAAACGGATCTTGTCTACATCATGTCATCGTTCTTATTGCATTACTCCATTTTCCATGAACTTAATACACTAGATGCATGCTGGATGGTCGATGTGTGGAGTAATAGTAGTAGATGCAGGCAGGAGTCGGTCTACTAATCTTGGACGTGATGCCTATGTAATGATCATTGCCTGGATATCGTCATAATTATTTGAGATTCTATCAATTGCACAATAGTAAATTGTTTACCCACCATTTGCTATCTTTCTCGAGAGAAGCCACTAGTGAAACCTACGGCCCCCGGGTCTTCTTCCTCATATATTTGCTTGCGATCTACTTTTCCTTTGCATTTTTATTCAGATCTATTAAACCAAAAAATACAAAAATACTTTGCTACACTTTATTTTATTTGTGATCTATTATTTCAATCTACTACAATTTTCCTGCATCGTTACCCGAAAGGGATTGACAACCCCTTTGACACGTCGGGTTGTGAGGTTTTGTTATTTGTGTGCAGGTGATGTTTACGTTGTGTTGCTTGGTTCTCCTACTGGTTCGATAACCTTGGTTTCTTCACTGAGGGAAATACCTACCGTCATTGTGCTACATCATCCCTTCCTCTTTGGGGAAATACCAACGTAGTCCTAGCAGACAGGAGCTTTTCTGGCGCTATAGTCAGAGAGCAATCAAAAGGAATTTCTGGCGCCATTATCGGGGAGGATCTTCTTCATAACCAGATTCCTAATCACAAATCTCATCTCCTCGCAATTTACATTATTTGCCAGTTGCCTCTCGTTTTCCTCTCCCCCACTTCACAAAAAATTTGCCATTTTATTCGCCTCTCTTTTCCATTCGCCGTTTTCTTGCCGGATCTGTTTTTGAGTGCAATCTTGTTGTGTAGTCATCATGACTCAAGAGAACACTAAGTTATGTGATTTCTTAAATACCAACAACAATATTGGCACTTCTCTTGCTCCTCCTGCCACTAGTGCGGAGACTTGTGATATTAATACTGCTTTGCTTAATCTTGTTATGAAAGACCAATTTTCCGGTGCTCCTAATGAGGATGCCGCGTCCCATCTTAATACCTTCGTGGAATTATGCGATATGCAAAAGAAAAAAGATGTGGAAAATGATGTGGTCAAGATGAAATTATTTCCGTTTTCTTTGCGTGATTCTGCAAAAATTTGGTTCTCTTCTTTGCCTGGCAATAGTATCGATTCTTGGAATAATTGCAAAGATGCTTTTATCACTAAGTACTTCCGCCCACAAAACAATATTTGCCTTAGAACCCAGATCATGAATTTCAAGCAACTTGAACATGAGCATATTGCACAATCTTGGGAAAGGATGAAAATGATGCTAAGGAATTGCCCAACTCATGGGTTAAATCTTTGGATGATCATACAAA
The DNA here is from genome assembly GCF_002162155.2 of Triticum dicoccoides. Taxonomy (NCBI): domain Eukaryota; kingdom Viridiplantae; phylum Streptophyta; class Magnoliopsida; order Poales; family Poaceae; genus Triticum; species Triticum dicoccoides. Next base: position 264,927,208 of record NC_041380.1, read on the forward strand.
AAATTTATCCGGGGTTGAATTTTGTTTCTTGTAATCTTTTGATTCCGCCGCGGGTGGTAATTTTGTGGAAATTACTTTGGTTGAAGCCACCAAATTACCTGATAATATTATGGCAAATTATTCACAATGGCATACCGAAAGGGCTCCTACTAGTAAAAAAGTTAATTTGGTTGAAGAAATTTCTTCTTTGAGTGAAAAAGTTGATGGTCTTGTGAAATTGGTTGCTAGTAGAAGTGCTCCTATTTATCTTAATGATATGCCTTTGTCTACTTGATTGAGCAAAATAGTGATGCCATAGATGTGAATTTTATCTCTCGAAATAATTTCAACAACAATGCTTATAGAGGTAATTTTAATCCTAGGCCTTTTCCTACTAATTCCTCTAAAAATTATGGTAATTCCTATGTAAATCAATCTTACAATAACAATAGGAACACCTCTGATCTTGAGAATAATATTAAAGAATTTATCAACACTTCCGTAGAAGAAAAGTTGAATAAGATTGAGAATAATAGGAACACCTCTCATCTTGAGAACAAAAAGTTTTCAACACTTCCATAGAAGAAAAGTTGAATAAGATTGATGATTTGTCTAGAAGTGTTGATAGAATTGCTCATGATGTGGAAAATCTCAAGTTGAAAATTTTTGTGCCTAAGGTTGATGAATCAATTAAAGCTCTTTATGTTTCTATGGATGAAAGTAAGAAATGAACCGCTATGCTTAGAGCTAAAAGAGAATTCTTAGAAAAGCGTTTACTAGTGATTTCTTTCGCAAAAGTGGTGAAGATCTTAAAATGACTGGTGTTTCTTCTATTGATTCGTTGTATAGTACAGTTAATATTGATGAAAAAGGGACTAGAGAAGAGTCAGCTTTAGGTAGAAGGCATCCCGATATTTTGGAGGGTGAAAATCTTGTTGAAAAAATTGATGAAAGTGGGTTTGAAGAGGTCAAGACTTTAGCTAGTGATGTACCCACTCTTTTGGATTACAAAGACTTTAATTGTGATAGTTTCTCTTTGATTAATTGTATTTCTTTGTTGCAATCCATGATAAATTCACCCCATGCCTATGAACAAAATAAAGCTTTTACTAAACATATTGTTGATGCTATGATGAAAGCTCTTGAAGAAAAATTGGAATTAGAAGTTTCAATTCCTAGAAAATTGCATGATAAATGGGAACCTACTATCAAAGTCAAGATTAAAATTATGAGTGTTTTGCTTTGTGTGACTTGGGTGCTAGTGTTTCTAGAATTCCGAAATCTTTATGTGATGTGCTTGGTCTTACCGATCTTGAATCATGCTCTTTAAATTTGCACTTAGCGGATTGTACTATTAAAAAGCCTATGGGAAGAATTAATGATGTTCTTATTCTTGCAAATAGGAATTATGTGCCCATATATTTTATTGTTCTTGATATTGATTGCAATCCGTCTTGTCCAATTATTCTTGGTAGACCGTTTTTACGCACTACCGGTGCCATGATTGATATGAAAGAAGGCAATATTAAGTTCCAATTTCCTTTGAGGAAGGGTATGGAACACTTTCCTAGAACTAGAATTGAGACACCTTATGAATCAATCATGAGGGCATCTTATGGATCTCGAACTAAAGATGACAAAACTTAGATCCTTGCTTTATGCCTAGCTAAGGGCGTAAGACTATAGCGCTTGTTGGGAGGCAACACAATGAATAAAATTTATTTTTGCCTTTTGCTTCCTGTTATTGTGTGTTAGCACAATTATGCTACTGTTATGATTGTGTTTTTTTATGTTTTAATTAGTGTTTGTGCCAAGTAAAGCCTTTAGGATCTTCTTGGGTGATAGTTGTTTGATCTTGCTGAAAAAACATAAACTTGTATGCTCACGAAATTAATTTTCATTTTTTACTAGAGAGCGATAAAATACCCATTCTACTTGGAGTAGATCAATATACAAATTTCTCTGGTCTTCCTACTGTTTCAGAATTTTTGGAGTTACAGAAGTATTCTAAATAGTCAGATTGCTACAGACTGTTCTGTTTTGACAGATTCTGTTTTCTTTGTGTTGTGTGCTTATTTTGATGGCTCTATGGTTTTCTTTGATGAGTTTTTGCCATAGAAAAGTTGGAATACAGTAGATCTAATAGGAAAACAAAATATGAATTGGTTTGATACAACACTTATAGCAGTGGTTTATTATTCTTATACTAACGGATCTCACCAAGGTTTTGTTGAGTTTTGTGTGATTGAAGTTTTCAAGTTTTGGGTTATCTTATGATGGATGAAGGAAGGATGGAAGAGCCTAAGCTTGGGGATGCCCTGGCATCACAAGCTATTATCCAAGAATGAGCAACCAACTAAGCCTGGGGATGCCCCTGAGTGGCATCCCCGCTTTCTTCCAACAACTATCGGTATTTTACTCGAGACTATATTTTTATTCGTCACATGATATGTGTTTTGCTTGGAGCGTCTTGTATGATATGAGTCTTTGCTTGTTTTATTTTGTGTTTTAAGTCATCAATCCTTGCTGGACACACCTATTTGATAGAGCCAAAATTATGTCATGACTTGTTAGAATTTCTCTCTATGCTTCACTTAAATCTTTTATGAGCCAGGATTTGCTCTAATGCTTCACTTATATCTTTTTGAGCACGGTGTGCTTAGTATTTTGGAAGAAATGCTCTCTTGCTTCACTTAGATTTATTTGAGAGTTAGTAAAATTCTGAAGAAATTCTCTCTTGCTTCACTTAAATTATTTTGAGAGAATAAAATATTATGCTCATGATCTTCACTTATATTTGTTTGAGCTTATGAAAAGCAAAACATGAAAATTAGTCCCAAAGTGATAGATATCCAAGAAGGATAAAGAAAAGAAAATTTTCATTAAGATCATTGGAAAAATAAACTTGATTCTTAGTAATAGTTTTGAGATATGATGATGTGATATGTGAGTTATTTTGATGAGTAATTATGCTCTAGTAGGAATATTGGTGTTAAGGTTTTTGATTCCCGAAGCATGCACGTATAGTCTCTCATTATGCTATGATGTTGGAGCATGATTTATTATTGATTTACCTTTTATGTATTTAGGTATACCCATTCACCATCGTAAGCTGACAAACAGAGAATGGAAGTGCATCGAGGATCGTTTTGAGAAGAAACTAAGTTGCTGGAAGGGCAAGCTCATGTCATACGGAGGCCGATTAATTCTTATTAACTCGGTGCTCACGAGTATGCCCATGTTTCTCTTGTCTTTCTTCGAAGTCCCAGTTGGAGTTAGGAAGAGGCTGGACTTCTATCGATCCCGATTCTTCTGGCAGAGCGATGAACTAAAAAGTAAATACAGACTCGCCAAATGGGATATTATTTGTCGACCAAAAGACCAAGGGGGTCTTGGCATTGAAAATCTTGAAGTCAAGAACAGATGTCTTCTCAGCAAGTGGATGTCTAAGTTATTTGTTGAGACTGATGCCACATGGGCGCAGATTCTCCGTAGTAAGTATCTTCATTCCACACCTTTGTCCCAGGTGACTGTGAGGCCGACAGATTCGCCTTTTTGGAAAGGGCTCATGAGAGTCAAATCAGCCTTTTTCAATAGGACGAAGTTTATAATTGGCAATGGCACTACCACGTGATTCTGGGAGGATACTTGGCTAGGAGAGACGCCACTCGCGCTTCAGTACCCGTCTCTGTATAGTATTGTTCAACGACGTGATGCTTACGTTGCAACGATACTTCAGTCCATCCCCCTTAATATTCAGTTCAGGAGGACGCTAGCCGGCAATTGTTGGGAAGCGTGGCTTCATTTAGTCAGAAGACTGATGGAGGTTCAGCTTTCTCAACAGCCCGATCAGGTGCGCTGGAAGCTTACTAGGTTTGGAGAGTTCATAGTTAAATAGATGTATCTTGATGTTACCAACTCTAGCGCCATTCCTAGTTCCAAATATGTTTGGAAAGTCAAAGTTCCTTTGAAAATTAAAGTTTTTATGTGGTTTGTACATAAACAAGTCATCTTAACTAAGGACAATTTGGCAAAGCGTAACTGGACATGACCTACTAGGTGTAGTTTTTGTGATCGGGATGAAACTATCAAACACCTTTTTCTTGATTGCCCGTTGGCCAAAGTTCTATGGCGGACGGTGCACATAGCCTTTAACATTACTCCTCCGAATTCTGTCAGCACGTTATTTGGAACATGGCTTAACGGGATAGAGTCAGAAACATCGAGACACATTCGCGTAGGAGTATGTGCTTTATTGTGGGCAGGTTGGAACTGCGAAAATGATTTGGTTTTTAATAGAACAACAAATATTCATTTTTTGCAGGTTATCTTCCGAGCCACTGCGTTGATCCGTATGTGGTCGCTACTCACTCCGACGGAGGCCAGGGAGCGTTTGGTTACTGGATCTATCCGGTGGGAGATGGTAGCACGGGATATCTTCAACCGGTTTGGATGGCGGTCATGTAATAGGATAGGAAATTAGTTTTCCTATCTTTCTTTTGCCAGCCGGTTGTGGCCGTTTGGCTAGTTTGTTTTTGGCTTTTTGGCTCTTTGTGAGCCTTTCTTTATTTTTGTTTGAGGCTTTGAGACTTTGTTGAACCTATTTGCTTATTTATTAAGTTGGCCGTATGCATCGTTCTGATGTAGAGGCCGGGGAGTCCCCCTTTTCGAAAAGAATGAGTGGCGGTCAGGGACGAGCAATGGTCTTTTCCTACCAATCTATCCCCCTAGGGGCAGGCGTAGTAGTACTTTGCTTCGAGGGCTAATAAACTTTTGCAATAAGTATTTGAGTTCTTTATGACTAATGTGAGTCCATGGATTATACGCACTCTTACATTTTCGCAATTTGCTAGCCTCTACGGTACCGTGCATTGCCCTTTCTCACATTGAGACGTGGTGCAAACTTCGTAGGTGCATCCAAACCCCGTGATATGATACACTCTATCACACATAAGCCTCATTATATCTTCCTCAAAACAGCCACCATACCGACCTATTATGGCTTTTCCGACCATTCCAAGATATATTGCCATGCAACTTCACCGCTTTCGTTTGATGACTTGAGCATTCATTGTCATACTGCTTTGCATGATCATATAGCTGACATAGTGTTTGTGGCTCAGCCACGTTCATCATTTTTCATACATGTTACGCTAGATCATTGCCAGAGGCATTCATATAGAGTCATACTTGTCATCGGTATCGAGTTGTAATTTTTGTTTCTTTTGAGTTATAAGTAAATAGAAGTGTGATGATCATCATTATTCATTCTTAGAGCAGTGCCCAGTGAGGAAAGGATGATGGAGACTATGATTCCCCCACAAGTCGGGATGAGACTCCGGACAATGAGAGAAAAAATATATAAAAAGAAAAAATTAAAAAAAAGAAAAAATAAATAAACAAAGAGAGAAGGGGCATTGTTAGTATCCTTTACGACACTTCTTCTTCAAAGTAGCACCATGTTTTTCATATGGAGAGTCTCCTATGTTGTCACTTTCATATACTAGTGGGAATTTTTCATTACAGGATTAGATGCACACCCACTTAGTTTTCATATTGAGCTTTCATACACTTATAGCTCTTAGTGCATTCGTTGCATGGCAATCCCCACTCCTCATGTTGATATCTATTGATGGGCATCTCCATAGCCCGTTGGTTAGCCGCATCGATGTGAGACTTTCTTACTTTTTTTGTCTTCTCTATATTTACCCCAATCATCATACTCTATTCCACCCGTAATGCTATATCCATGTCTTGCGCTCATGTATTGCATAAGAGTTGAAAAAGCTGAAGCACGTTAAAAAGTATGAACCAATTGCTCGGCTTGTCATCGGGGTTGTGCATGATAAATACTTTTTGTTAAGAAGACAGAGCATGACAAGACTATATGATTTTGTAGGGATAACTTATTTTAGCATTGATATTTCGAAAGACATGGTTGCTTGTTGATATGCTTGAGTATCTAAATTATTATGTCAACACTAGACTATTGCTTTGAATCACATAAAAAGTCCAATTGTCCATGCCATAAAGAAAAGAATATGATATGACATGTTAAACAACACTCCACGTCAAAAATTCTGTTTTTATTACTTACCTACTCGAGGATGAGTAGGAGTTAAGCTTGGGGATGCTGATACATCTCCAACGTATCTATAATTTTTGATTGTTCCATGCTGTTATATTATCAATCTTGGATGTTTTATAATCATATTATAGTCATTTTATATCATTTTTTGGTACTAACCTATTAACATAGTGCCAAGTGTCAGTTCCTGTTTTTTCGTGTTTTTTACATCGTAGAAAATCAATATCAGACGGAGTCCAAATGCCATGAAACTTTACGGAGATTTTTTATGGACCAGAAGGGACATGTTGGGCCCTGGTTGCACTTGGGGGGGTCCTGAGGAGGGGACAACCCACCAGGGCGCGCCAGGAGGCCCAGGCGCACCCTGGTGGGTTGTGCCCACCTCGGGTGCCCCCGGACTGCCTCTTTGCTCTATAAATACCCAAATATTCCCAAAACCCTAGGGGAGTAGATGAATATTCATCCAGCCACCACAGAGTGCAGAACCACCAGATCCAATCTAGACACCATCTCGGATGGGGTTCACCACCTCCATTGGTGCCTCTCCAATGATGCGCGATTAGTTCTTTGTAGACCTTCGGGTCCGTAGTTAGTTGCTATATGGCTTCATCTCTCTCTCTCTCTCTCTTGATTCTCAATACAATGGTCTCTTGGAGATCCATATGATGTAACTCTTTTTGTGGTGTGTTTGTTGGGATCTGATGAACTTTGAGTTTATGATCAGTCATATCTTTTTATATCCATGAAAGTTATTTGAGTTTCTTTGATCTCTTATAGCCTCGTATTTCTTCTCCGGTATTTGGGTTTTGTTTGGCCAACTTGATATATTTATCTTGCAATGGGAAGAGGTGCCCGGTAGTGGGTTCCGTCTTACGGTGCTTGATCCCAGTGACAGAAAGGGAACCGACACGTATGTATCGTTGCTACTAAGGATAAAAAGATGGGATCTATATCTACGCAATAGATAAACGGGTCTTGTCTACATCATGTCATTGTTCTTATTGCATTACTCTGTTTTTCCATGAACTTAATACACTAGATGCATGCTGGATAGCAGTCGATGTGTGGAGTAATAGTAGTAGATGCAGGCAGAGTCGGTCTACTAATCTTGGACATGATGCCTATGTAATGATCATTGCCTGGATATCGTCATAATTATTTGAGGTTCTATCAATTGCCCAATGGTAATTTGTTTACCCATTGTTTGCTATCTTTCTTGAGAGAAGCCACTAGTGAAACCTATGGCCCCCGGGTCTTCTTCCTCATATATTTGCTTGCGATCTACTTTTCATTTGCATTTTTATTCAGATCTATTAAACCAAAAATACAAAAATGCTTTGCTTCACTTTATTTTATTTGCAATCTATTATTTCAACCTACTACAATTTTCCGGTATCGTTACCCGAAAAGGATGGACAACCCCTTTAACACGTCGGGTTGCGAGGTGTTGTTATTTGTGTGTAGGTGTTGTTTACGTTGTGTTGCTTGGTTATCCTATTGGTTCGATAACCTTGGTTTCTTCACTAAGGAAAATACCTACCGTCGCTGTGCTACATCATCCCTTCCTCTTTGGGGAAATACCGATGTAGTCCTAGCAGATAGGAGCTTTTCTAGCGCTATAGTCGGAGAGCAATCAATGTCTGTCGGTGGAACTGGTCTCATGTGCGTGGACATGTAAGGTTGGTCCGGGCAGCTTCATCCCGCAATACCGCCGAATCAAAATAAGATGTTGGTGGTAAGCAGTATGACTATCACCGCCCACAACTCTCTGTGTTCTACTCGTGCATATCATCTACGCATAGACCTGGCTCGAATGTCACTGTTGGGAAAGGTAGCATGCAATTTCAAAAAGATTCTTATGCTCACGCAAGATCTATCTAGGAGATGCATAGCAATGATAGGGGGAGAGAGTGTCTATGTACCCTCGTAGAATGAAAGCGGAAGCGTTTGACAACGCGGTTGATGTAGTCGAACTTCTCCTAGCTCCAACCGATCAAGCACCGATCGTACGGCACCTCCGAGTTCTGCACACATTCAGCGCGATGACGCTCCTCGCCTTCTTGATCCAGCTAGGTGTTGAGGAAGTAGATGAGTTTTGTCCACACAACGACGTGGTGACGATGATGGTGAAGTGATCCGCGCAGGGCTTCGTCTAAGCACCGCAAAAATATGACCGGGGTTGTAAACTTTAGAGGGGGCGCCGCACACGACTAACAATTGATGTTATTGTGTGTTCTAGGCGCCCCTCCCCACGTATATATAGGTGGGAGGGGGAGGGGACAGCCTTGGGGCGCCCCAAGTAGGAGGAATTCTACTTGGGGCCTTAGTCCAATTCGCCCCCCTACCATGTTTTCCGGAGGGGAAAGGAAGGAGGAGGGAGGAGGGAACGAAGTGGGAGGCCGAATCCCTCCCCTTCCTTCTCTCTTCCCCTCTTTCCTTCCCTTCAAGTGTGGCCCATATGGGGGCACGACAGCCCCTGCTGGCTGCTGCATTTCCCCTCTTGGCCCATTAGGCCCATATCTTTTGTCGGGGGTGTCCGAAACCCCTTCCGGTGACCCGATATGTACTCGGTACCCTCCGAAACACTTCCAGTGTCCGAATACTATCATCCTATATATCAATCTTTACCTCTCGACCATTTCGAGACTCCTTGTCATGTACATGATATCATCCGGGACTCCGAAGAACGTTCGGTCACCAAATCACATAACTCATATAATACAAAATCGTCATCGAACGTTAAGCGTGCGGACCCTATGGGTTCGAGAACTATGTAGACATGACCGAGACACCTCTTCGATCAATAACTGAAAGCACAAGTGCTCCATGGGTGATTTTGGTAATTAATGTCAACATATCACTTGTTGAACTAATGCTTCTACCTAGTATGTTTCAGATAAGTTCAACAATGAAGTGGGATGGACTAGAGGATGTGGAACCCCTTCAAGATGCTGAGGACATAGGATTGGCTCAAGCTCAAAGCTCAGGACTCTACATTTTATTTTAGTGATCCAAGATCACATTAAGTCCATAGGAAAGCCAATACTATTAAGAGGGGGTGAGGTGTTGCTCAATTGCTTGCTTGCTCAAGGTGCTTAGTGATATGCTCCAAAGCCCTCAACCACTTTCTCATATCCACAATTGTCCCAAACCAATAGTCAAACTCGGGCCCACTGAAACTTTCTATCCAGCGCCACCGAGTTTAGTTGACATAGCCACTGCCAGAAACCCTAATCAATTTGGTCTCACCAATGGGATCTCAGTCTCACCGAGATGGGCTTGCAAACTCTCTGTTACCCATTGCAATAATTTTGGTCCCACCCAGATCTGCCATCGGTCCCACCGAGTTTGCTTGGCCAACTCTCTGTTTCGCTTATTACCCAAAATCGGTCCCACCGAGTTTGTGTAATCGGTCAAACTGAGTTGAGGCTTTACCCTAACCCTAGCACATCGGTCCCACCGAGTTGATCATGTCGGTCCCACCGAAATGCCTAACGGTCACATTATGAACTAAATCGGTCTGACCGAGTTTCATGATTCGGTCCCACTGAGTTTGGTGATCTGTGTGTAACGGTTAGATTTTGTGTGGAGGCTATTTATACCCCTCCACCCACTCTTCATTCGAAGAGAGAGCCATCAGAATATGCCTACACTTCCAACATACATTTTTTGAGAGAGAACCACCTACACTTGTGTTGAGGTCAAGATATTCCACTCCAACCACATAAATCTTGATCTCTAGCCTTCCCCAAGTTGCTTTCCACTCAAATCATCTTTCCACCAAATCCAAATCATGTGAGAGAGAGTTGAGTGTTGGGGAGACTATCATTTTAAGCACAAGAGCAAGGAGTTCATCATCAACGCACCATATATTACCTCTTGGAGAGTGGTGTCTCCTAGATTGGTTAGGTGTCACTTGGGAGCCTCCGTCAAGATTGTGGAGTTGAACCAAGGAGTTTGTAAGGGCAAGTAGATCGCCTACTTCATGAAGATCTACCCGAGTGAGGCAAGTCCTTCGTGGGCGATGACCATGGTGGGATAGACAAGGTTGCTTCTTCGTGGACCCTTCGTGGGTGGAGCCCTCCGTGGACTCGCGCAACCGTTACCCTTCGTGGGTTGAAGTCTCCATCAACGTGGATGTACGCTAGCACCACCTATCGGAACCACGTCAAAAATCTCCGTGTCTCCAATTGCGTTTGCACACTCCAATCCCATCCCTTTACATTCTTGCAACTTGCATGCTTTACTTTCCGCTGCTCATATACTCTTGTCATGCTTACTTGATATGTATTGTGAATGTTTAAACTTGTGCCAAAACTCTACTTAAACCTAAAGAAATTAAAAACTGCAACTTTTCTTGATTAAAGTCTATTCACCCCCCTCTAGACTCCACTTCTCGATCCTTTCAATTGGTATCAGAGAATTGGTCTCCATTTCTTTGGTTTAATCACCATTGGAGGAAGATGAATGAGTTTACGTTGGGGAGTCTTAGACGTAGAGTGCCTATTCTTGATGGAGAGTTCTTTCATGAGTGAAAAAATGAGATGCTTGAGATTTTCAATGAATATCATTTGAACAAGTACATTACTAGCCCTTGTGCACCTCATGTTGATCCTTTGCATCCTACCCTTGATGAGTCTATTGAGCTGATCTGCAACCTTAGAACTGTTAATCTTATCACTAGAGGCTTGCCTAGAAACTTGATTGGATGTTTGCCTACTCTTGATTGTGCCTACACTATATGGAGATTCCTTGAGGAACAATTCCCAAATTATTCCTTGAAAATTCTAGATGAAATTCTTCATAAGTCTATTGCCTTGAGTAAGATGAGTTCTAATAATCCCAAGTTTGGTGATTGCTTATTTGAGCTTACTAATCTTACGAGTGCAAAAGGAGATGTTGGAATTATTAGCAATATCATTTCCGAAGTCATTAGAATCCATAGAGATGAACATTGTTACGGTCATATTCTAATGAATTACCCTCTCTAGGAGATGATCCATCACATGATGATGTTGAACATGGATACTATGATGAGGATGAGGATGGTGACCATGATCTTGATGATGCGATGAGACACTTTGTCTTATGGCTAATCTTCGTGGCTACATGGCTGGAGGAAAGGAATGGGTCCTTGATAGTGGATGTACCGATCATATGACCGGAGACAAAGATATGTTTCATGAGCTTGCTGAAAACGACGGCCCTCGAAAGTATGTCACTTTTGGTGATAACTCAAAGGGTAAGGTGGTTGGCCTCGGTAAGGTGGCCATCTGTAAGTGCATCTAGTGCCACCCCTAGTTGGTTTTGGAGTATTGATGACAAACCTAGTTGAGGGACTAATGTGTTTATGAGAATTGCAGGATAACACAGGTAGAAGTCCCTCATTGATTTGGTTTTCCTACCAGAGATGACCCCTAAAAATGTATGAAGACATTGAAGTCAAAGGTGGTATATGAAGATATTCACATTGAAGACTATGACAAGAGAAGACACCACATGAAGCCTATGGAGCTCGAAGACTTAGATCTTTCGTAGTTCTTTTTATTTTGTGTTGAGTTATAGGAACCACCGTACTGTTAAGTGGGGTCCAAGAGAACCAGTCAGAATGACTGAAGTGATGCCTAACCAAAACCTATGTCTTCGAGTGAAGACTATGAGAGCGAATCTTGTCCAGAGTCGGTCAAGTCAGCTTTGCTTGCAGCCCAAGTAAAGTTGCCGTGTGAGTTTGAAATCTGACCGTTGGAACACGTGTCAGTTCCTTAGTGACCCAGGTCATTTCGGACAAATCAGGTCGGGTTGCCAAGTGGCTATAAATAGCCCACCCCTACAACCATAAACGGTTGGCTGCTCAGATTGAGAGTACGACTTTTGTCGTTTGAGAGCAACCCACCTCGAAGCCTTTGAGAGAAAATTCCTTGCGAGGATAAAGCCCTAACCACCCAGAGCCAAAGAGAATTGGGCATCACTTAAGTCTTCTTGTCTATGTGATCTGAAGACTTATTACACTTGAGGACTGTGCATCCTCCAGCCGGTTAGGCGTCGCGTTCTGAGCATCCAAGAGACATTGTGGATTGCCGGTGAACGAAGTCTGTGAAGGTTTGGGAGTCTACCTTGAAGACTTACCAGAGTGATTGGGCGAGGTCTGTGTGACCTTAGCTCAAGGGGAATATGGTGAGGACTGGGTGTCCTGAGCTGCGTGTTCAGGACTGGGTGTCCGGGACTGTGTGTCCTAAGGTTTAAATACCTAGCCGCCCCAACCAGACGTACAGTTGTCACAGCAACTGGAACTGGTCCAACAAATCATTGTCTTCAACGAGTCACTGGTTTCATCTTCCCTTCCCTTTACTTATGGTTACTCCTTGTGAAGTCATTGTATGTTTGCACTATCTTTTGTCTTCACTGAGTGACTGCATGTTCTGTCTGGCTTCACAATATCTTCCTACCTGATCCTTACTACATTGCTGCTATTAGTCATTGTGCTTTCACTCTATTGAATACTTGACTATGGCTTTCCTAGTGTAGTCTACCTTCCGCTGCAGGGTATTAGGTTTATTTCTATCGTTTGTCTTAATAACTCCCACGTTTTGAAGACTTTCATAAAAATCGCCTATTCACCCCCCTCTAGTCGATATAACGCACTTTCAATTGGTATCAGAGCAAGGTGCTCCCTTGTTCTATGTGATTCGGTTTAACCACCTGGAGTTTTAGCTATGTCGACTGCAGGGATAATTAAAGTCTCTGCTGCGTGCCCCGTCTTCGATGGAACTGAATATCCCTACTAGAAGAATAAGATGTGCATGCATCTTGAAGCCATTGACGTCGACCTATGGTATGTCGTCGAGAACAGCATTCCCAAGGCTGGAGAAGGTATCACTGCTGCTGATGTCAAGAAATTCGTTCAACTAGACTCTACTGCCAAAAATATCATCTGTGGTCATCTGACCAAAGGACAGTATGGCCGTGTGAGTGCTTTGAAAACATCTAAGCTGGTCTGGGACTGGCTCTCCAAGGTCAATGAAGGCATCTCAACCCAGAGAGATCAGAGAATCAGTGTCCTTCGCAACCTCTTCAACCGCTTCAAGCGAAATCACAATGAGAATGTCCAGCTCACATTTGACCGACTCACTGACATCACAAATGAGCTTCAAGCCCTCGGCGCTACTGAGGTCACCAAACATGAAGTCGTCAAGACACTACTGAGATCACTTGACAGTTTGTTTGACACCCTAGCCCTGATGATTCAAGAACGTCCTGATTTCAAGACACTCGATCCGCCTGACATACTTGAGAGGCTCAACACACATGAGTTTCAGCTTTCTGAGGAAAGAGATATCTACGGTCCAAACTATGGGCGAACTCGTGCCTTGAAGGCAAAAGCTGTCTCCTCATCTGAAGAAGAATCTGACAGCAGTTCTGATGATCCTGAAGACATTGGAAGGGAACTTGCTATGCTTGTCAAGAAGTTCCAAAAATTCACCAAGAAGAAAGGCTTCAGAAAGTCTTCTCGATCAAGCTCAAGGAATGATGAAGTTTCTGCTCATGACTACAAGAAGAAAACATGTCACAAGTGCAAGAAACTTGGCCACTTCATCTCTGAATGTCCACAGTGGGACAATGAGAACAAAAAGAAGAAGAAGAGCAAGGAATATGACTCTGACGACAAGAAGAAGAAGAAATACTCAAAGTCTTTTTCCAAGTCTTCCTCAAAGTCTTCATCACACAAGAAGAGCTCATCTGGCAAGGCACGTGCGTTTGTTGGCAAGGAAATGGATTCAGAGGAGGAGTCTGTTTCTGAGAAGGCGGAGGTGGAGTTTGAGGAGGAGTCTGATTCAGGCGTCGCAAGTCTGGCTACAGCATACATTGCCAAGTCCATCTTCAACACTGAAGACAATGACTTCATCACCGACACCGATGCAAATGACAAGGACTACTCCGCTTCTACCTACTGCTTCATGGCATGCGGTGCCAAGGTAAACTCATGCACTACTCACTATCAAACATCTAGTGACGATGACTCTGATTGTGGTTCAAAACCCAGCTACAAAACACTTGCTAAAATTGCAACTGAACAATAGAAAGCTATGGAACATATTAAAAAACTATTAGACAGAAGCGATGATCTATTAGGTGCTGAAATGACTCGATCTGAATCCTTAATTGAAGACATAAAAAATCTTCACGTTAAGTATCAGGAACTTGAAAGTCGTCATGAAACTCTCTCAACAACTCATGAAAAGCTTTCCTATGATTATCTTCAAAGGAAGCAAGATCTTGAGAAATTGAGAGCGGCTCATGAAGATCTTCAAAAGGAAAGCGAGTCACTTCGCGTCAAACAGATCAGTCCCGCTCAGGAAAGATTTGAACCACCATGTCTTAAATGCATTGAGCGTGATAATGCTACTTCTGTTGCTGAATGTTCTACTGCTACTACTGTTGCAATATCTTCAACTGTTGATGTGGTAACTAACCCCTCTGCTGAGGATACCACTACTATTGCTGATGAGAATGCTAGGTTGAAGACATTGCTTGAAACAGGGATGTACAAAAGTCTTAAAGGGCATCAGACACTATGTGATGTCCTCAAAAAGCAGATTCTGAACCGAAACCCGAGGAAAGAGGGTGTTGGGTTCGTAAAGAAAATGAATGTTGATGGCTCTTACTAGAAACCTGAGCAGTACCCCAAAACCATGTGGGTTGCTGCAAAGGAACCTTCGGCAGATCCATCCAATCTATCTGGCTTCACTTGTGCTAACCCCATTATCATTGATGAATCCTTTGATGCAAACTATATACTGTTTAAGAATCAGAATGGTGAAGTGTTTGCCAGGTACATTGGTACTAACTGCAGGAATGGACCGCCTATGAAGAAGATCTGGGTTCCGAAAAGGTGTCTGGAGAATCTTCCTGTGAATGTCATAACACCTCACGTGAAGAAGACAAACCTCAGACCAAAGGCTTCATACGGTCCAAAGGCTTCATACAGATAGAGGACTCACCTGAGTCGCACTAACGCAAATGTTTTGCAGGGAAACCATACTCAGGCATATGAATATGAGAGCGGTTCATCAAACCGCCATGTTCATAAGACCAAGAACTATTCTGCTTATTCTTATGAGTACTATTGTCCGCCTGCAAGACTGTTTGCTAGGGCTCTAAAGCCAAAATTCTCAGATGCTGCACTTAGACTTATTGCTTCTAAGCCACCCTTGAAGATGTGGGTGGCTAAGAAAGCTTAACTCTCTTTTGCAGGGAAAGGTCTCCAGCAGAAAACCAAAATCATCTGACGCTATCGCTGGGGACCTTAAACATCTTGTAGGGCGCAAGATCAAATGCCCGAATGGTCTTACTATGTACTTCATTCCTAAATCGCTTGCTACTCTTCCTATTAGTCCTAATCTGGATCTAAGCTTTCATAACCCACTGGTTCGTCAAATGTTTTTGCTTCACAATGCTCTTGGTGAAGCCTATCCCCCTAACTGCACTGTAGGGTACGACACCAGCGTCTTCAGAATGGATTATTGATAGTGGGTGTACAAATCACATGACTGGCAAAAGAAGTCTTCTTATGGACTCAACCTTACGTCCATCCGACAAGAGCCACATCACATTTGCTGACACGGGTAAAAGTAAGGTATTGGGTCTAGGTAGAGTTGCAATCTCAAGGGATCAACACATGGACAAAGTCATGCTTGTTGAATCCCTTGGCTTCAACTTAATGTCTGTCTCAATGCTTTGCGATTTGAACATGATCGTAATATTTGGAAAGTATCGTTGCCTTGTACTAATGGAATCTGACAAGTCTCTAGTATTTGAAGGGTATCGAAAAGATGATTTGTGCGTGGTAGATTTCTCAGCAGGACCACATCTTGCCGTATGTCTTCTAGCAAAAGCTTCAGAATGCTGGCTCTGGCATCGGAGGCTTGGGCATGCTGGCATGAGGAACCTCCACACCCTGGCAAAGAAGAAGCATGTCATAGGCATCGAGGGCGTCAAGTTCAAGAAAGATCACTTATGCGGTGCCTGTGAAGCAGGGAAGATGACGAGGGCCAAACATCCCTTGAAGACAATCATGACCACTACTCGACCCTTCGAACTGCTTCACATGGATCTTTTCGATCCCACTCATTACTCAACTCTTACTACTACTGCTTGCCTCTATGGCTTCGTTATTGTTGATGATTATTCTAGATATACTTGGGTGCACATAATCCTTTACAAGACTGAAGTGCAGGATGTCTTCAGACGCTTCGCCAATCGAGCTATGAACAATTATGGCGCCAAGATAAAGCACATCAGAAGTGACAATGGCACTGAATTCAAGAACACTGGCTTTGATACATATCTTGATATCTTGGGCATCACACATGAATTCTCAGCCCCGTACACGCCACAGCAGAATGGCTTCGTCGAACGCAAGAACAGAACACTCATTGAGATGGCCAGAATGATGCTAGATGAATACAAGACCCCAAGAAAATTCTGGCCTGAAGCCATTGATACTGCATGCCATACAATCAATCGTGTTTATCTTTACAAGCTTCTGAACAAGACATCTTATGAGCTCCTTACTGGCAAGAAGCCAAATGTCAGTTACTTCAGAGTATTTGGCGCAAGGTGCTGGATCAAGGACCCACATCACACCTCAAAGTTTGCACCAAAAGCACATGAGGGTTTTATGCTTGGATATGGAAAGGATTCGCACTCCTACAGAGTCTTCAATCTCTTTCATTACAAAGTGGTTGAAACAGTGGATGTGCGGTTCGATGAGACCAATGGTTCACAAAGAGAGCAACTGCCAAATGTGCTAGATGAAGTTCCATCCAGTGAATCAATCAAGCTAATGGGAACTGGAGAAATTATACCTTCTGAAGCTCATCCTAAAGAAGAACTTATCATGTCAGCACCTGATCAACATGAAGACAATGCTCAGCCTGAAGACATTCCTTCTAACAACGACAATGATCAGCAAGAGCAAAATCTTCGCCTTGTACATCCTCGCGTTGCCAATGAAGTGCAGATTGAAAGAATAATTGATAGCATCAATGCACCCGATCCACTCACTCGTTCAAGGGCAACTCAGCTAGCAAATTTCTGTGGGCACTTCGCATTCGTCTCAATAACAGAACCCAAGAAAGTTGAAGAAGCCTTCATGGAACCTGAATGGATTCAAGCTATGCAAGAAGAGCTTCAACAGTTTGAGCTGAATAATGTATGGGAACTAGTTAAGCGTCCTGATCCATGGAAGCATAATATAATAGGCACCAAATGGATATACCACAACAAGCAAGATGAGCATGGTCAAGTTGTCAGAAACAAAGCTCGTCTCGTTGCTCAAGGATATACTCAAGTGGAAGGCATTGACTTCGATGAAACATTTGCTCCTGTGGCTAGACTTGAAGCCATACGCATACTGCTGGCCTACGCAAATCATCATAACATACTTCTATATCAAATGGATGTGAAGAGTGCTTTTCTCAATGGCAAGATTGAAGAAGAAGTGTATGTTGCACAACCGCCTGGCTTTGAAGATCCAAAACGTCCTGACATGGTATACAAGCTCAACAAGGCACTGTATGGCCTTAAACAAGCCCCTCGGGCCTGGTATGACACACTCAAATACTTCCTGAAGAGCAAAGGCTTCATACCTGGTTCCCTAGACCCCACTCTCTTCACGAAGACATATGATGGTGAACTGTTTGTGTGCCAAATATATGTGGATGACATTATCTTCGGCTGCACCAATCAGAAGTACAGTGAAGAGTTTGGATATATGATGCAAGAGCAATATCAGATGTCCATGATGGGAGAGCTGAAGTTCTTCCTCAGTCTTCAAATACGACAACAACGCAACGGCATCTTCATATCTCAAGAGAAGTATCTCAAAGATTGCCTGAAGAAGTTTGGTATGCAAGACTGCAAAGGCTTCACAACACCAATGCCAGCCAAACATCATCTGGGTCCAGACGACAATGGTAAAGAGTTTGATCAAAAGGTATACCGCTCCATGATTGGTTCTTTACTTTATCTATGTGCATCTAGGCCAGATATTATGCTTAGTGTTTGCATGTGTGCTCGATTTCAAGCGGCACCAAAGGAGTCGCATCACTTAGCTGTGAAGCGAATTCTTTGATATTTGGCTCACACCCCAACTCTAGGATTATGGTATCCAAAGGGCTCAGAGTTTGATCTGGTTGGATTCTCGGATGCTGATTATGCTGGTGACAAAGTTGATCGCAAGTCTACATCAGGCACATGTCACTTTCTGGGACAATCACTTGTATGTTGGTCTTCAAAGAAGCAGAACTGTGTATCTCTCTCCATTGGTGAATCTGAATACATTGCTGCTGGATCTTGTTGCGCTCAGCTTCTGTGGATGAAGCAAACACTCAATGACTATGGCATTCATCTGAAGCAAGTGCCACTTTACTGCGACAATGAAAGCGCCATCAAGATTGCCAACAACCTAGTTCAGCACTCGAAGACAAAGCACATTGAAATTTGTCATCACTTTCTCAGAGATCATGTTGTGAAGGAAGATATTGATATCATACATGTCAACACTGAAGAGCAATTGGCAGATATCTTCACCAAGCCCTTGGATGAGAAGAGATTTTGCAAGTTACGGTGTGAGCTAAATATCCTGGAATCCTCAAATGTCCTGTGATCAGGCACACATCCTAACCCTTATGCATATTGATGACTTAGATGTGCAACACACGAAGTAAAGTATATCTTCAATCAATGAAGACATACATTCTAAGTGTGAAAACATTAATGTGGAATTTGACTTCGGAGCGCCACGATAATTGTGCGTCGTGTCTGGGTCTAATACTTCCTATACGGTGGGTAACGCCACAACCAAATGTTCTATTTTGAAGTGTTTCACTCATGGAGTTACCTTGCAATATCTTCACATTTGGTTTGGCTTCGATCTCAACATATCTTCATGATTATCTTCACTATGTTGATTATATATATATATATATTAGTGTTCTGTCCTCTACAACATTCACTTATAGCTATGTCTTCATTGTTGAATCTTTTGAACTAAGTGAATGTGATCGGACCCTAACCTCTCTATGCTTTCTATCTCAAATTCTATCTCTCCAAATCATATGCATTCTATTGAAACTGTCGAATGTCTTCTCTGCGTCCTTGTCAGCAGAAGATACAGAGACAACCATTAAGTCCATTTTCAATGCTCATTCCTCCACATGAAACCCGGAGAAGTAGGAACGACCACCCGACAATCAAGGCGTGCGTGGGACATGGAACAAACCCCAAAATTCTGCATAATGGCCACGTGTTCCTCAGATGCGAATCGCCAGGGGCACCTATGTAATAGCACAGTGCCGCCCATGTACCTATAAATACACACTTCACAGCGGTCATTATCTCTTCTTCCACTCTCGCACGAACCCTAGCGCCACCGCTAGCCCTCGACGACGCCGACGACGAAGCGCTTCGCTGCCGCAACCTCTCCGACGCCGTCTTCACGCTGACCATGGACATCGTCCTCTCCGCCGTCGCTGTAGGTGTCCTCCGTCGCCAAGTTAGGGCACGGAAGATCGAACTGCTCGGCCTCATCTTCCACTTCGTCTAGCAGTTCTTAGTGTGATAAATAAAACTTCCTTTTTACAGCACCGTTGATCCTATGGATTTGTCACTTTCTACCACAAGCAGTTTCTATTCATACAAGTTAGATCTCTCTCATACAGCATCTCATAACATGCCTAGTATATTCACTTATGCTTCACAAAGTAGTTAGATTCCTCACTTGTACTGATCTGTGGATTCGTACAAATCTAGAACCAACTCCTTATCTATGAGTGAATGTCTTCGCACGATGAGGTCAATGTCTTCTAAACTGATTTATCTTCAAAATCTTCTAAGAATGCATATGACCTCTTCCCCTTCCCTCGCACCTTAATGCTGTCACGGGTACATGTCCGTGGGAGAATCCTTTGGTTCTCATAGTCTGCATTCATTTGCAGAATTCTTACAGCATCACATTAATTCTCCCGGAGCCAGTTCCTGTTGGTCCAACAAGCGAAAACCTTTGAAGCCTTTGAACGTGTTGAAGCCTTTCAAGTTAAAGTTTATGGCTTCAGAGAAAGCAGCAAGGAAGGGTGGCAGAAAGTTTCATGGAGAAACATCCAGAGATCTGCCAGATGAACTCTCAGAACTGTACAAGACAGATCCTGAAGAGGATTATAATCAGCGCAAGACCCGAATCCAATGGATTCGAAGATATTGGGCAGAACAATGGTTCAAATACCGATTTGTAACCCAGGAATATGCTGAGAAAAACGCCATCAAGAGACCGTGGGGAGACATCCTATACAAGAATCTTCTGCCCAGGTCCAGAGATGAAGCCATTGAACAAGGCTTCTATCCCTGCATGGTCCGTGGGCCACAACCTGCTGATGCACACGCATCGTCACTACTATGGTGTTGTGACGACAATCTGTTCAAGTGCAACTTCCAGTTTTCTCAGAACTCAGCGAAGCAGAACAAGAAGACTTTGGGGGTAGACTTCAACCCTAGTCCCTCAGCACCAAGGATAGATGGCACACGACATGCAGAACCCAATGTCATCGGTCTTTTCTACAACCTTGAAGGCCTCATCACCCATATCTTGGTTCAAGGGACTGCAGTGAATGAGCCTGCCGTTGACACTGAATCAGATGAAGCGCCTGCAGCGCTGAAGACAAAGAAGCTGAAGAAGCCTAAAGCTTCAAAGCCTGCCCCTTCACCAAAAATCTCCCGGGCGAAGCCACTAGCAACTGCACCTCCTGAAGACAGTGTGCAGTCCGAAGACTTATCTCGCATCTCCAAGCCCCAGAAGGCCAAGATGCCTCTGCCACACACCGGCCAAGAGCTAACTGCTGCTGCCATTCTGCGCAATGATGCCATCGATCTGTCAAGTGATGAAGATCTTGCAGATGACGCTCTTGAGCAACTCATCAAGAGCAAAGAAGAAGCAGAAATCTTCAATGATCTGCCTCTCTTTGATGTAACCATCATCCACAACTTCATTGACGAGTGGTTTGACACACCAAACATCAGCTTTGAAGATCTGCAGCTACCAATTGGCCTCAGTGTCGCCTTCCAAGGCGCCATTGCTTCAGAACTCGCTATTGCCCAGCGCATTGTTGAACTGAAGCAAAAGATTGACTATGAAAAGGCTCAGTTCAAGAAGCATATGGCCAAGCTCGGCGTGCAGGAAGTGAAGAACTTCAAGAGTATGATGCACGAGCTCAAGGAAGCCTTTGTAAAGAAACATGCAGAAGCTCAGGGTTCGCGTGAGCGCATGAAGACTCTGGCTGACAGATGTGTGCAAGCCTACAATGAGGCTGAGAAGCGCAAGGCCCTTGGGCGTCCTGGCATCGACCCCGGGCTGGCCGCAAAGAAGAAGAAGAAGCCTGCTACGGCTGAACCTAACGCACCAAGGCAGGAAGCAGTTTCGATTGTCTTCCCAACTAGACTGACTGGCTCGAAGCCAAAAAGCCGGTCAACCGCTTCAGAGCTCAAGAAGACAAGGACTGCTGAGGCTGAAGCCAGGAAGAGGAAACATTCTGAAGCCTCTCCAACTTCCCCCTCCAAGAAGAAGAGGAAGACCAAGAAAGATCGGGTTGCTCCCACAGAGCCCTTGATAGTTGAACCCATTTCTATGGTCTATCCTGAAGCTGAACGCCAACTGACTATCCATGAGCCTGCTTCCAAAGAGGCTCATGAAGCTGAAGACTTTCCAGCAGCTGATCCCATCGCTGCTGAAGACATTGGTCAACATGACAATGTAGAAGATGGTGCAGTCCTTCCTCAGCTTGAAAACAGCGAACTCATCAGCATTGGTCGTCCACTGACGCCAATTGCACAGGATGCTTCATGGGCAGATCGCCCACAAGAGGAAGAAGACTATGAGGCCCAGCCCACTCCAACTCCACAGGCGTCGCCCGCGTTGCGCAGGCTTTGCAAAGGTCCAAGGCCTCAAATCTCTGTTGAAGACAATCCGGTTGCATCAGCCGCGGAAGAAGAAGTCCCACAAGTCCCCCTGTCCCACCAAGAAGCAGTTCTCAAGGAGAAAGTGCTTGTGACCGACCCTCCAGCTCGTCAAGTGGAGGATGAACATCTTGAGGCTTCCACAACCACCAATGAAGCTAATGTGGAGCCCTCCCCAACGGAAGAAGAAGAAAGCGAAGCCACTGATCCCATCACTTCTGTTCCTGAGTCTACTGCCGGTCCCCAGTTCGACTATCATGTTGAGCACAGGCCTCAGGTACAGAAGCCAATCCCAAGATTTCCAAGGTTCCCAGGTCCTGCATCAGCACCTGGCTCCTTCAATATCAATGGCTTCAGGGCAGACAACACATTCTTCGATAGCTCCAGGAACCCCTACTCAAGGGAAAGGATATCATCTGATCGGTTCTGGAGCTATCCTCAGCGAAGCTATTACTCATGCATTCTTTACAACCAAGGACGCATCTTCCCACACAAGCGCCTTGACATTGAAGCCATAGCTAGTCTGCCCTGTCTGGAAGAAGCTTTGGATTGCTTCAAGGAAGTTGGACTGCTGTTGTTCGTTACTGACCAAGAGCATTGGAATGAAGAGCTGCTACTCCAATTCTATGCCACATTTCACATCCGCGGGTACAGCAGAGATCCGAAGCCTTGGGTCCTGGAGTGGATGACCGGAAACGTTCATCACGAAGCCAATGCATTTGACATCATTGAGCTCACTGGTTTGCCCACTCCTGGCGATCTCTACGAGCATGGCTGTCAGCTGCATAGTGAAGCTATTGAGAGCATCTTTAAGAGGCCGGAACCTGATATGAGTCAGATGCTCAGCATGATGAAGCCATTGCCCCAAGATGCTGCTTATCCAACAGAGTTCTTCATTGAAGACCTTGAGTATCTGCCAAGAACCATCTATCACATCATCAGGCGAACTCTCTGGCCCATCAAAGGGCACTCTCCAAATGCCAAGCTTGAGGGTGCAATGAAGACTTTGGTCTTCTATATTCTTCATGAAAAATGCTTCAATGCACAGGACTTATTCATCCACCAACTTGCTGCATCAGGCTCTGATCTGTTTGGCTTGAAGTTCTATGCCCCATGGGTAATGCGGCTAATTAAACTTCACTCCGATATCTCATATCAGCCATCTACTCGCAATCATAAGATTTTTCTGCCTGATGTGGATATCTCTACTGAAGCCATCTATCCTGAGCCTGCAAAGGAACCTCTAAGTCTTCAGAATGCAGAGCATCAGAGTTTCTCACAGAACATTGAAGGAGTTGAAGCAGTCACTCAGGTGTATCCTTTGGCTGGCACTACACGTGCACCACACCCTGCGTCCACTGAAGCCACTGATAGTACAACTGCTCCAAGACCCAAGAAGAGCACTCGTGTTCTCAATGACCGAGAGCTTCTTGTGGCTCTTCATCGGAAACAGGATAGGCATCATGACTGGCTGAAGCGTCAGATGAAAAGCCTCTTGGTGGATGTTAATCGCATTCGCAATCTTGCCACCAAGAATGCTTTCGTTGCCCATGAAACCTGTCGCCGCACATGGAAAGGGCTAACGATGATGTGTTCTGAAGATGATCTCCAAGAGGATGGCTTCACTGAGCGATTCAAGTTTGACTCTACACCTCCTCGAAGAGATGTGCTGCTAGGAACTCCATCCCTTGAAGACTCCGAGTTCTCTTCATTTGCTACAACAGTGACTGCCAGAGTTATCGAGGATGAAGATGATGCTACTTCACCGCCACCTCCTTCAGCAGGCTTCAACTCTGCTCCAAGCTCTTCAGCGCCGCCAAACACCACCAACGACCCTGCTACTTCACCTACTCCGCATGGGAACGAGTAGATGCTCTATGTCTTCAAACCTTTTTGGTCCTTACTGACAAAAGGGGGAGAAGCATATGAGGTTGATAGTCTTCAAGCGGGTCCATATGGGCGGGTGCTTTATATTTTGCTTCGTGCTTACAACTCTCGTTTTGCTACATTTGGTTCTTTGAGTTGTAACACTTAAACTCAATGGTCGTCTGCTACTTATCTGCCACTTTGTTTTGCGATGATAAATTCCGCATGTGCGACGATAAATTCCGCACTTAGATCATTCTGGAGACGTCCATTTTCCATTATGCATTGTCATTATCTTCATATACTTTCACATGCATAGTGGATTGTCATCATAAGTTGAAGTGGATCTCCACAAGTACAACCTGCCATGTGCATTTGCATTCTAAAAGCAAATTACTTATATGCACATCTTCAGGGGGAGCCCTTGCAACTTATGAAGACAATTCCTTATCCTTTACAATTTCACAGATTATATTCCCCGTTGAAAACTTCAACTAGTTTGTCATCAATCACCAAGAAGGGGGAGATTGTAAGTGCATCTAGTGCCACCCCTAGTTGGTTTTGGAGTATTGACGACAAACCTAGTTGAGGGACTAATGTGTTTATGAGAATTGCAGGATAACACAGGTAGAAGTCCCTCATTGATTCGGTTTTCCTACCAGAGATGACCCCTAAAAATGTATGAAGACATTGAAGTCAAAGGTGGTATATGAAGATATTCACATTGAAGACTATGACAAGAGAAGACACCACATGAAGCCTATGGAGCTTGAAGACTTAGATCTTTCGTAGTTCTTTTTCCTTTGTGTTGAGTCATAGGAACCACCGTACTGTTAAGTGGGGTCCAAGAGAACCAGTCAGAATGACTGAAGTGATGCCTAACCAAAACCTATGTCTTCGAGTGAATACTATGAGAGCGAATCTTGTCCAGAGTCGGACAAGTTAGCTTTGCTTGCAGCCCAAGTAAAGTTGCCGTGTGAGTTTGAAATCTGACCGTTGGAACACGTGTCAATTCCTTAGTGACCCAGGGTCATTTTGGACAAATCAGGTCGGGTTGCCAAGTGGCTATAAATAGCCCACCCCCTACAACCATAAACGGTTGGCTGCTCAGATTGAGAGTACGGCTTTTGTCGTTTGAGAGCAACCCACCTCGAAGCCTTTGAGAGAGAATTCCTTGCGAGGATAAAGCCCTAACCACCCAGAGCCAAAGAGAATTGGGCATCACTTAAGTCTTCTTGTCTATGTGATCTGAAGACTTATTACACTTGAGGACTGTGCATCCTCCAGCCGGTTAGGCGTCGCGTTCTGAGCATCCAAGAGACATTGTGGATTGCCGGTGAACGAAGTCTGTGAAGGTTTGGGAGTCTACCTTGAAGACTTACCAGAGTGATTGGGCGAGGTCTGTGTGACCTTAGCTCAAGGGGAATACGGTGAGGACTGGATGTCCTGAGCTGCGTGTTCAGGACTGGGTGTCCGGGACTGTGTGTCCTAAGGTTTAAATACCTAGCCGCCCCAACCAGACGTACAGTTGTCACAGCAACTGGAACTGGTCCAACAAATCATTGTCTTCAACGAGTCACTAGTTTCATCTTCCCTTCCCTTTACTTACTGTTACTCCTTGTGAAGTCGTTGTATGTTTGCACTATCTTTTGTCTTCACTGAGTGACTGCGTGTTCTGTCTGGCTTCACAATATCTTCCTACCTGATCCTTACTACATTGCTGCTATTAGTCATTGTGCTTTCACTCTATTGAATACTTGACTATGGCTTGCCTAGTGTAGTCTACCTTCCGCTGCAGGGTATTAGGTTTATTTCTATCGTTTGTCTTCATAACTCCCACGTTTTGAAGACTTTCATAAAAATCGCCTATTCACCCCCCCTCTAGTCGATATAACGCACTTTCACCATCTCATATGATAGCTCCATACAAAACGTCATGCTCATTGAATCTCTTGGGTACAATTTACTTTCAGTATCTAGACTTGCTGATTTCGGCTTCAATGTCCTATTTACTGATGTAGATTGCCAAGTGTTTCGAAGAGACAATCATAAAATGGTATTTACCGGTATACGTAGAGGTGATCTTTACATTGTTGATTTCACTAAAAAGGCTCAACCTAGAACTTGCTTAATTGCTAAATCCTCTAAAGGATGGCTGTGGCATAGAAGGCTAGGTCATGTGGGCATGCGAAATCTTGATAAGCTTATTAAAGGTGATCATATCCTTGGAGTAAAAGATGTCATATTTGACAAGGATAGACTTTGTAGTGCTTGTCAGCTAGGAAAACAAGTTGGAGGGAGTCACCCCGTGAAGAACATCATGACCACGAGAAGACCGCTCGATCTACTTCACATGGATCTCTTTGGTCCCAATGCCTACAAGAGTCTCGGTGGTAACTCATTTGGTCTAGTCATAGTCGATGATTTTTCAAGATTTACATGGGTGTTCTTCCTTGATGATAAATCGCAGGTCCAAAAGATCTTCAAAAACTTTTCTAGGAAGGCCCAAAATCAATTTGAAGTGAAGATCAAGAAGGTTCGGAGCGACAATGGAACGGAGTTCAAGAACGCGAATGTGGATACCTTTCTTGACGAAGAAGGGATTTTACACGAGTTCTCGGCTACGTACACGCCTCAACAAAATGGAGTTGTTGAGAGGAAGAACCGGACTCTTATTGGGATGGCAAGAACGATGCTTGATGAGTACAAGACTCCAAAACACTTTTGGGCGGAAGCGGTTGAGACAGCTTGTCATGCAACAAATCGCTTGTATCTTCACAGCCTACTTGGCAAGACGGCATACGAGCTCCTCACCGGTAACAAACCCCAAGTTGGATACTTTCGAGTATTCGGCTCAAAGTGCTACATTCTTGATAAGCATCGTCGTTCTAAATTTGCTCCTAAACCTCATGAAGGTTTCCTACTTGGTTATGGCTCAAACTCTCACACTTACCGTGTCTACAACAATTTCACCCGAAAGGTTGAAGAGACGGTAGATGTGAAGTTTGATGAATCTAACGGCTCGCAAGTAGAGCAATTGCCAATTGATGTAGGAGACAAAGACCCTTCGGAAGCAATCCAAGACTTGTCTATTGGCAAGATTTGTTCAACGGAGGTGAAGGAGAGTACCTCGTCCATCCAAGTGGAAGCTTCCACCTCACGACAAGGAGAACCAAGAGTTGATACGGAAGCATCCACAAGTGGGACACACCAAGACGAAGAAAACGAGGAAGTACACCAAGATGAACATCAACAACCTCCTTCTCCACCACAACAAGAGAACGGCAACGTCAACAATGAAGAAGGCCAAGAAGAAGAACAAGATGAAGAGGATGTTCCACCCCGAGCCAAGCAAAAGCTCCCACGAGTTCGAGCAAGAGTCGCCAAAGACCACCCCGTCGAGCAAATCTACAATGATATCCAAACCAGGAGAATCACTCACTCTAAAACTCGTTTGGCTAACTTTTCTGAACATTATTCATTCATCTCTAGCATTGAACCTATGAAGGTTGGAGAAGCATTAGAAGATCCAGATTGGATAAACGCCATGCATGAAGAGCTACACAACTTTGAGAGAAATCAAGTGTGGACATTGGTTGAGAAGCCCGACAACAACCACAATATCATCGGTACCAAATGGGTGTTTCGCAACAAGCAAGATGAAGACGGACAAGTTGTTCGCAACAAAGCACGTCTAGTCGCCCAAGGCTACACTCAAGTCGAAGGTATGGACTATGGTGAGACATATGCCCCCGTTGCTAGACTTGAGTCCATTTGCATCTTACTTGCTTATGCTAATTACCATGATATCACCTTGTACCAAATGGACATTAAAAGTGCTTTTTAAATGGTGAAATTGAGGAGGAAGTTTATGTTAAGCAACCTCCCGGCTTTGTCAATCCTAAGAAACCTAATCATGTTTATAAACTTCACAAAGCTCTTTATGGTCTTAAACAAGCTCCTAGAGCATGGTATAAGTGCTTGACCAAGTTCCTTATTGAAAAAGGCTTTGAAATTGGAAAATAGATTCTACTCTTTTTACTAAAAGGGTTAATGGAGAACTATTTGTGTGCCAAATTTATGTTGATGATATAATATTTGGTTCAACTAACCCTCATTTTAGTGAGAACTTTGGAAAGCTAATGTCGGAGAAGTTTGAGATGTCTATGATGAGTGAACTCAAGCTCTTTCTTGGTTTGCAAATCAAACGAACTAAGGAAGGTACCTTTGTCTCTCAAACAAAGTACACCAAGGACTTATTCAAGAAGTTCAACATGCAAGAATGCAAAGGTATAACTACACCCATGCCTACTAGTGGACATCTTGATTTGACCAAAGATGGTGAGCCGGTTGATCAAAAGGTTTACCACTCCATGATTGGCTCATTGTTATATCTATGTGCCTCACGTCCCGATATTATGCTAAGTGTGTGCATGTGTGCACGATATCAAGCGGCTCCTAAAGAATGTCATCTTAAGGCTGTGAAAAGGATAGTGAGATACTTAATACACACACACACACACACCAAATTTTGGCATTTGGTATCCTAAGAGGTCTTCTTTCGATCTTGTTGGTTACTCCAATTCAGACTATGTCGGAGACAAGGTTGATAGAAAGTCCACTTCGGATACTTGTCAATTTCTTGGTAGATTTCTTGTGGCTTGGTCTTCCAATAAACAAAACTCGGTATCCTTATCCACCGCTGAAGCGGAATACATTGCCACTGGTTCATGTTGTGCTCAATTACTTTGGATGACCCAAACTCTTAAAGATTATGGGATATATGTGAAACATGTTCCATTGCTTTGTGACAATGAAAGTGCTATCAAGATTGCTCACAATCCCGTGCAACATTCTCGAACTAAGCATATTGAAGTTCTTCATCATTTCATTCGAGATCACGTTGCCAAAGGGGACATTGATCTTAAGCATGTTTGTACCGATAAGAAATTGGCAGATATATTCACCAAACTGCTCGATGAAAAAGTCTTTTGCCGTTTGAGAGGTGAATTGAACATCATTGATGCTTCAAACTTGGAGTAGAAACTCCATTTGGGTACATGCAAGGCATGAGCCTTTGACTAATCCTTGATATTTCTTTTATGATGCTATTTATATGTCTTGGATATACTTGCACCCTTGCATGCTACCTAACCCTTGTAGGTACTTGGATGAATCTAAATCTATGAGATTGCAACCCACTCATATCTTGAGCAATTTATACATCACCAAGTCTCTACACAATGGTGGTTGAAGTCAAGGAAGCACGAAACCCTTCAAACATATCCTTTGACAAACTCTACATTAAGTTTTATGATTGTCATCTTGGATACACAAGTGCTCTTCCTTGCAAAGCTAACCCATGTAGGAAGATGAACTCAAATTCCAAGTGGTGCTCCCAACTCTTGATGAGCTACATCAACCTTGAGCAACCCACACAAGTTCAACTACATGATCAAGATCAATACCACCACCCAAGGTATGTTATTCCATCTTAGAGAAGCTTTACTCCAAGACATGGATCAAAGCAACTCAAAAAGATGTGAATACATCAAGATGCTTAAACAAAAAATGGTAACCCCATTTTGAGCTTAAACGATGAGTATGACCTATGATCAAGTGTCCTCACTTGACTCCTAAGTCAATATACTCTAACATAGGTGACTTTGTCGCCGACCAATTCTAGATGAAGTTCTCTTGTGTTTCTTTGTGCTCTTTCATTTGTCTCGTGCATATTTATTTCCCCTTTCAAAAAAACTTCATCTAGATTTCCTTTCTGATTATTTGTGTTCTGCATTCCCTGCATCCAATTCATTGCAAATCTTTCAGCAAATTCCTTGCAAATCCTTATGAGATTTTACCTACCTAGTGAGCTGAGGTGACAAGTTTTTTCACTATGATGAACTCGGTCACACCGGTTTGTTTCCTTCAGTCCAACCGAATCCTTTCGGCGCCACCGAATCACACAACTCGGTGCTACCGATTTCACTGCAGGAATGACAACTTGCCACTTGTTCCTGCATTCTTCTTGCTCCAGCTCCACTCAATGATTCTTGTCCTCTATCAGCATCACATTCGACTTGCTGCTTTGCTTTGTGACTCAAGGACCAAACCCATTTGTAACAAAAATCCAGAAGAACACTTCTTGGAAATTGATGTCAAAGGCGGGAGAGAGATCACATCAAAGCTTAGTAATTTCTATAGGGGTAGAGAATACTAAGGGGAGAGTGTAAGAAACCCCAGATGCTTGGTGTTCAAGAGGAGAGAAGTCACATGTCTTTAAGAGGGGAAAGACATGTTCATGGTTGATTGTTTGCATTAGCTTTGTTTCTTTTCTTTGCTCTGATTTTATGTTCCCTATCTTCTCCCAGTATCCCATGCTAGATTCAAGGGGAGCAAGACATCTAAGGGAAGGAAATCCTTGAATTCATTGCACATCTTTACCTTTTGGGACATGTCTATATCCAATGGGGTACTCAGTACTCACTCTCTACATGTCATCCCAGCCTTGGTACTCTTGTGGTTTCATTTGTTTGCTCTGGCTAGTAGGTGTATCTGTGTTATCTAACCTTGTTTACTCAGGTTCATTCCTTCCTAAGCCAACTCAAGACCACAAGGTAAGTATATGCATCACAGTCATATGTATGAGGATTTCTTGCTAATGTACATACTGTTTGCAAGAAGGACTCATGAGCATGAAGGTACATTCCCTATATTCACATTATTTGCTCTGATGCATATAGCCAAGATACATGTAACACATTGCTTACTCTGTCATGCTTATGCATTCCCATGCTCCTATATTCCAAATGTACATGTTTGCATACATGTAGGGGGAGCCTATGCATGTTGCATTTCTTTCCAAAGATTTACTTGTTATTCGCTATATCTTTATCTAAAGCTTTGATGTATGTTGTCATCAATTACCAAAAAGGGGGAGATGGAAAGCACAAGTGCTCCCTGGGTGATTTTGGTAATTAATGTCAACATATCTCTTGTTGAACTAATGCTTCTACCTAGTATGTTTTAGATAAGTTCAACAATGGAGTGGCATGGACTAGAGGATGTGGAACCCCTTCAAGATGCTGAGGACATAGGATTGGCTCAAGCTCAAAGCTCAGGACTCTACATTTTATTTTAGTGATCCAAGATCACATTGAGTCCATAGGAAAGCCAATACTATTAAGAGGGGATGAGTTGTTGCTCAATGGCTTGCTTGCTCAAGGTGCTTAGTGATATGCTCCAAAGCCCTCAACCACTTTCTCATATCCACAATTGTCCCAAACCAATGGTCAAACTCGCCCCCACCGAAACTTTCTATCTGGCGCCACCGAGTTCAGTTGACATAGCCACCGCCAGAAACCCTAATCAGTTCGGTCTCACCGATGGGATCTCGGTCTCACCGACATGGGCTTGCAAACTCTCTGTTGCCCATTGCAATAATTTCGGTCCCACCGAGTTTGCTTGGCCAACTCTCTGTTTCGCTTATTACCCAAAGCCGGTCCCACTGAGTTTGTGTAATCAGTCAAACCGAGTTGAGGCTTTACCCTAACCCTAGCACATCGGTCCCACCGAGTTGATCATGTCGGTCCCACCAAAATGCCTAACGGTCACATTATGAACTAAATCGATCTGACCGAGTTTCATGATTCGGTCCCACCGAGTTTGGTGATTTGTGTGTAACGGTTAGATTTTGTGTGGAGGCCATTTATACCCCTCCACCCACTCTTCATTCGAAGAGAGAGCCATCAGAACATGCCTACACTTCCAACATACATTTTCTGAGAGAGAACCACCTACACTTGTGTTGAGGTCAAGATATTCCACTCCAACCACATAAATCTTGATCTCTAACCTTCTCCAAGTTGCTTTCCACTCAAATCATCTTTCCACCAAATCCAAATCCCGTGAGAGAGAGTTGAGTGTTGGGGAGACTATCATTTGAAGCACAAGAGCAAGGAGTTCATCATCAACGCACCATCTATTACCTCTTGGAGAGTGGTGTCTCCTAGATTGGTTAGGTGTCACTTGAGAGCCTCCGTCAAGATTGTGGAGTTGAACCAAGGAGTTTGTAAGGGCAAGGAGATTGCCTACTTCATGAAGATCTTCCCGAGTGAGGCAAGTCCTTCGTGGGCGACGGCCATGGTGGGATAGACAAGGTTGCTTCTTCGTGGATCCTTCGTGGGTGGAGCCCTCCGTGGACTCGCGGAACTGTTACCCTTCGTGGGTTGAAGTCTCCATCAACGTGGATGTACGATAGCACCACCTATCGAAACCACGCCAAAAATCTCTGTGTCTCCAATTGCGTTTGCACACTTCAATCCCATCCCTTTACATTCTTGCAACTTGCATGATTTACTTTCCGCTGCTCATATACTCTTGTCATGCTTGCTTGATATGTATTGTGAATATTTAAACTTGTGCCAAAACTCTACTTAAACCTAAAGAAATTAAAAACTGTAACTTTTCTTGATTAAAGTCTATTCACCCCCCTCTAGACTCCACTTCTCGATCCTTTCAATAACCAATAGCGTAACCTGGATGCTCATATTGGCTCATACATATTCTACGAAGATCTTTATCAGTCGAATCGTTATGACAATATACGTTATTCCCTTTGTCCATCGATATGTTACTTGCCCGAGATTCGATCGTCGGTATCTTCATACCTAGTTCAATCTCGTTACCGGCAAGTCTCTTTACTCGTTCCGTAATACATCACCTCGTGACCAAATCCTTAGTCGTTTGCTTACAAGCTTATGATGTGTATTACCGAGAGGGCCCGGAGATACCTCTCCGATACTCAAAGTAACAAATCCTAATCTCGATCTATGCCAAGGCAACAAACACCTTCGGAGATACCTGTAGAGCATCTTTATAATCACCCAGTTACGTTGTGATGTTTGATAGCTCACAAGGTATTCCTCCGGTATCCGGGAGTTGCATAATCTCATAGTCGAAGGAATATGTATTTGACATGAAGAAAGCAATAGCAATAAAACTGAACGATCAATATGCTAAGCTAACTGATGGGTCTTGTCCATCTCATCATTCTCCTAATGATGTGATCATGTTCATCAAATTACAACACATGTCTATGGTTAGGAAACTTAACCATCGTTGATTAACAAGCTAGTCTAGTAGAGGCTTACTAGGGACACGGTGTTTTGTCTATGTATCCACACATGTATCAAGTTTCCGGTTAATACAATTCTAGCATGAATAATAAACATTTGTCATGATATAAGGGAATATAAAATAACAACTTTATTATTGCCTCTAGGGCATATTTCCGTCACGAACATGGTCGGAAGTACCAGAAGACAGTTCACACAAGGGGGTTACTCAGGTTCAGCCCTCATGGTGAGGTAATACCCTACGTCCTGTTTTGTTTTGTACTAAAGAAGGAGCACCTCATGCGAGGGGGTTACAAGGGAGATGATGAGTATGGCTACCAAGAGTATAATCTACAGAGTAGATGGTAATGGCTACCCCTAGCCCTGCCTTATATAGGTGACAAGGGCTAGGGTTTACACAATGCCTGACCGATCTCATGCCGTCGACATCTTGGCTTGCATGCCAAGATGATCTTCTCGCCTACTGCCCCCCGGGGGTCATCTCCCAAAGCCGGACCTCTACCAGGCCTCCTAGGCCCCGAGGCCGGCCCAATGTCGGACTTCCTACACTATGTGTCACCCTCAGTGTATTGACCGTCAATAGCCCCTGAGCATGTCTGAAGTGATAGTCTTTTGTCTTTCGGAATGAGAACCTAGGTAAGCTACTTCTATCTTGGCAACAGTTGTGGCCTATTCTCATGAGGTCCGTCTTCAGAATACTCTTGCTCGCTGGGTGTGAGGCCTCCTGGGCAGCACTTCCGCGAGTTTGGAATGACCGACACGCCAGAGGGGGGGTGGTTCCGGGGCCTCGTGACCCATATCTCCATGGAGAGCTCTGTGACGTGTCGTGACAGTTGGAAAGATGACCCATAAGTATTCCATTTGTTCGGATTGTTTCTTCAAGGTGAAAACCTAGAGTCTGACCTTGGGTGGTTGGATCCGATGATGGTGGCGATTGAGCGTTGCTCCCTTCGTGAAGACGTTGTTGTTGAAGAACCTTGGCGTATGTGCGTTTCATGAGATAGTTGGTGTGGATATAATCATTGCTTTAGTTTGTTGATCACGGATCTAATCGCTTTGAGTTTTTTTTCTTTGCCTACGTATAGCTTTGGTCTTTTTTCCGACAAAGGGCGCTTTTATTATCTCGAAATGTAGGATCAAGCGGATACAAATCATGATGAGCGACACCCGGCCTCTGCATAGCTAAGATGCACACAGCCACAAAAAGAATCGTCTGACAAAGTGTGTAAAATAAACCCAACAATTCGGCAACGGTAAAGCCATATGAGACCAAAACTATGCCTATGTCGACGAAGGAGGTGGACCGATCCGGAAATTATACTGCCACCCGTGTTGGGTAAAAACCTCCCTGGCCACCCGCTCCAACCGCATACATGCCACCTTGAACAGTGTATCAGTATAGCTTTGGTCTTATACGACTTTGCTATTTGACAACGTGTTTTTATGCATGCGTGTGTTGGTGTTGGTTTGTGCATTCTATCTATGCATGGGTTGGTTGTGTGCTCAATGTGTTTGCATCCTCTTGATGCTTTGTTTTGAATCAATAAAATCCATCCTTTGTCGAAAAAAATACTCCATTTGTTGCATCCCTTGGAAAGATGAAAGATGACTGTTGGAATAACAAATAAGAATCTCCAACAACTACGGTGGAAAATATTAGAGCAAATACTTAAAACACGTCCATATATATAGTAGTAGTACCCGACTGAACGTTGGCAGAAATTTAAAGGTAGTCTTCACAGTACTCTCAGCAGGAGAAACCAACATACTCTCAGCATATGATCATGGCATCGCCTTGAACGAAATATAGCTTGACGCGTTTACTCCGGGCGGTGACAACTGCTGTTGGCTCGGCTCACTCGACGCGAAGCCCACCTCCACCTCCAATGGTCACCGGGTTGGTCGCGAAAAATTTCCAGGAAGCTTCATACCTTCCTTGTAAGTGTAGGCATGCAAGCGTCCACATGAACCCTATCCTATCCGTTATTTCCTATCTCGGCAATGAAAGTGACCTCGCGTTGTTGTATCTTTTACTCCATTTAATTGTTGACAGTAGTTTTGTCCCGATCGAATTGAGACGTTGCTTGATTGCTTCCAGTAGACATCTCCCTCCCTCCCTCCAAGTTACTAGGCTATGTCAAAAATTTAATTAGTGCATCAGCGTTTTTTGGGACAAATAGAGGGTCATCGCAGCCAGAAGATTGTGAAATTATTCTTCAAGGCCAATACAATAAGTCAGTATATCCTCGTCCAGCCCCGACGCCTGACTAAATAGTTGTTTCTTCTCGTGAAAGTGTTTATTATAGGAGTAAAATTCATCTATGGTACTTGAACTTGTGCCACAAGTTCGCTTTGGTCATCGTACATAAAAAGTTGGTCCATACGGTCATTATGTACAAGTTTAGGCGATTGTACGGTCATGACGGTCAGATGTGTAGTACGTTATTCAATATAGCAACTCTATTCATAAACCGATGAAAGCTGTTCATCTCAACAAATATTATAAAAGGAGTATCTCCGGTTTTCAAATCTATACTAATTTGGCTAAACTTGCCCTCACTTCTTTGCAGAGACCGCGTGTAATTGATATTGTCTTGATACTAGTATATTTTCTTTTTAAAAAAATTAATGAAATTGACCTGCCAAAGTTGAGCCGTTTATAACACTCGTCAGGACAAATGTAGAAGCATAGTCCAGTTAACTGTGAATTCCCATGGCCCCACATTCTCCAGATCCTCATAACGACTACTCCCTCCGTCCCATAATATAAGAGTGTTTTTGACACTGCGTTGAACGCTCTTATATTATGGGACAGAAGGAATAATTTATTCAGTGGTAGTGTAAATTGTCGGTTCCGACGCATGAGATACAGAAACAAGAAAATGCCTAACTGGATGCAAAGAACTAAGACGAATCTACATATCAACATATTATTTCTTGGATTAACATGCACACATGTGGATATATATGACATGAAAAACATGAAAGCAAATATGATCTCGTGAAGAAGCAGTTAAAGAGCAATTGCATTGCATTACTCATCAAAGCACCTTTTCAATACAAGATCTTAAGCAAGAGAACACAACCATAGAAGTTGCAGGACTAATACAGATTTAATCAGCACATTAACCTGTTCACAATATCATTTATGATTAATCGGCAGGATTGCATACATATGCAGTGAAGTAGTGATAAAACAAAAGAGACAGAAAGTGAAAGTACTTTGCAGCTCCTTAGTAAGTTCGGATAGATGTAGTTGATATACCAAGATAAATAAGTGATTTTGTCTATAGATGTACTACTATGTAGGACAACATGAATCAGAGGACACAATTGCTGCAACAAGAGAACTACCTGACATTGCTAGCACAATGAGGATAACTGAAATTGGATACAGAAACAAGAAAAAGCCTAATTGGATGCAAAGAATTAAGATCAATTTACGTATCAACAAATCATTTCTTGGATTAACATGCACACATGTGGATATGACATGAAAAACATGAAAGCAAACATGATCTCGTGAAGAAACGGTTAAAGCGCAATTGCATTACATTACTCATCAAATTAAGCTCCTTTTCAATACAAGCTCATAAGCAAGAGAACATAACCATATACGAAAAGGTGTGGTAGCGCCCGGTAGTCCCGACTCCCCTTTATCTGCTCCATTCAGCGTTGATGAGATTCGTGCAAGGGTCTGTCGAACAGCAGCAATGTCAGCGTATTAATCCAGTCCATTTTGACCGAGCAGACAGCGGTGCTGGACAAGTGGGGTAGGTCTGCGCACGTAGGCAGAGGCCCTCTCTCGAGCAGGTCTACAGGACAGGCAGGCTACTGTTGAAATGACCACTCATAGGCTGTGCATGCAGCTATGCCAGTATGACTAGGTGAACATTTAGTCTTTAAACAACTCTATTCTCTTGATGGCATAATATTAAAAGCCGGGTAGTTCATGAACAAGAGAATATATGCCAGATCTGAACCAATATTCGTGGGATGATGTTTCATGGAAAGTTAATTCACTTTTTACCTTGCAACTGTGGGAGACACTGCACAAGGCCTTAAATAATTACTACTGCAACATGTCAGTCCTGATATTGACTGGACGACGCCTACACATGAACAGTGTTATTCTTGGCCTAGTTTTATTTTAAATATACTACTCCACGCTTAGTGATGTACAGTAGGCTGCTAATCAAATTGATGGTCAAAAGACAAGGCACATATCTCGACGACGAAGATACATCACTGGCGGCTGAGATAACCGGGAGTCCAGACCCCCGGGTGCTGAAAAGCCGTTCTCAACCATATAACTTGCAGGACTAATAACCTGTTCACAATACTCCATAATGTGCTTTGCAGCTCCTTAGTAAGTTGCGATAGATGGATATATCAAGAGAAATAAGTGATACTCAATAAGCATAGGCAACCACGAGAGGAGACTACCTGACATTGCTAGCACAATTAGCATATAACTGAACTAAGGTGCGGAAGACATGGCGATCAACTCCTTGGCAACAGAGGGGCAGGTTGTGCTTAGATGCTCGAAGCCGTCGCTGGCCATGGCTGCCCTCAGATTTGCCCGAGAGCTGAGAAAATGGATGCATGCAGTCTTGAGCCCGGGGCAGCCGTGCAGTTCAGCCAGTGCCAGGATGTTCACCGCCGTGCCTACATTGATGTGCTTGCACAACTTGTCTTCACATACCAACTTCATCCTCTCCAAGTTATACGTGTCCGCTCGACAAGCAGGTGCTGGCACATGGCGTCTTCCTCTTCTTTTCCCATCTCCGGCAGCGAATCGGTGTAGACGAAGCAGAGCAGAGCCTTGAACACCTGCGCCTCCATGCCATCTATGCGGACCAGATCGTTGGTGTTACCCTCCTTCATCGAGCCAAAGAGCTCCGCGCTGAACACCGGCGACCGGGCCGCGAGCACGCAGCGGTGCGCCGCGAATGTCTCGCCACCAGCCTCGAACACGACGTCCGCGCCGCTTCCGGCGAGGAAGAGGCCACTGAGGTGCTGCTTCAGGTCGGACGGGGGAACGTCGACGAACTTTGGAGCTGCTTCCTGGGCAGTCCCGTCGATGCGGACCCTCTTGACGACGGCGAGGTCGCACCTGATGGTGAACGAATCGCCCTTGAGATGCTTCGATTTCTCCAACGCATTCCATTGCACGAACTTTGTGTACCCCCAAGTGCCCTGGCTGGCGAAGCTGTGTGCAGCTTCTGAAGTCCCCGCCGCCGGCTTGGCCTTCTTGAGGAAGAAGAGCCCTCGCTTCTCCGCCTTGAAACCAAACTGGAACCGCGCCATCACTTCCTTGTCCACATTCTCGTCGAGGAAGAGGAAGACGGACACGTGGCCCACGCTCTCCGCCCGGTCGCCGTTCGGGTAGTAGATGATCCTCCAGCGATGGCCTCCGACGGTGAAAGGGCCGGAAATGAGGCACTGGCTGCTGGGGATGGCCTTGAGGCTTGAGTAGCCGCGGATCTTGAGGTGGTGGTACCCGCTCGCCGTCTCAGCGACGATGGCGGAGGCGGAGGCGGAGGCGGTGGGCGGCATCGCGATCCTAGGCTTCCGATGGGGCGGTGAGCTCCGGCGAGGGCTGGTCGCAAGTAGGGTTTTTGGTGCGGAGCTGCAGAGTGAGGTGGGGATTGAGGAAGAGGAGGCCAATTGGGGAAAGCCGGAATGAGGAGATGTAGGCAAGGTGGTTGGTCTTCCAGGCAAGGCAAGGTTCCGGACATTTCCATCTAATGGGCCTTGGCAGATTTTTCTTCTGGGCCTATTGTGAGATTAATATAAGTTGTTTATAAATTTTTGGTAAATCGGATGTAATATAAACATATTCTGTTTGTTCATTCAGTTCACTGTATCTAGTCGACATTATAAAATATCTAAAACATTTTATATTTATGAATGGAGGGAGTACATGACAACTAGACTCTTGTGTTTCTAAAAAAACGCAGATTTTTGACATGGTTCTAGACGCACCTGCTGAAACAGTTTAATTTTTCAATATATATTTAAAGAGTCTAGCAATTAACATAAAACTTGAATAGTAACTTTTATACAGAACCAAATATGTTTTCTTTTTTTTGGCACAGAAGATCGTATAAGTCTTTTCTTTGCGAAACTTTACACAATGTATGCCATTAGTTCATGTCATTATTTTCTTAAATAGTTGATTTTTTAAGATTCCTTTAAAAAATAATGTGGGTGTGCCTTGGCCGAGCTTCCATTGGGCACTTTCGATGACACCTTCAGTTCTTGTACATTAAAACAAATCCAGCCGCGTTCTTTTGTTGGAACAATCACTGGATCACACACAAGTGCGTGAGGAATCTATTTCAAAAATACCAGGAGGATGATGAACTTGAAAAGGGAGAGGCTCACACGAACGCATTGGACTCAGCTATTTTGCGACGTGTGAAGTCTGCATCTTTTTTGGGTTTCCTTTCATTTCTTCCTATCTAACCACCTACCCACAATTCGTCTTCCTCATGCCATCCCATAGACTAGACATAGGGTTCTACACATAATTACAATAACATGTAAACGTAAAAAGCTATTCAGCCACAATGCGCACCTAGGGCGATTCATGCGTTATTATAAAATGCATTAAACATGACAATTTCATTCAAAAGCTAACTACAACTTTAAAAATGAGCTATCCAACTGTAATTAAACTCATGAGTATGCTTCATGTTATCTTCGACTAGCCATGTTATGGTATGTATGATGTTGCTCTTCTTCCATAATTTCCTTTGTGTTTGCTTTGATGCTAGTTGTCTGCATCTTAATTATATAGAGGTCTGACATGCATTTATTGCAGTGTTTTAAATAGCGGGCTATGGAAAATAGCGGCGGGCCTCCAAATCAGCTATAGCGAAGCTATAGCGGGCTATTTATGAAGACGACCATTTAGCGGCACCCTGCCGAAAAGGCTATAGCGGGCTATAGCGGAGCTATAGCCGGCTATTTAAAACTATGATTTATTGTGTTTGCATTTGTTTGATTCTTCATTTTAACATCTTTTGTAAAAAAATAGATAAACTCGTGAGTACAGTTTTTTTGGTAATTATTATGAGTATGAATAAAATTACAAAGGATGGCAATTTTACCAATGGACATGGGTACCAGTGGGTACCAACCTGTACGGGTAGGGTATGGACACATTTTCGTGCCCATGTGTGGTGATCGAACCTTATCTGATTAGTCGTGGATAGGACATGGGTACAATTCTGCGACCGTGAGTATGCCCGGACCCTACTCGATTTTCTTACCGATAGTTCAGATATGTTACAAATTCCTGAACCATAGAAACCTCTCGCTGGCTAGCACCTTGATGACCAACAAGTATAGGGGATCTATCGTAGTCCTTTCGATAAGTAAGAGTGTCGAACCCAACGAGGAGCAGAAGGACATGATAAGCAGTTTTCAGCAAGGTATTCTCTGCAAGCACTGAAATTATCGGTAACAGATAATTTTGTGATAAGAGAATTTGTAACGAGTAGCAAGTAACAAAAGTAAACAAGGTGCAGCAAGGTGGCCCAATCCTTTTTGTGGCAAAGGACAAGTCTGGACAAACTCTTATATAAAGGAAAACGCTCCCGAGGACACATGGGAATTATCGTCAAGATGGTTTTCATCATGCTCGTATGATTCGCGTTCGTTATTTTAATAATTTGATATGTGGGTGGACCGGTGCTTGGGTACTGCCCTTCCTTGGACAAGCATCCCACTTATGATTAACCCCTATTGCAAGCATCCGCAACTACAAAAGAAGTATTAAGGTAAACCTAACCATAGCATGAAACATGTGGATCCAAATCAGCCCCTTACGAAGCAACACATAAACTAGGGTTTAAGTTTCTGTCACTCTAGCAACCCATCATCTACTTATTACTTCTCAATGCCTTACCCTAGGCCCAAATAATGGTGAAGTGCCATGTAGTCGATGTTCACATAACACCACTAGAGGAAATACAACATACATCTCATCAAAATATCGAACGAATATCAAATTCACATGACTACTTATAGCAAGACTTCTCTCATGTCCTCAGGAACAAACGTAACTACTCACAACTCATAATCATGTTCATAATCAGAGAGGTATTAATATGCATAAAGGATCTGAACATATGATCTTCCACCAAATAAACCAACTAGTATCAACTACAAGGAGTAATCAAGACTACTAGCAACCCACAGGTACCAATCTGAGGCTTAAAGACAAAGATCGGATACAGGAGATGAACTAGGGTTTGAGATGAGATGGTGCTGGTGAAGATGTTGATGGAGATTGACCCCCTCCCGATGAGAAGATCGATGGTAATGACGATGGTGATGATTTCCCCCTCCCGAGGGATGTTTCCCCGGCAGAACAGCTCCGCCGAAGCCCTAAATTGGTTCTGCCTCATGGCGGCGGAGTTTCGTCCCGAGAGCTTGCTTCTGATTTTTTTTCCAGGGCAAAAGACTTCATAGAGCCAAAGATGGGCACCGGAGGCCTGCCAGGGGGCCCACGAGGCAGGGGGCGCGCCCAGGGGGTAGGGCGCGTCCCCCACCCTCGTGGACGGTGGGTGGCCTTCCTCTGGTGCTTTCTTTGCCCAATATTTTTATATATTCCAAAACTGACTTTCATGGAGTTTCAGGACTTTTGGAGTGGTGCAGAATTGGTCTCTAATATTTTCTCCTTTTCCAGCCCAAAATTCGAGCTCCCGTTATTCTCCCTTTTCGTGTAAACCTTGTAAAATAAGAGAGAATAGGCATAAGTATTGTGATATAATGTGTAATAACAACCCATAATGCAATAAATATCGATATAAAAGCATGATACAAAATGTACGTATCAACTCCCCAAACTTAGACCTCGCTTGTCCTCAAGCGGAAGCCGATAACGAAAAATATGTCCACATGTTTAGAGGTAGAGGTGTCGATAAAATAAAATACGGACATGAGGGCATTGTGATCATTCTATAACAGAAATATATATATATATATATATATATATATATATATATATATATATATATATTGTCATATGATTTCTTATGCTAAAGTAACAATCTATTCACAATGTTGAGTATGAATCAGAAACTTCATTGAAAACTAACAAACTATGATTTCGGTCATTGAGGCAATTGCAATTTATCATAACATAGGAAAGAGTCAATATAAGAGCTTTTCAGCAAGTCCACATACTCAACTATTATTTAGTCTTTCACAATTGCTAACACTCACGCAATTGCTATCATCGTGGTCATGAAGTTTTAATCGGACACAAAGAAGGATAGGGGCTTATAGTGTAGCCTCCCAAACCTTTTACCTCAAGGGTAATGTCAACAATAATAGTTCATGATAAATTACATCCAATTGGATATATATGGTCGCGCTATTCGTCATCCTGGATGAGGAATAGTTATTCTTCATCCCCCTCTATTTTACCATCAATGCCCTGTAAATTTACGTTTCGTAAATTTTGTCTTATTTTCGACGTAAAAAAAGATCGTAAGAAAATATATAATCATTGTAAAAAATATTTTATGTTATGTAAAATTACAAACGTAAAAACATAGTGTAAAATACACATAAACTGCAAATTTTCTTGGCTTATGACCTATATTTTTATTTTCTTATGTCAAATTTTACGTGGTGAATCAATAGGAATGTAACTATTTAAATTGCAAACGTAATTTAATTATGAAATGATCGTAAGATTATCTCGGGTGAAGAATAACTTATTCTGCACCCTGGGTGATGAATAGTATCA
>NC_041380.1:264970401-265050082 GCF_002162155.2 Triticum dicoccoides
CCCAGCTATTCTGCAACCCATTCCTAAATAAGCTATTCAGAAACCGTTCCTAACTGCTCGAATACAGATAAGCTAACTGTGCTTCATATACTAGTTAACTGTCGGTCGGACTTTTCCTGGCACTGTTTTTTCGCACTATTTTTTTATCGTAATTTTTGAACCGTTTATCGGAATGATGCAAATGACATAGCCTTGAATAGCTACTGAATAGGCGGAATTTATGTATGTTGATCGTTGTCCCAAAATCCTTACAGTTTTTAAACAAAATTTTAAAAACTAGAAATTCTTCAAACACGTTTTCGGTGTTTTTGTGAAAGAAATTTTTAAACCGTTTGTTGGAATGATGCGTCCAACACACTATTGGAAAGCTATGGATTAGCCCGAACTTTGGTATATAGAACTTGTTTTCAGATTCGCCATGGTTTAAGAGTAGTTTTCAAAAAACTAACGATATTTTTGTCATTTTTTTCCCGAACTGCTACAATACATGCTAACTGCCCGAGCAGAATAGCTAACTGACGTATGATGACAGAGCTAACTGTCGTGACATAAGACACTTTTTTCCCTGGTTTTCTCGGATCAAGCTAACTGCCGGTATTGAAATAGCTAACCGTCGGGGATTGCGGCAGTTAACAACAAGTTAACGGCAGGACTGAAGGTACTATTTTTTTTAATTTTCCATGGGTCATTCGAACTACAGGTCCTGGAATAGCTAACTGTCGGGACTGCGGCAGTTAAGAACTAATGAACTGCTTGACTGAAGATATAACCTATTTTTTCTTTCGTTCTTATTTTGCCAAGGTCACGCTAACTGTTCAAGGGCGCATGGTAGTTGAGTGTTCAAGTTAACTTCCACAACTCGCCCACTTAACTGCCACATGCAATAAAAATTGGACTAACATTATAAAAAAACTTTGTTATATTGACATTTTTTCCGAATTGCTACAATACATGATAACTGCCCGACCGGAATAGCTAACTGATGTATGACGACCAAGCTAACTACAGCGAATTAAGACACTTTTTTCCTTGTTTCCCGGATCAAGCTAACTACCGGTATTGAAATAGCTAACTGTCGAGGATTGCGGCAGTTAACAACAAGTTAACTGCAGGACTGAAGGTACTAAATTTTTTATTTTTTATTATTTTCCCTAGGTCATTCCAACCGCAGGGCCTGAAATAGCTAACTATCGGGACTACGTCAGTTAAGAACTAGTGAACTGCTTGACTAAAGATATCAACTTTTTTTTCTTTCATTCTTTTTTTTGGCCAAGGTCACGCTAACTGCTCGAGGGCGCATGGCAGTTAAGTATTCAAGTTAACTTCCACAACTCGCCCACTTAACTGCCATTCCTAAATAAGCTATTCATGAACCGTTCCTAACTGCTCGAAAACAGATAAGCTAACTGTGTGTCATATACTAGTTAACTATCGGGCAGACTTTTTCTGGCATCCTTTTTCACACTATTTTTTATCATAATTTTTGAACAGTTTATTGGAATGATGCAAATGGCCTGCAGACCCGAGCTCGCTCGCTCCCTCGCTCGCTCCCTTCGGGAAAAGAAACAAGTTGATATATATATCCGGATCACTCCAAACAAAGTGCTTGCCAAAGGAAAAGGTATAAAAAGGGAAAGGTGATGATCACCATGAATCTTGTATAAGGTATAAGACAAGAATAAAGGATAGGCCCTTCGCAAAGGGAAGCAGAGGTTGTCATGTGCTTTTTATTGTTGGATGCACAAAATCTTAATGGGAAAGAACGTCACTTTATATTGCCACTTGTGATATGGACCTTTATTATGCAGTCCATCTCTTTTATTTCTTCCATATCACAAGATCGTATAAAGCTTATTTTATCCACACTAATAAATCATAC
Organism: Triticum dicoccoides; assembly: GCF_002162155.2. NCBI lineage: Eukaryota > Viridiplantae > Streptophyta > Magnoliopsida > Poales > Poaceae > Triticum > Triticum dicoccoides. The sequence goes on from NC_041380.1 coordinate 264,972,281, forward strand.
ATATTTAGAGAGCAATTTTTATTGCATGCAATAATAACAACTTACTTGAAGGATCTTACTCAATCCATAGGTAGGTATGATGGACACTCATGGCAAAACTGGGTTTAAGGATATTCGGAAGCACAAGTAGTATCTCTACTTGGTGCAAAGAGTTTGGCTAGCATGAGGGGGAAAGGCAAGCTCAACATGTTGGATGATCCATGACAATATACTTTATTTCGGATATAAGAAAACATAACCCATTACGTTGTCTTTGTTGTCCAACATCAACTCTTTAGCATGTCATATTTTAATGAGTGCTCACAATCATAAAAGATGTCCAAGATAGTATATTTATATGTGAAAACCTCTCTTTCTTTTTTACTTCTTATTAATTGCAACGATGACCAAAACTATGTTTGCCAACTCTCAACAACTTTTATTCATCATACTCTTTTATATGTGAAGTCATTACTCTACATAAGATCAATATGATCTCTTTAATTCTTTTTATTCTTTCTTTTATTCCCTCTAGATCATAGCAAGATAATTGATAACCCACAAGTATAGGGGATCAATTGTAGCCTCTTTCGATAAGTAAGAGTGTCGAACCCAACGAGGAGCTAAAGGTAGAACAAATATTCCCTCATGTTCTATCGACCACCGATAGAACTCTACGCACGCTTAACGTTCGCTTTACCTAGAACAAGTATGAAACTAGAAGTACTTTGTAGGTGTTTTTGGTGAAGGAAATATGCCCTAGAGGCAATAATAAAGTTATTATTTATTTCCTTATTTCATGATAAATGTTTATTATTCATGCTAGAATTGTATTAACCGGAAACATAATACATGTGTGAATACATAGACAAACATAGTGTCACTAGTATGCCTCTACTTGACTAGCTCGTTAACCAAAGATGGTTAAGTTTCCTAACCATAGACATGAGTTGTCATTTGATTAACGAGATCACATCATTAGGAGAATGATGTGATTGACTTGACCCATTCCATTAGCTTAGCACTTGATCATTTAGTATGTTGCTATTGCTTTCTTCATGACTTATACATGTTCCTATGACTATGAGATTATGCAACTCCCGTTTACCGGAGGAACACTTTGTGTTCTACCAAACGTCACAACGTAACTGGGTGATTATAAAGGTGCTCTACAGGTGTCTCTGAAGGTACTTGTTGAGTTGGCATATTTCGAGATTAGGATTTGTCACTCCGATTGTCAGAGAGGTATCTCTGGGCCCACTCGGTAATACACATCACTATAAGCCTTGCAAGCATTGTAACTAATGAGTTAGTTAGAGGATGATGTATTAAGAAACGAGTAAAGAGACTTGCCGGTAACGAGATTGAACTAGGTATTGAGATACCCACGATCGAATCTCGGGCAAGTAACATACCGATGACAAAGGGAACAACGTATGTTGTTATGCGATTCGACCGATAAAGATCTTCGTAGAATATGTAGAAGCCAATATGGGCATCTAGGTTCCGCTATTGGCTATTGACCAAAGAGGTGTCTTGGTCATGTCTAATAGTTCTCGAACCCGTAGGGTCCGCACGTTTAAACGTTCGTTGACGATATAATAGTATATGAGTTATGTATGTTGGTGATCGAATGTTGTTCGGAGTCCCAGATGAGATCACGGACATGAGAGGAGCTCCGGAATGGTCCGGAGGTAAAGATTCATATATTGGATGATATGGTTAGGCCAAGGGGTCAGGCCACCACGGGGCTATAAGTCGGTGCAAAAGGAGTTTTGCGGAGGCCAGGGGGCTAAACGCCGGAGACCCCAACGTCTGGCCCTGGGCCAGACGCCGAGGCCCATGGCGTCTGGGCCAGACGCCAAGAATTGTGGCATTTGGTCCTGGAGTCTGAGTGGGACTCTTGCCTTTCGGGCAAAACCGACTTTGAGGAGGCTTTTGCTCCAAGTTTCGACCCTAGGGCATAAATAGAGGGGCGTGGCTAGCACCAAAGACACATCAAGAAACACCAAGTAGTGTGTCGGCAACCCCGTCCCCTCTAGTTTATCCTCCATCATAGTTTTCGTAACGCTTAGGCGAAGCCCTACGAAGATTGTTCTTCACCAACATCGTCACCACGCCGTCGTGCTGCCGGAACTCATCTACTGCTTTTCCCCTCTTGCTGGATCGAGAAGGCGAGGATGTCATCGAGCTGAACGTGTGCTGAACGCGGAGGTGTCGTACGTTCGGTACTTGATCGGGACGGATCGTGAAGGTGTACGACTACATGAATCGTGTTGATAAACGCTTCCGCTTACGGTTTACGAGGGTACGTAGACAACACTCTCCCCTCTCGTTGCTATGCATCACCATGATCCCGCGTGTGCGTAGGAAATTTTTGAAACTACTACGTTCCCCAACAGTGATATCAGAGTCAGGTTTTATGTGTAGATGTTATATGCATGAGTAGAACACAAGTGAGTTGTGGGCGATACAAGTCATACTGCTTATCAGCATGTCATACTTTGGTTCGGCGGTATTGTTGGATGAAGCGGCCCAGACCGACATTACGCATACGCTTACGCGAGACTGGTTCTACCAACGTGCTTTGCACACAGGTGGCTGGCGGGTGTCAGTTACTCCAACTTTAGTTGAACCAAGTGTGGCTACGCCCGGTCCTTGCGAAGGTTAAAACATCACTAACTTGACGAACTATCGTTGTGGTTTTGATGCGTAGGTAAGAACGGTTCTTGCTCAGCCCATAGCAGCCACGTAAAACTTACAACAACAAAGTAGAGGACGTCTAACTTGTTTTTGTAGGGCATGTTGTGATTTGATATGGTCAAGACATGATGCTATATATATTGTATGAGATGATCATGTTTTGTAACAGAGTTATCGGCAACTGGCAGGAGCCATATGGTTGTCTCTTTATTGTATGCAATACAATCGCCCTGTAATTGCTTTACTTTATCACTAAGCGGTAGCGATAGTCGTAGAAGCATTAGTTGGCGAGACGACAATGATGGTGCAATGGAGATCAAGGTGTCACGCCGGTGACGATGGTGATCATAATAGTGCTTCGGAGATGGAGATCACAAGCACAAGATGATGATGGCCATATCATATCACTTATATTGATTGCATGTGATGTTTATCTTTTAGGCATGTTATTTTGCTTTGATTGATGGTAGCATTATAAGATGATCTCTCACTAAATTCAAGATTAAAGTATTCTCCCTGAGTGTGCACCATTGCGAAAGTTCGTCGTGCCGAGACACCACGTGATGATCGGGTGTGATAAGCTCTACGTTCATCTACAACAGGTGCAAGCCAGTTTTGCACACGCAGAATACTCGGGTTAAACTTGACGAGCCTAGCATATGCAGATATGGCCTCGGAACACTGGAGATCGAAAGGTCGAGCGTGAATCATATAGTAGATATGATCAACATAGTGATGTTCACCATTGAAAACTACTCCATCTCACGTGATGATCGGACATGGTTTAGTTGATTTGGATCACGTGATCATTTAGATGACTAGAGGGATGTCTATCTAAGTGGGAGTTCTTAAGCAATATGATTAATTGAATTTTAATTTATCATGAACTTAGTCCTGATAGTATTTGCATATCTATGTTGTAGATCAATAGCTTGCGATGTAGCTCCCCATTTATTTTTGATGTGTTCCTAGAGAAAATAAAGTTGAAAGATGTTAGTATCAATGATACGGATTGGATCCGTGATCTGAGGATTATCCTCATTGCTGCACAGAAGAATTATGTCCTTGATGCACCGCTAGGTGACAGACCTATTGCAGGAGTAGATGCACACGTTATGAACGTTTGACAAAGCTCAGTATGATGACTACTTAAATAGTTTAGTGCACCATGCTTTACGGCTTAGAACCGGGACATCAAAAACGTTTTGAACGCCACGGAACATATAAGATGTTCTGAGAGTTGAAATTGGTATTTCATACTCATGCCCGTGTCGAGAGGTATGAGACCTCTGACAGTACTTTGCCTACAAGATGGAGGAGAATAGCTCAACCGGTGAGCATGTGCTTAGATTGTCTGAGTACTACAATCGCTTGAATCAAGTGGGAGTTAATCTTCCAGATAAAAAGGTGATTGATAGAGTTCTCTAGTCACTATAACTAAGTTACTGGAACTTTGTGATGAACTATAATATGCAAGGGGTGACGAAATTAATTCCCAAGCTCTTCGCGATGCACAAATCGGCGAAGGTAGAAATCAAGAAATAGCATCAAGTGGACCACTAGTTTCAAGAAAAGGGCAAAGGAAAAGAAAGGGAACTTCAAAGAAGAATAGCAAGCAAGTTGTTGCTCCCATGAAGAAGCCCAAAGCTAGACCCAAGCCTGGAACTGAGTGCTACTACTGCAAAGGAAATGGTCACTAGAAGTGGAACTGCCCTAGATACTTGGCGGATAAGAAGGATGACATGGTGAACAAAGGTATATTTGATATACATGTTATTGATGTGTTACTAGTGTTTATAGCAAACCCCTTGGTATTTGATACTGGTTCAGTTGCTAAGAGTAGTAACTCGAAACGGGAGTTGCGGAATGAACAGAAACTAGTTAAGGGTGAAGTGACGATGTGTGTTGGAAGTAGTTCCAAGAATGATATGATCATCATGGCACACTCACTATACTTTCGGGATTAGTGTTGAACCTAAATAAATGTTATTTGGTGTTTGTGTTGAGCATGAATATGATTTGATCATGTTTATTGCAATACTATTATTCATTTAAGTTAGAGAATAATTGTTGTTCTATTTACATGAATAAAACCTTCTATGGTTATACACCCAATGAAATTGGTTTGTTGGATCTCGATCGTAGTGATACACATATTCATAATATTGAAGCCAAAAAATGCAAAGTTAATAATAATAATAGTGCAACTTATTTGTGGCACTGCCGTTTGGGTCATATTGGTGTAAAGCGCATGAAGAAACTCCATGCTGATGGGCTTTTGGAATCACTTGATTATGAATCAGTTGATGCTTGCGAACCATGCCTCATGGGCAAGATGACTAAGAATCCATTCTCCGGAACAATGGAGCGAGCAACAAACTTGTTGGAAATAATACATACTGATGTATGCAGTCCGACGAGCTCGCGGCGGGTATCGTTATTTTCTGACCTTCACAGATGATTTGAGCATATATGGGTATATCTACTTGAAGAAACATAAGTCTGAAACATTTGAAAAGTTTAAAGAATTTCAGAGTGAAGTCGAAAATCATCGTAACAAGAAAATAAAGTTTCTACGATCTGATCGCAGAGGCGAATATTTGAGTTACGAGTTTGGTCTTCAATTAAAACAATGTGGAATAGTTTCACAAAATCATGCTACCTGGAACACCACAGCGTAATGGTGTGTCCGAACATCATAACCGTACTTTATTTGATATAGTGCAATCTATGATGTCTCTTACTGATTTACCACTATCGTTTTGGGGTTATGCATTAGAGACATCTGCATTCACATTAAAAAGGGCACCATCTAAATCTGTTGAGACGACACTGTATGAACTGTGGTTTAGCAAGAAACCTAAGATGTCGTTTCTTAAAGTTTGGGGTTGCGATGCTTATGTGAAAAAGTTTCATCTTGATAAGATCAAACCCAAGTCGGAGAAGTGCGTCTTCATAGGATACCCAAAAGTAACTATTGGGTACACCTTCTATCGCAGATCCTAAGGCAAGATATTTGTTGCTGAGAATGGATCTTTTCTAGAGAAGGAGTTTCTCTCGAAAGAAGTGAGTGGGAGGAAAGTAGAACTTGATGAGGTAACTATACCTGCTCCCTTATTGGAAAGTAGTTCGTCACAGAAATCTGTTTTTGTGACTCCTACACCAATTAGTGAGGAAGCTAATGATGATGATCATGTAACTTCGGATCAAGTTACTACCGAACCTCGTAGGTCAACCAGAGTGAGATCCGCACCAGAATACAGTAATCCTGTTCCGGAGGTCATGTTAATTGACCATGACGAACCTACAAACTATGAGGAAGCGATGATGAGCCCAGATTCTGTGAAATGGCTTGAGGCCATAAAATCTGAGATGGGATCCATGTATGAGAACAAAGTGTGGACTTTGGTTGACTTTCCCGATGATCGGCAAGCCATAGAAAATAAATGGATCTTCAAGAGGAAGACGGACACTAATAGTAGTGTTGCTATCTACAAAGCTCGAATTGTCGCAAAATGTTTTTGAAAAGTTCAAGGTGTTGACTACGATGAGATTTTCTCACTCGTATCGATGCTTAAGTCCGTCCGAATCATGTTAGCAATTGCCGCATTTTATGATTATGAAATTTGGCAAATGGATGTAAAGACTGCATTCCTGAATGGTTTCTGGAAGAAGAGTTGTATATGATGCAACCTGAAGGTTTTGTCGATCCTAAAGGTGCTAACAAAGTGAGCAAGCTCCAGCGATCCATCAATGGACTGGTGCAAGCATCTCGGAGTTGGAATAAACGTTTTGATTGTGTGATCAAAGCATATGGTTTTATACAGACTTGCGGTGAGGCCTGTATTTACAAGAAAGTGAGTGGGACCACTACAACATTTTTGATAAGAACATGTGAATGACATATTGTTGATCAGAAATAATGTAGAATTTTCTAGAAAGCATAAAGGAGTATTTGAAAGGAGTTTTTCAAATAAATACCTCGATGAAGCTACTTACATATTGAGCATCAAGATCTATAGAGACAGATCAAGACACTTCATAAGTTTTTTCAATGAGTATATACCTTGACAAGATTTTGAAGTAGTTCAAAATGGAACAGTCAAAGAAAGAGATATTACCTATGTTACAAGGTGTGAAATTGAGTAAGACTCAAAGCCCGACCATGGCAGAAGATAGAAAGAGAATGAAAGTCATTCCCTATGCCTCAGCCATAGTTTCTATAAAGTATGCCATGTTGTGTACCAGATCTATTGTATACCCTACACTGAGTTTAGCGAGGGAGTACAATAGTGATCTTGGAGTAGATCACTAGACAGCGCTCAAAATTATCCTTAGTGGAATAAGGATATGTTTCTTGATTATGGAGGTGACAAAAGGTTCGTCATAAAGGGTTACATTGATGCAAATTTTGACACTGATCCAGATGACTCTAAGTCTCAATCTGGATACATTTTGAAAGTAGGAGCAATTAGCTAGAGTAGCTCCGTGCAAAGCATTGTTGACATAGAAATTTGCAAAATACATACGGATCTGAATGTGGCAGATCCATAGACTAAACTTCTCTCACAAGCAAAGCATGATCACACCTTAGTACTCTTTGGGTGTTAATCACATGGCGATGTGAACTAGATTATTGACTCTAGTAAACCCTTTGGGTGTTGGTCACATGATGATGTGAACTATGGGTGTTAATTACATGGTGATGTGAACTATTGGTGTTAAACCACATGGCAGTATGAACTAGATTATTGACTCTAGTGCAAGTGGGAGACTGAAGGAAATATGCCCTAGAGGCAATAATAGAGTTATTATTTATTTCCTTGTTTCATGATAAATTTTTATTATTCATGCTAGAATTGTATTAACCGGAAACATAATACATGTGTGAATACGTAGACAAACATAGTGTCACTAGTATGCCTCTACTTGACTAGCTCATTAATCAAAGATGGTTAAGTTTCCTAACCATAGACATGAGTTGTCATTTGATTAATGGGATCACATCATTAGGAGAATGATGTGATTGACTTGACCCATTCCGTTAGCTTAGCACTTGATCGTTTAGTATGTTGCTATTGCTTTCTTCATGACTTATACATGTTCCTATGACTATGAGAGTATGCAACTCCCGTTTACCGGAGGAACACTTTGTGTGCTACCAAATGTCACAATGTAACTAGGTGATTATAAAGGTGCTCTACAGGTGTCTCCGAAGGTACTTGTTGAGTTGACGTATTTCGAGATTAGGATTTGTCACTTTGATTGTCGGGGAGGTATCTCTAGGCCCACTCGGTAATACACATCACTATAAGCCTTGCAAGTATTGTAACTAACGAGTTAGTTGCAAGATGATGTATTACGGAACAAGTAAAGAGACTTGCCGGTAATGAGATTGAACTAGGTATTGAGATACCAACGGTCGGATCTCGGGCAACTAACATACCGATGACAGAGGGAACAACGTATGTTGTTATGCGGTTCGACCGATAAAGATCTTCATAGAATATGTAGGAGCCAATATGGGCATCTAGGTTCCGCTATTGGTTATTGACCAGAGAGGTGTCTCGGTCATGTCTACATAGTTCTCGAACCCGTAGGGTCCACATGCTTAAACGTTCGTTGACGATATAGTATTATATGAGTTATGTATGTTGGTGATCGAATGTTGTTCGGAGTCCCGGATGAGATCACGGACATGACGAGGAGCTCCAGAATGGCCAGGAGGTAAAGATTCATATATTGGATGATATGGTTAGGCCAAGGGGTCAGGCTCACGGGGCTATAAGTCGGTGCAAAAGGAGTTTTGCGGAGGCCAGGGGCAAAACGCCGGAGACCCTGGTGTCTGGCCCTGGGCCAGACGCCAAGGCCCATGGCGTCTAGGCCAGACGCTAAGAATTGTGGCGTTTGGTCCTGGAGTCCGAGTAGGACTCTTGCCTTTCGGGCAAAACCGACTTTGAGGAGGCTTTTGCTCCAAGTTTTGACCCAGGGCTCAACATATAAATAGAGGGGCAGGGCTAGCACCAAAGACATATCAAGAAACACCAAGCCGTGTGCCGGCAACCCCGTCCCCTCTAGTTTATCCTCCGTCATATTTTTCGTAGCGCTTAGGCGAAGCCCAGCGAAGATTGTTCTTTACCAACACCGTCACCACGCCGTCGTGCTGCCGGAACTCATCTACTACTTCGCCCCTCTTGCTGGATCGAGAAGGCAAGGACGTCAACGAGCTAAACGTGTGCTGAACGCGGAGGTGCCGCGATCGGGACGGACCGTGAAGGTGTATGACTACATCAACCGCGTTGATAAACGCTTCCGCTTACGGCCTACGAGGGTACGTAGACAACACTCTCCCCTCTCGTTGCTATGCATCACCATGATCCTGCGTGTGCGTAGGAATTTTTTTGAAATTACTATGTTCCCGAACATTTGAATAGGTTTGCAAGAATATAAAGTGCACGTAAATAAAAAGTAGGGCCTGTTTAGAGAAAGACACAATAAAGTTAGTATAGCGAGTGTGGAAAAGTGGTGGTAGGAGTTGTGATTTTTTTCCTAAGCAATTGACTACTTTACTAGACCGATAGCAAGTTTTATGTGGGAGAGGCCACTGCTACCATGTCATCCCTGACTTGGAATTCTATGCACTTATGATTGTAACAATTAGCAAGCATCCGCAACTACTAACATTCATTAAGGTAAGACCCAACCATAGCATTAAGATATATTGGCCCCCCTTCAATCCCGTATGCATCAATTTCTATGCTAGGTTGAAGCTTCTGTCACTCTTGCCCTTCAATACATAGTCCTATCAATATACAACTAACCCTATGGTGTGATCCACACACGCGCTCATATGATGGGCACCAAAGGACAGCAACATAACCACAACCAAATTAAACCAATCATAGCAATTCACCGATCACCGATAGGACAACGAAATCCTACTCAGACATCATAGGATGGCAACACATCATTGGATAATAATATGAAGCATAAAGCACCATGTTCAAGTAGAGGGTATAGCGGGTTGCGGGAGAGTGGACCACTGTAGATAGAGGGGGGAAGGTGATGGAGTTGTTGGCGAAGATGGCGGAGGTGTTGGTGTAGATTGTGGTGATGATGATGGCCCCCGGCGGCGTTCCGGCGCCACCGGAAGCAAGGGGGAGAGAGCCCCTCTTCTTCTTCTTCCTTGACCTTCTCCCTAGATGGGAGAAGGGTTTCCCCTCTGGTCCATGGCCTCCATGGAGGTGGAGGGACGAGAGCCCCTCCGAGATTGGATGTGTCTCTCTGTCTCTCTCTGTTTCTGCGTTCTCAGATTCTGCCCTTTCACCGTTTCTTATATTCCCGGAGATCCGTAACTACGACTGGGCTGAAATTTTAACACGTCTCTATCCGGATATTAGCTTTGTTGCGGCGAAAGAAGGGCATCAACCGCCTTACGGGGTGGCCATGAGGGCCTAGGGCGCGCCTGACCCCCTGGGGTGCGCCCCCTGCCTCATGGCCCCCTCGGGCATCGTCTTGCGTTGATTCTTCTTCCAAAAAATCACATATCTTCCAAAAAAATCTCCGTCGGGTTTTATCCCGTTTGGACTCCGTTTGATATGGATTTACTGCGAAACAAAAAATATGCAACAAACAGGAACTGGCACTGGGCAATGGATCAATATGTTAGGCCCAAAAATAGTATAAAAAGTTGCCAAAAATATATGGAAGTTGTATAATATTGGCATGGAACAATAAAAAATTATAGATACGATGGAGACGTATCAGCACCCCCAAGCTTAACTGTAACACCCCGTATGTAACTTTCCATATTTGTATTCCAACTCTTGCCATTTCCGACACTAAGTTATGTTATTTCCTCGTTGTCGGGTTTTTGTCTTCGTGTTGTTTTGTATTTGTCATGCATCTCATATCATGTCATCATGTGCATTGCATTTGCATACGTGTTCGTCTCATGCATCCGAGCATTTTTCCCGTTGTCCGTTTTGCATTCCAGCGCTCCTATGTCCTCCGGTGTCCCTTTCTACCTCTTTTCGTGTCTGGGTGTTAAACGTTTTCGGATTGGGCCGAGACTTGCCAAGCGGCCTTGGTTTACTACCCGCAGACCACCTGTCATGTTTCGTACCATTTGGACTTCGTTTGATACTCCAACGGTTAACCGAGGGACCGAAAAGGCCTCGTGTGTGTTGCAGCCCAACACCTCTCCAAAGTGGCACAAACCCTAGCTAAACCTCCTCCATCATCTAGGCCGTTCGATCACGATCGCGTGGCCGCAAACCATGCTCAATTTGGAGCCTCCTAGCTCCTCCTACCTATAAATGTAGCCTCCTCCCCGAAATTTCAGATCATTTCGCACCCTAACCCTAGTCCCCCTCTTGCTCCGCGCCGGACAATGTCCGCCGGCGCCGGACGTGTCCGACTTGTCCCTCCGCCAACACGTGGCACCACCCGGTTCGCCCGGCCGCCTCCCTCGCCGCCGGCCCGTCCCGGCCCAGGGCGGGCCCTCTCCGCCGACCGACCGAGCCGCGCGCCCACCGCCGCCATCGCCTCGCGGTGCCGCCCAGCCTCCGCTCCGGCCACCGCCCGCCATCGCCGGCGCCGCCACCGACTGCCTCGTCGCCTCCGCCTCCGTTCACCTCCGACGCCGCGTCGCCTCGCGCATCCGGCTGGAGCCGTCGCGCCTGCGCCGCGCCGGCCACCTCGTCGGCCCCTCCGGCCTCTCCTCCCTCTCTGGTGTCCTCCTCCGGCCAGCAAGTCCCGGCGACCTTCCGGTAAACAGTGCTCCGACGAGCGCCTCGGGAAGCATGCAGATCTGGATCCGGAGACCTCGGTTGACTTTTGCCCGAATTTCCAGTAATGTTGTGCATTTTTCATCGCTTCATAACTCATCATTTGGGGCTCCGTTTTGGCCGTGTAGCATATCAAAATGTTCGTATCGACGAGTACTTCATTTCATCTCATTGCATCATGTTCATTTGAGCTCATCTTGATGCCCTAAATGCTGTTGGAAGAGTGCTAGTTTCTGTTAGTTTCAGATTCTTATCAGTAATTGCTCTTTTGTCAGTTTTGCCATGATTGATGTGTGCCTCCTATGATATTGAGCCCTACATGAGTTTTGAAGTATGCCATGCCATCTTTACATGGGTGTATGCCATGTATTTTTGTGATCTTTGTGGTGACTAGCACAAGCATGCAAAGTAGCTCTCGTAATGTTGCTGATTTCAGGGACTTAGAAATATTCCAAGTCTTTGCCCTGTCATTATTTTTATGCCATGTTTCCTTGTTGCTACAGAGTGATCCATGCCTCTTTTGAGCATGATCAGTAAGGATGTTTTGTAGATATTGTGGTGCTCTATCCATCCATGTCTTTGTTTGCAATTATGGAGCACCCTAGCTGAGTCAATCGAGCTCTACTTTTGCTATAAAATGTTCCTGGCAGAATGTTTACATGTTAAGCATTTTGTCGAGCTTGTTGTAGTTGATCCATGCATGCTATGTTGTTGTTCTTTCCATGTTTAGCTTCTATGTCATGTCTACTTGCTGGGTGTATGCTTAGTTTATCATGCAATGCTTTGTGGTGAGTGCATCGAGCTCGTAAACATGCCTACTTAATATCTAATTTGCCATGTTCCAGTTTTCTACTAAGTCTGAATCTGTTAACGATAATTGCCATGTTCACATGGTTGCCATTGTATTTTCTGATCCCTTTTGGCTTATGGTCAGTAAGGGACTTTTTGTGTATGCTTTGAGTAGTTTCATGCCATGCCTTGCTTTGCCATGATATGTTCCAGTAGCATGTTGTTATCGTGCTCTAAACTTTGCTTCCTGATGTTAAATTCCTGGCATGTTGTTATTTTCACAAAGTCTGTAATCTGATATCTTTTGCACTTTTGCCATTCTTGTTTGAGCTTGCTATTGAGTGAATTAGCCATAGCTCAATGTTCATATTTTGTCAAGCATCTTGAGTGGATCCCTGCCATGTATTTTGTTGCTATGTTGGAGTGCTGTAGCATGTTGTTCTTGATGCATTTAGATGGCCTCGTGCTGTTAATCGCAGACCGGTGCCATATTTGTTTTCCTTGCCATTTGCAAACGTGTATCCGATTCCGGTGATCTTTATATCGATTTCGACCGAAATCAACTCACATTTCCAGTGGCACTCTTGGTTTTCCAAGTTGAGGCCAGGTTCAATCTTCCTTTCCGAAACATGCATATGCATCACATATCACATCCCGCATATCATGCCATGTTTTGCATCATGTTGCTTGTGCATTGCACGTGGTTGATTGTGTCTCCCTTTGCTTGTTGTTCTTGCTTGGGTAGAGCCGGGAGACGAGTACGTGATCTAGGAGCCTGTTGAGTACATTTACAAGGATCAAGCTAACGTCAACTCAGAGAACTTTGCAGGCAAGATGACCATACCCTCGAAATCACTTCTATCTTTGCTTGCTAGATGCTCGCTCTATTGCTATGCCTATGCTATGATACCTACCACATGCTTATCATGCCTCCCATATTGCCATGTCAAACCTCTAACCCACCTTGTCCTAGCAAACCGTTGTTTGGCTATGTTACCGCTTTGCTCAGCCCCTCTTATAGCGTTGCTAGTTGCAGGTGAAGTTTAGAGATTGTTCCTTGTTGGAACATGTTTATTGTTGGGGTATCATTATTATATCTTGTCTATTTTAATGCATCTATACACTTGATTAAGGGTGGAAGTCTCGGCCTTATGCCTGGTGTTTTGTTCCACTCTTGCCGCCCTAGTTTCCGTCATACCGGTGTTATGTTCCTTGATTTTGCGTTCCTTACACGATTGGGTTATAATGGGAACCCCTTGACAGTTCACCTTGAATAAAACTCTTCCAGCAATGCCCAACATTGGTTTTACCATTCGCCACCTAGCATTTTCCCTTGGGTTTCGCGGACTCAGGTCATCTTTATTTTAAACCCCGGGCCAGTGCTCCTCTGAGTGTTGGTCCAAACTGAGCTGCCTGCGGGGCCACCTCGGGGAAACTTGAGGGTTGGTTTTACTCGTAGCTAGTCTCATCCGTTGTGCCCTAAGAACGAGATATGTGCAGCTCCTATCGGGATTTTTTGGCACATTTGGGTGGCTTTGCTGGTTTAGTTTTACCATTGTCGAGATGTCTCGTAACCAGGATTCCGAGTCTGATTGGATTGTCTTGGGAGAAGGAATATCCTTCGTTGACCGTGAGAGCTTGTGATGGGCTAAGTTGGGACACCCCTGCAGGGATTTGAACTTTCGAAAGCCGTGCCCGCGGTTATGGGTAGATGGGAATTTGTTAATGTCCGGTTGTAGAAAACCTTAAACTTAACTTAATTAAAATGAATCAACAGAGTGTGTGGCCGTGATGGTCTCTTTTCGGCGGAGTCCGGGAAGAGAACACGGTCTCGGGTTATGCTTGAACGTAGGTTGTTTTAGGATCACTTCTTGATCATAGTTGTTCGACCGTGCCTTTGCCTTCTCCTCTCGCTCTCATTTGCGTATGTTAGCCACCAAATATGCTAGTCGCTTGCCGCAGCTCCACCTCACTATATAAGCTTAAATAGTCTTGATCGCGAGGGTGAGAGATTGCTGAGTCCCCGTGACTCACAGATTACTTCCAAAACCAGATGCAGGGACCGATGATACCGCTCCAGGAGATTTGACTGAGCTCAAGTGGGAGTTCGATGAGGACTCAGGACGATACTATGTTTCCTTTCCAGACGATCAGTAGTGGTGCCCAGTTGGGGCGATCGGGGACTTTGTCGCATTTGGGGTTGTTCTTTATTTTGGTTCCGTAGTCGGACCTTGAGTGTATCTGGATGAATGTAATGTTATTTATGCTATTGTGTGACGTGGCGATTGTAAGCCAACTATGTATCTCTTTTCCTTATTCATTACATGGGTTGTTGTGAAGATTACCTCACTTGCGACATTGCTTACAATGTGGTTATGCCTTTAAGTCGTGCTTCGACATGTGGGAGATATAGCCGCATCGTGGGCATTACATTAATTCCTGCTCATCCTCGAGTAGGTAAATGATAAAAAAGATAATTTTGATGTGGAATGCTACCTAGCATAATCTTGATCATGTAATCTAATCATGGCATGAATATTAAGACATGAGTGATTCAAAGCAATAGTCTATCATTTGACATTAAGACAATAATACTTCAAGCATACTAATAAAGCAATCATGTCTTTCCAAATAACATGGCCAAAGAAAGTTATCCCTACAAAATCATATGGTCTGGCTATACTCCATCTTCACCACACAAAATATTCAAATCATGCACAACCCCGATGACAAGCCAAGCAATTGTTTCATACTTTTGATGTTCTCAAACCTTTTCAACTTTCACGCAATACATGAGCATGAGCCATGGATATAGCACTATAGGTGGAATAGAATATGATGGTGGAGGTTGTGTGGAGAAGACAAAAGGGAGAAAGTCTCACATCAACGCGGCTAATCAACGGGCTATGGAGATGCCCATCAATTGATGTCAATGTGAGGAGTAGGGATTGCCATGCAACGGATGCACTAAGAGCTATAAGTATATGAAAGCTCAAACTGGAAACTAAGTGGGTGTGCATCCAACTTGCTTGCTCATGAAGACCTCGGGTATTTGAGGAAGCCATCATCGTAATATACAAGCCAAGTTCTATAATGAAAATTCCCACTAGTATATGAAAGTGATAACTCAAGAGACTCTCTATATGAAGAACATGGTGCTACTCTGAAGCACAAGTTTGGTAAAAGGATAGTAACATTGTCCCTTCTCTCTTTTTCTCTCATTTTTTTCTTTTTTTGGGCCTTCCTTTTTTGGCCTTTCTCTTTTTTTCTTTTTTTTTTCTTTTTTTTTTCTTTTTTTCCCTTTTTTTTATCCGGAGTCTCATCCCGACTTGTGGGGGAATCATAGTCTCCATCATCCTTTCCTCACTGGGACATTGCTCTAATAATGATGATCATCACACTTTTATTTACTTACAACTCAATATTACAACTCGATGCTAGAACAAAGATATGACTCTGTATGTCTGCCTCCGGCGGTGTACCGGGATGTTCAATGATCTAGCGTAGCAATGACATCCAAAAACGGACAAGCCATGAAAATATCATGCTAGCTATCTTATGATCATGCAAAGCAATATGACAATAAATGCTCAAGTCATGTATATGATGATGATGGAGGTTGCATGGCAATATATCTCGGAATGGCTATGAAAATGCCATGATAAGTAGGTATGGTGGCTGTTTTGAGGAAGATATAGGGAGGCTTATGTGTGATAGAGCGTATCATATCACGGGGTTTGGATGCACTGGCGAAGTTTGCACCAACTCTCGAGGCGAGAAAGGGCAATGCACGGTACCGAAGAGGCTAGCAATGATGGAAGGGTGAGAGTGCGTATAATCCATGGACTCAACATTAGTCATAAAGAACTCACATACTTATTGCAAAAATCTATTAGTCATCAAAACAAAGTACTACACGCATGATCCTAGGGGGATAGATTGGTAGGAAAAGACCATCGCTCGTCCCCGACCGCCACTCATAAGGAAGACAATCAATAAATACCTCATGCTCCGACTTCATCACATAACGGTTCACCATACGTGCATGCTACGGGAATCACAAACTTCAACACAAGTATTTCTACAATCCACAACTACCCACTAGCATGACTCTAATAGCACCATCTTTATATTGCAAAACTATTGCAAGGAATCAAACATATCATATTCAGTGATCTACAAGTTTTATGTAGGATTTTATGACTAACCATGTGAATGACTAGTTCCTGTCATCGCTCTAAATAGATATAAGTGAAGCAAGAGAGTTTAATTCTTTCTACAAAAGATATGCCCATGCTCTAACAAATATAAGTGAAGCAAAAGAACATTCTAGAAATGGGGGTTTTCTATGTGAAGAGAAATAGGCAATCCAAACTTCAAATGATATAAGCGAAGCACATGAAGCATTCTATAAAGCCACACTCAAAAGATTTAAGTGAAGTGCAAAAAGCATTCTATAAATCAACCAAGGACTATCTTTGTAACGCCCTTGATGCGGCTATATCTCCTACGTGTCGAAGCACGACTTAGAGCCATAACCACATTGAAAGCAATGTCGCAAGTGAGGTAATCTTCACACAACCCATGTAATACATAAGGGAAAGAGATACATAGTTGGCTTACAATCGCCACTTCACACAATTACATGAATAGAGCATTACAACATCCAAATACAATCAAGGTCCGACTACGGAACCAAAATAAAAGAAGAACCCCAAATGCGACAAGGTCCCCGATCGACCCCAACTGGGCTCCACTACTGATCAACTAGAATGAAACAACACAAAGGACAAGATCTTCATCGAGCTCCTCCTGAGCTTGGTTGCGTCATCGGCATGAACTCATCGGCACCTGCAAGCTGGTTTTGGAAGTATCTGTGAGTCACGGGGACTCAGCAATCTCGCACCCTCACGATCAAGACTATTTAAGCTTATGGGAAAGGTAAAGGTATGAGGTGGAGCTGCAGCAAGCGACTAGCATATATGGTGGCTAACATACGCAAATAAGAGCGAGAAGAGAAGGCAACAACACGGTCGAACAACTATGATCAAGAAGTGATCCTAGAACAACCTACGTCAAGCATTACTCCAACACCGTGTTCACTTCCCGGACCCCGCCGAGAAGAGACCATCATGGTTACACACGTGGTTGATGTATTTTAATTAAGTTAAGGTTCAAGTTATCTACAACCGGACATTAAAAAATTCCCATCTACCCATAACCGCGGGCACGACTTTCTAAAGTTCAAATCCCTACAGGGGTGTCCCAACTTAGCCCATGACAAGCTCTCACGGTCAACGAAGGATATACCTTCTCCCGAGACATTCCGATCAGACTCGGTACCCCGGTTCTACAAGACAACTTCGACAAGTTAAAACAAATCCAGCAACACCGCCCGAATGTGCCGACAAATCCCGATAGGAGCTGCACATATCTCGTTCTCAGGGCACACTCAGATTGTCTAAACTTCCGGTAGGCCAGCCCAGAGTTGCCCCTGGTGGCCACCGGCGGCTGACAGGTTGGACCAACACTCAGAGGAGCACTGGCCCGGGGGTTAAATAAAGATGACCCTTGAGTCTGCAGAACCCAAGGGAAAGAAAAGGCTAGGTGGCAAATGGTAAAACCAATGTTGGGCATTGCTGGAGGAGTTTTATTCAAGGCGAACTGTCAAGGGGTTCCCATTATTACCCAGCCGCGTAAGGAACGCAAAAATTCGGGAACATAACACCGATATGATGGAAAACTAGGGCGGCAAGAGTGGAACAAAACACCAAGCATAAGGCCGAGCCTTCCACCCTTTACCAAGTATATAGATGCATTAATTAAATAAGAGATATTGTGATATCCCAACAAATATCCATGTTCCAACAAGGAACAACATAGCCATGTTCCCACAAGGAACAAACTTCAATCTTCACCTACAACTAACAACGCTATAAGAGGGGCTGAGCAAGGCGGTAACATAGCCAAACAACGGTTTGCTAGGACAAGGTGGGTTAGAGGCTTGGTTCAACAATATATGAGGCATGATAAGCAAGTGGTAGGTATCGCAGCATAGGCATAGCAAAAGAGCGAGCATCTAGCAAGCAAAGATAGAAGTGATTTCGAGGGTATGGTCATCTTGCCTGAAATCCCGCAAGGAAGAAGAACGAGTCCATGAGGAAGACAAACGGACGTAGATGGACGGATCCTCACAAACGCAACGTTATCAGAACCAACCCGAAGAAGCAACACCGGAAAGAAGCAAAACACATAGTAAACAACCACCACATGAACATGGCATGATGCACAATCAAGTATGATGCATGTCCGGTTTAATGAAGCATGGCATGGCAAAGTGCACAAGCAATCCTACAAATTAAGTGGAGCTCAATATGCAATGAGTTGCATACTGACGGAACACCACATCAATTATTTAGTTCACTCTCGGTTAGGTACTCAACAAATTTAAATGTTGTTAAACATGGCAAGGGGGTGAAGCAAATGAAAACTACCTATCTAGGCAAGTTTAAATGAGGCCGGAACGACAAACAACAAATCTAGAAACTCCTCATGTGCATATTTTGGTGATGGTACTGTTCTTCCCTAAACATTATTTTAGAGTTGTTAAACATGCAAGATGAGTGCACCAAGTAAATCTAGGCATTTTACTACCCCATTTACATATAAAGATTATTTAAAACGGAGCTACGGTTATTTAGTTATGAATTAAAGCCTTTTAGCATGGCATAGGAGCAAATTATATGCAAACAACATTTTAAACATTTTAAACATGGATGAAAATGACATATAATGAAACTAGATGAAAAACTAAGCATATTTCATATATAATTCATTTTAATCCGATGCACAAATTGTGAGTTATTACATGCATGTTGTGCAAGGGGTTTTCTGAAAAACTGCAGTCTCTGGAATAATATCTAAATTTGTTCCATGGAGAAAAAAGGAATCGGGCTGCATCTGAGATTGGGCCCAATAGAAGGAAAACAACAACAACAACAACAACAACAACAACAACAACAACAACAACAACAACAACAACAACAACAACAACAACAACAACAACAACAACAACAACAACAACAACAACAACAACAACAACAACAACAACAACAAAAAGGGCGCTCGGGTGTGGCCTCAACCAGTGGGCTGAGGCCCAGTCGATTGGTTACTGGGCTGCAGCTGGAGAGCGCAGCTGGGCCTTGGAGCCCACCAGATGTACGCGTACGGACGCGGCGCAGTCAACGCAGGCGTCGAGACTATCGTCCTCCTCTCGACAAAGGTCGCACGAGACTTGGGGACGAGCACTCCTGCTCGAAGAAGAGGAAGCAGAGGTCAGCGGCAGGTTCGACAGGGACGGGGACAACGCTCCGGTGACGGGCGACGCCTGGGTTCGGAACCGGCGGCCGACGCGTTGATCTGAAGCAGAGGAGGCAACGACGTCGAAGCCCTGTACATGGCGGCAGAGAGAGGGAGCAGAGAGATTAGGGAGGTGGAAGAAGAAGGGATGGAAAAGGAGAAGGGCGACGAGGGCTGGCCTTGCTGCGGTGGTCTCCATGGTGAGTCGAGGCGGGGTGCACTGCTGCTAGCCAGCGCGTGTACGAGCTCCTGCTCCTGGTTCGAGAGGGGGCGCGGGAAATCGGGGCGCAGTGGTGCTCTGCGGCTAGACATGGGAGGAGGCCAGAGGTCCTGCAGGAGATCCTCTCCGGCGACGAGGTGGGGCTCGGTGAGGAGCACGGCATGGAGGAGTCCCTCTCTTGTTGGGCTC
Organism: Triticum dicoccoides; assembly: GCF_002162155.2. NCBI lineage: Eukaryota > Viridiplantae > Streptophyta > Magnoliopsida > Poales > Poaceae > Triticum > Triticum dicoccoides. Next base: position 264,992,309 of record NC_041380.1, read on the forward strand.
GGAGAGCAGGACGAAGCAGAGCAGGAGGGGGTTCGAGTGGAGCTCGGGGATGAGGGGAGATCGGGCGCTGCTGGGCAGAGGAGCTCGGGCTCCTGCGAGATTAGAGCGGCGCGGCTTGGTTGGATCGATTGGAAGGAGGAGGAGATTGGCTTGTGCTGAAAACGAGGGAGTTGGTCGTGTCGGCTGGGTGGAGTGGATGGATCTGGGAGGATCTCGATGGAGATGGTGAGTGGGTGGCGGTGACGGACACGGAATGGATGGGACATCCCCTAGGTTTTAGGCTTTTGTCTCAAATTAGACTAGGGGTTCTATATATATGGAAAGAGGGGAGTTTAGGGTAGATTTGGACCCTCCGATCAAAATTGGGCGGTTCAAGAAAAACTAGGTTAGGAAGCCCAATAAACAAAACGGAGACGTTTTGTAGATGTTTGGGGATGATCCCGACACAATGGTGGCGACAGTCCAGGTCGGGTCCGGGACAGCTTTTCGGACACACGCGCGAGGAGGGCCGCGAGCTGACGAGAGAGATTAGGTAGGGCCTGACGGTGAGTGGTGGTGGGCTGAGAAGAGAGAGGGGGAAAGCAACCCGGCAACTATTTCCGGAGACCGAAAATGTCCGACGTTTGACCGGCTATACTGTCGCTATAGTTAATCGTTGGGGCGTCAAACGAACTCCAAATGCGATGAAATTTGACGGGCGGTCTATCTACACTATAATAAGACTGATGCCAACTTTCAACCCATTCCGAGAACATTTTCCGGCCACTTATAAAATACTATTTCAGACATATCGCGGGCGCGTGCTAGTGTGGTTGGGCTCAGAACGGACAACGGAGAGAATGAGGAGGCCGGGACGGATGCAAGTTTTAAAACATGATGATGCAATGCACATGATGACATGATGAAATGCAACATGCAAGAAAATGACATGGCAACGACAGCGAATAACTGGAAGACACCTGGCACATCGATCTCGGGGCGTTACAACACTCCACCACTACGAGAGGATCTCGTCCCGAGATCTAGAATGGCACCGGAGGGACAACAGAAAAGGAAGATAAGCGGTAAAAACTAAGTTGCTTCTTTGACAAATGAGTGAAACCACGAACCTTGAAAAGGTTAAGCCATTTCGAGAAAAGAAAACAACGGAGATGAACGAAGTTGAAAACACTCCGTTAGAAAAGAGGGACAAGGAAGAACAACTTCGAGCAGCACTCCGGTTGAGAAGTTATGCAAGACTTGATACGGTGAAAAGAACTTGAGCAGAGGACACGACACTCTGGTTAAACAAGATAGAGAAGGAATAAGACTGATATAATTTGGACAACACTTCGACTGTAAATGGAAGAAATTGAACATGACCTTGACAAACCGAGATGAGGAGTGAAAAGAGCAACATCACTAGACCTCCGGAGAAAGAATAGAATAAAGATAATTGAGACAAAAGAATGTAGAAGAAAATGCCAACTTCTGCTACAAAAGAGCTTGAAAAGGTATCCTTAGGAGAAGGGTTGAACAGAGTTGTTGGAAAAACCAACAACGAAAAGGATTAGCTTGATGTGGGCTTATGGAAGACATCTCAAAATTATGAGATGAAATTCTGCCAATAACAGAAAACAATAGATTGGATTGATATGAGCAAGAAGACGAGAAACTATTTCACCGGGAGGATAGATGAAGAACTTGGGTCATTTATGAGCACCATAAGTAGCAGCAATCCTTAGGGAAGGCTTTAGTTGAAATATAACCCAAGATAACTCCAATGAAGAGATTGATGGATTTAAAATACCTCATTCTTAATAACATGTGAATCATGAAACATGAACTCAAATTATCAAGAATGACATAATACCACCTCCAATGATTCGGAAGAAAGAATTGCACTCCGGATAGCAAGATGAAGAAAAACTTGAGCTGCTTAGCAAAGAATGTCGATGAACACTTCGAGAAGGAATTAAATCCTTGATGAATCCATCATGTATAACCTTCATGAAGAACTCCGGTAATAAAAGAATGAACCAAAATAATTGAATGATGAAAAGAATAAGATTGAAGCCTCGCAATGATTTAGATAGAGATCTCCGTGATAATATAATTGAAAGAGGTTGGAACTCCGGGAAAAAGAGAAGATGAAACAAATGAAACTGAGAATTTGATAAGCCTCCAGAATAAGGAATTAATCTCTTGGATGAAACAAGAATAAGAATTAGATTATGCTTATCCTTCACCAATTTAATTGATGACAAGCAACGGATTTGGCATACTACTTATTCTCGTAGAAAGGATTAGCATAACTTGAGAACGTCTTCAACAAGTTACCGGTAGGATTTGGGGACAACGAATAAATAATTAGAATAGCAACGGAAGAGAATTCTTGAACGAACCACCATAAGAATTAAGAATGAACGAAGAGAAGATAACGAAAACACCGGGATGAATTAGCAAATAAACAAAGATGCTTGAGAGAATTTAGATCCATGAGAACGAAGGAATCACGACTGATTAGAGATCACTTGAACGATGCACCGGTAAGATTGGAGAATGACAACTGAAAGCTGAGAATGAATAAACCTAAATTTGATGGACTCCATATAATCAAACTGAGAAGACTCTTGAATTGCTCCGGATAGGTGAAAAGAATTATCACAATCAAAACAATTATGAGAGGATGACATCAAGCTAGAACCATGAATCTCTGAGAGAGCGGATAAGATATGGAGGAAAAACTCTTCTCCGGTATTCAAATGTTGAGAATGATGATGAGAAACACCACCATGAATTGTTGAGATACTCCAGGATGAAAAATTAGAAAGGTTGAACCAACGATGAAAGAATTTGACAGATCTTGGAGAAAGACATATGACTAATGAAAATTTAAACTTACGTCAAACTTTGACAAGAATTTAGGATAGCTCCGGGAAAATAAGAAGAGTTAGGTAAGATCCTGGGAAAAGACCTATGGGTTAGGGCCCACTCAAAAGAAACACCGTAGAACGATTTAAAAGAGAGAATGCACCGGTAAGATTAAATGGCTAGAATGAGATAACAACCTCGAAAGAGCTTGAAAGGATTACGAAAGCAGAGTGGAAACACGAATCTTCGAGATATCTTGAACACTCCGGAACAAATGAATGGCAAGCGGGGAAGATTAAGAGGTGCACTGGCATAAGTAAGCATTGAAACGAGGAAAAGATATGATCAACAAAGCTTGACTTGAATCCACCGGAGAAGAAAACGAGTGAAGAGTGACGAACTTGAAGCTCCGTTAGAATCTTCATGAGAATCACCGGGTAAGAACATGAAGGAAAAGAATGGAGAGACTTCACATGAATAAAAAGATACTTGATTCAGAATTCTGAGTCCTTGAAGAAACAAGGGTGGGTGGGCGGGAAAAAAACAAAAGCAACTTGGAGACGGATGAAACAAACACCGTTGAGAAGAACTGATACTTGATCTTGCGGATGTTGAAATGATCGGAACCACTAGAAGAGAAAAACACGCCGGTTGAAAAGGATTGACAAAACAATCTCGATGATCAAGAATGATTAGTATTCGCATAGAAATATGAGAACACTGCTTGGGAAAGGTATGGAATCAACATTTGACTCTGAAGCAACTCGAATACTACAACTCAAAACAAAACAAAGGATTGGCTTGCGAAATAAGCCAGAACAAACATATGATAGAGATTTCGTCCAAAGTTTTCGTGGTGGGGCCTACACGGGCTCGATCGTACAACACCATCATGTACAAGGCAGTGCACATGACATACGAAGCGTCCCCGAGTCGGCATAGCCAAGGACTCTTTAAGACACAACAAGACCACTGTAAAACCAACCATGGATAGGCGGACCACTAGACGTTGAACCCCAATTTCATATCATACATCTGTCGGAAAGATATCCTAAGAGCTACTTGAATTCCCACTTATAAACTCCTGAAATTTTCCGGTTATGCAATCAGGTGTTGGGGATACAGGGGAAGCATAGCATCTCACCCAAATCTAGCAAATCCTACGTCCAACTGTATCCATCCTTCAACACATAACCGAGAAAACTTCGGAAACCATCTACCTCAACCTTTGAAAAGCATCCGTTATACGAGTTATGGCAATACTCCCGAACTCCCGCCCCAGTACTGGGTGGCGTCGAGGTTATCTCACCAACAACTGCATAAAAGAGATTTTCGATGTCGGCGAACTAAACTCAGGTATTCCAGAACTGCAACGATAAAATTGTGACGACAACACCTCGGAGCTCAACTCCCCGGGACACTACCACAACCCTTAAATGACAGGAGGCACCAAGAACAATGTTCTCGTCACAAAACCATCGGAACGATTCCAAGATACCCACGTGATCCTAAATTTTTTTAGTGAAATTTGAGAAGAGAAGAGTCAATACTCTACGTCAGGATGCCTTACCAGAGCGATGAAGGGACTGGGGAGTAAAAAGAATTCTTAAACTCTCCGATATATAATTCCTAAATGACTCAAAACATTTTTCTAGACTCAACACGGCTGCTAAAAATGATCAAGCAGTGAGGGCTCCTAAGGTCGGGGAAGGCTCTAATACCAACTTGTAACGCCCTCGATGTGGCTATATCTCCTACGTGTCGAAGCACGACTTAGAGGCATAATCGCATTGAAAGCAATGTCACAAGTGAGGTAATCTTCACACAACCCATGTAATACATAAGGGAAAGAGATACATAGTTGGCTTACAATCGCCACTTCACACAATTACATGAATAGAGCATTACAACATCCAAATACAATCAAGGTCCGACTACGGAACCAAAATAAAAGAAGAACCCCAAATGCGACAAGGTCCCCGGTCGACCCCAACTGGGCTCCACTACTGATCAACTAGAACGAAACAACACAAAGGACAAGATCTTCAACGAGCTCCTCCTGAGCTTGGTTGCGTCATCGGCATGAACTCATCGCCACCTGCAAGCTGGTTTTGGAAGTATCTGTGAGTCACGGGGACTCAGCAATCTCGCACCCTCACGATCAAGACTATTTAAGCTTATGGGAAAGGTAAAGGTATGAGGTGGAGCTGCAGCAAGAGACTAGCATACATGGTGGCTAACATACGCAAATGAGAGCGAGAAGAGAAGGCAACAGCACGGTCGAACAACTATGATCAAGAAGTGATACTAGAACAACCTACGTCAAGCATTACTCCAACACCGTGTTCACTTCCCGGACCCCGCCAAGAAGAGACCATCACGGTTACACACGTGGTTGATGTATTTTAATTAAGTTAAGGTTCAAGTTATCTACAACCGGACATTAACAAATTCCCATCTGCCCATAACCGCGGGCACGGCTTTCTAAAGTTCAAATCCCTGCAGGGGTGTCCCAACTTAGCCCATGACAAGCTCTCACGATCAACGAAAGATATACCTTCTCCCGAGACATTCCGATCAGACTCGGTATCCCGGTTCTACAAGACAACTTCGACAAGTTAAAACAAATCCAGCAACACCGCCCGAATGTGCCGACAAATCCCGATAGGAGCTGCACATATCTCGTTCTCAGGGCACACTCAGATTGTCTAAACTTCTGGTAGGCCAGCCCAGAGTTGCCCCTGGTGGCCACCGACGGCTGACAGGTTGGACCAACACTCAGAGGAGCACTGGCCTGGGGGTTAAATAAAGATGACCCTTGAGTCTGCAGAACCCAAGGGAAAGAAAAGGCTAGGTGGCAAATGGTAAAACCAATGTTGGGCATTGCTGGAGGAGTTTTATTCAAGGCGAAATGTCAAGGGGTTCCCATTATTACCCAACCGCGTAAGGAACGCAAAAATTCAGGAACATAACACTGATATGACGGAAAACTAGGGCGGCAAGAGTGGAACAAAACACCAGGCATAAGGCCGAGCCTTCCACCCTTTACCAAGTATATAGATGCATTAATTAAATAAGAGATAATGTGATATGCCAACAAAAATCCATGTTCCAACAAGGAACAACATAGCCATGTCCCACAAGGAACAAACTTCAATCTTCACCTACAACTAACAACGCTATAAGAGGGGCTGAGCAAGGCGGTAACATAGCCAAACAACGGTTTGCTAGGACAAGGTGGGTTAGAGGCTTGGTTCAACAATATAGGAGGCATGCTAAGCAAGTGGTAGGTATCGCAGCATAGGGATAGCAAAAGAGCGAGCATCTAGCAAGCAAAGATAGAAGTGATTTCGAGGGTATGGTCATCTTGCCTGAAATCCCGCAAGGAAGAAGAACGAGTCCATGAGGAAGACAAACGGACGTAGATGGACGGATCCTCACAAACGCAACGTTATCAGAACCAACCCGAAGAAGCAACACCGGAAAGAAGCAAAACACATAGTAAACAACCACCACATGAACATGGCATGATGCACAATCAAGTATGATGCATGTCCGGTTTAATGAAGCATGGCATGGCAAAGTGCACAAGCAATCCTACAAATTAAGTGGAGCTCAATATGCAACGAGTTGCATACTGACGGAACACCACATCAATTATTTAGTTCACTCTCGGTTAGGTACTCAACAAATTTAAATGTTGTTAAACATGGCAAGGGGGTGAAGCAAATGAAAACTACCTATCTAGGCAAGTTTAAATGAGGCCGGAACGACAAACAACAAATCTGGAAACTCCTCATGTGCATATTTTGGTTATGGTACTGTTCTGCCCTAAACATTATTTTAGAGTTGTTAAACATGCAAGATGAGTGCACCAAGTAAATCTAGGCATTTTACTACCCCATTTACATATAAAGATTATTTAAAACGGAGCTACGGTTATTTAGTTTTGAATTAAAGCCTTTTAGCATGGCATAGGAGCAAATTATATGAAAACAACATTTTAAACATTTTAAACATGGATGAAAATGACATATAATGAAACTAGATGAAAAACTAAGCATATTTCATATATAATTCATTTTAATCCGATGCACAAATTGTGAGTTATTATATGCATGTTGTGCAAGGGGTTTTCTGAAAAACTGCGGTCTCTGGAATAATATCTAAATTTGTTCCACGGATAAAAAAGGAATCGGGCTGCTTCTGAGATTGGGCCCAACAGAAGGAAAACAACAACAACAAAAAAAAGGGCGCTCGGGTGTGGCCTCAACCAGTGGGCTGAGGCCCAGTCGGTTGGTTACTGGGCTGCAGCTGGGGAGCGCAGCTGGGCCTTGGAGCCCACCAGATGTACGTGTACGGGACTTGGGGACGAGCACTCCTGCTCGAAGAAGAGGAAGCAGAGGTCAGCGGCAGGTTTGGCAGGGACGGGGACGACGCTCCGGCGACGGGCGACGCCTGGGTTCGGATCCGGTGGCCGGCGCGTTGATCTGAAGCAGAGAAGGCGGCGGCGTCGAAGCCCTGTACATGGCGGCAGAGAGAGGGAGCAGAGAGATTAGGGAGGTGGAAGAAGAAGGGATGGAAAAGGAGAAGGGCGACGAGGGCTGGCCTTGCCGCGGTGGTCTCCATGGCGAGTCGAGGTGGGGCGCACTGCTGCTGGCCAGCGCGTGGACGAGCTCCTGCTCCTGGTTCGAGAGGGGGCGTGGGAAATCGAGGCGCCGTGGTGCTCTGCGGCTGGACGTGGGAGGAGGCCAGAGGTCCTGCAGGAGATCCTCTCCAGCGACGAGGTGGGGCTCGGTGAGGAGCATGGCATGGAGGAGTCCCTCTCCTGTTGGGCTCGGAGAGTAGGACGAAGCAGAGCAGGAGGGGGTTCGAGTGGAGCTCGGGGATGAGGGGAGATCGGGCGCTGCTGGGCAGAGGAGCTCGGGCTCCTACGGGATTAGAGCGGCGCGGCTTGGTTGGATCGATTGGAAGGAGGAGGAGATTGGCTTGTGCTGAAAACGAGGGAGTTGGTCATGTCGGCTGGGTGGAGTGGATGGATCTGGGAGGATCTCGATGGAGATGGTGGGTGGGTGGCGGCGGCGGACACGGAATGGATGGGACATCCCCTAGGTTTTAGGGTTTTGTCTCAAATTAGACTAGGGGTTCTATATATATGGAAAGAGGGGAGTTTAGGGTAGATTTGGACCCTCCGATCAAAATCGGGTGGTTCAAGAAAAACTAGGTTAGGAAGCCCAATAAACAAAATGGAGACATTTTTTAGATGTTTGGCGATGATCCGGACACAATGGTGGTGACAGTCCGGGTCGGGTCCGGGACAGCTTTTCGGACGCACGCGCGAGGAGGGCCGCGGGCTGACGAGAGAGATTAGGTAGGGCCTGACGGTGAGTGGTGGTGGGCTGAGAAGAGAGAGGGGGAAAGCAACCCAACAACTATTTCCGGAGACCAAAAACGTCCGACGTTTGACCGGCTATACTGCCGCTATAGTTAATCGTTGGGGCGTCAAACGAACTCCGAATGCGATGAAATTTGACAGGCGGTCTATCTACACTATAATAAGACCGCACGCCAACTTTCAAGCCATTCCGAGAACATTTTCTGGCCACTTATAAAATACTATTTCAGACATGTCGCGGGCGCGTGCTAGTGTGGTTGGGCTCAGAACAGACAACGGAGAGAATGAGGAGGCCGGGACAGATGCAAGTTTTAAAACATGATGATGTAATGCACATGATGACATGATGAAATGCAACACGCAAGAAAATGACATGGCAACAACAACGAATAACTGGAAGACACCTGGCACATCGGTCTCGGGGCATTACAATCTCATACCAGCATGGTGCATAAAAGAAAAGTGAAAACTAATTGCAAAAGACGCTCCAAGATTGCACATATCGCATGAACGAAACGAATCCGAAAACATACCGATACTTGTTGAAGAAAGATGGGATGCCTTCCGGGGCATCCCCAAGCTTAGACGCTTGAGTCTCCTTGAATATTTACTTGGGTTGCCTTGGGAATCCCCAAGCTTGAGCTCTTGTCTCTCCTCCTTATCCTCGTATCGAGACCTCCTCGATCTTCGAACACTTCATCCACACAAAACTTCAATAGAAAACTCGATAAGGTCCGTTAGTATAATAAAGCAAATCACTACTATAAGTACTGTTGTAAACCAATTCATATTTTGTTGTTGCATTGTATCTATTGTAATATAACTTTTCCATGGCTTAATCCACTGATATAAATCGATAGTTTCATCAAAACAAGCAAACTATGCATCAAAAACAGAATCTGTCTAAAACAGAACAGTCTGTAATAATCTGAACATTCACCATACCTATGATACTCCAAAAATTCTACCAAAATTAGGAAATATAAAAAAAATTGTATATAAAGACACTGCAAAAAGTTTCAGAACCATTTGACGTTCCAGCAAAAAATGTAAAATTGCGCACTATAGCCAAAGTTTATGTCATGCACCGTACAAACCAACAAGTAATCTAAAACATCCTAAAGGCAAACCTTGGCACATTATTTTTATTTTTAAACTTTATAAAAGCACACAGCATGAATAAATGACTCGCTAAAACTTCCGAGTTGTTTCCGTGGCAGCGCTTTCTTTAAAGCCATTAAGCTAGGCATATAGTGCTCAAGTAATGGATCCATCCGGATCCCAAGGTATATCAAAGCCAATTTTAATTAACAATGATTTAGCATTTAGTAGTGAGCACGAAGCAACATATATCATGTAATGACGAAGTCTAACTCTCTTCCTATGCATGGGCATGTCATAAGAGAACAATTCCTGCACACAAAGTAAAGGCCAATGCATAGTATAAACAGTTTCTTGCAATTTTTTCGTGTTGGAAACATAAAGAGGCGGAGATGTAGTTCCTCTCTCATAATAATTGCAAGTAGGAGCAGAAAGCACATGCATATTATATCTACCAAAATCATCAGGTGTAATAGTAAAACACAACCCATCAATATAATCCTTAATAAGGGTAAACTTCTCCGATATAGTGTAGTTGGGAGAATTCAAAAAGATAATAGGACTATCATGCATGGGTGCAATAGCAACAATTTCATGTTTAACATAAGGAACTATAGCAAGTTCATCTCCATAAGCATAATTCATATTGGCATCTTGGCCACAAGCATAGCAAGCATCATCAAAAAGGGATATTTCAAGATAATCAACGGGATCATAACAATCATCATAGCATTCATCCTTCGGTAAGCACGAAGGGAAATTAAACAATGTATGAGTTGAAGAGTTACTCTCATTAGAAGGTGGGCACGGGTGATCAATCCACTCTTCCCTGTTTTGTTCTTTGCTCTCCTCCTCATCTTTTTCATCCAATGAGTTCACAATGTCATTAATTTCTTCTTCCATAGACTCCTGCAAAATATTAGTCTCTTCTTGGACAGTGGAGGAGTCCTCAATATATTGTTTAACATAGGCATTAGAAGCATAATTATCATAACAATATTTAAGTATGGAAAATTTTTCAGATTTGTAAAGAGTAGCATCATACTTTTCAATCAAAGAAGCAGTTTCATAAGCTCCCTTAAAAGCAACAAATTCTTCAATCTGTTGAACATCATAGTAATTATAAACACCCTTAGCATAAGAAGATACGATTCCATTATCGCTAAACTCACATTGGTAGGGAAGGTGTTTCTTAGGATTTTCAGAACAACAAGTACCATCATATATTTCACATCAATTCCAAGCATAGCACTGCAAACGATGAATTTGATCCAGTAAAAGTTCCCCTTTTGAGATAAGCGGTGTGGCACATAACAAGTGATGTAGGGTAGAACCCTAATCGGTCGATCTTTCACGAAAGGAGCAGATCCTGCGATGAACACGAAGAACACAACGGGGAAACAAGGGGGAATACAAGAGGAAACACAAGAGAAACACTAAACCAACATAAGATAGTGACACATGTGCTAGATCCTCGGATACATAGAGTTCACACGTACATGATCAACTAAGGACGATACAAGGGTGGCCGGTCTTCTCCGTGAGGAGGTCTTGATGTTCTTCTCTGCGAGGAGGTCTTGAATCCAAAGGGATCTTCTCCAAAGAGGTCGCGGTCTCTCTCGAGGAGTAGATCCAATGTGGATGAGCAATGCACTATCTCTCAAATGAGCTAAACCAATGCTAACCCTAGAAAGGAGGAGGGAGAGGTCTATATATAGTCTAAGTGCAAATGGGGGCGAAAGTAGGGGTACAAGGGCCTCGGGCCCGAAACTGGACACAGCCAGGTACCGGAAGTCCGCTGGGGACTGGTCGTCCAATGTCTCATGAGCGTCCGGTCGTCCGGACTCCTCCTGACGTCCGCTGGATTCGTTCTGTGATGGGGGTGTCGGACGTCCGGTATCTTCGGACTTCCGCTGATGGTGGCTCGGGTGTGGTCGCGCCAGTCGTTCGTTCCTTGGCCTCGGGTGTAGGGGCACCGATCGTCTGGTCTGGACTGGACGTCCGTTCACTGGGGCTCGGCTGATGCTTCAGGCGCCGGACGTCCGGTCCCGGCCGGTCGTCCGGTGGCTGGGATTCCTTCCGCAGCTCTTCTTCTTCTCCATCTTCACGTCCATATTCCTCCTCTTCTTCTCCTTGCTCCTTAGCTTCTCCATGATACCTAAGTATGCACAAAGTGTTTATATGAGGTAGTAGCCATGTCTCATGTGCATCAAAGTGGAAATGTGAGAGGAGAGATGTCACCTCAATTTCAAGAGCTCTTGCACGTGCTCATGTCATGGGTCCGCTAGGCACTTGGTGAGACGATGGTAGGTCCATGGGATGCTCTGCATCATCTCCCCTCCCTTGGGGAAGATCCTTCCGTGGATCAAATTCTTCATCACCATGGTAGGGAGAGATATCTTTGATGTTGAAGATATCGCTCACGGAGTACTTGCCGCGAGGAATGTCGATCTTGTAGGCGTTGTCGTTGTAGCGTGCAAGCACCTTGAAGGGTCCATCCGCTCGTGGTCGAAGCTTGGACTTGCATTCTTGTGGAAAGCGGTCCTTGCGAAGGTGTAGCCAAATGATATCACCAATGTTGAATACTGTCAAGACCCCGATCCTAAGTCACACCGATCTAGCATGTAACACATCATATCACTTTGCGGTCTCACGCACGGTATTCCCACGGGTGCCACCTTACCTGGCCCGGGACCGTTTGCGCCTTTTGGCTCACGTATATGATAGTGTCGCTAGCATCCATATGACAGAGAACCCGGGCCGACATGAATAGTCATGAACCCAAAGTGGCACTAACTTACGGGGACAGGCATACATGAATCAGCATCGAACGTGTCGGTCATCAGCGTGTAAATCCGGGCTCTAGCAACTGAGCTAACAGGACTCCGGGAACCGGGCTGTAGCAGGCTAGCAGGACTCCGGAAGTCACCGCGTGACATTTCCTCGAAGGGGCAGACACATGAACGAAGTGGATCACATGCCGGCCGGTTTAAGTGTTCCGGAGCAGTACTAACTGAGCTAGCTGGACTCCAGTGAACCGGGTTGTAGCAGACTACCATGGCTCAGTGGAAGCACTAGACTACATTTCCCCATAAGAGAGGCTACCAAGGATAGACAACTAGGTTGTCGGATCCCACACATACCAAGCATTTCAATCATACACACAATATGCCCGATATGTGTAAATACAACATGGCATCACAACATGACTCTACAACTCAAGTATTTATTCAATAGGCTCCGAGGAGCGAGATATTACAAACATGGGTCTCATGACCCAACATTTAGAGCATACAAGTCAAAGAACATGAGGAAGCTTAACATGTCTGAGTGCAGACATCTACAAATGAAAAAGGCTGAGAAGCCTGACTATGTACCAGATCCTGCCAAGGGCACAAGATCTTAGCTGAGGTAACAAGCTAAACATCAAAGTCCATGCGGAACTAATAGTGAGACTGAAGTCTCTCTGCAAAACATAAAATAGGCAAACGTGAGTACAAATGTACCCGGCAAGACTTACATCAGAACTAGCTACATATGCATCAGTATCAATAAAGGGGGTGGTGAAGTTTAACTGCAGCAATCCAGCTTTGACTCAGTGGCTAACCTGAACTACGACTGCAAGTAACTCTTTTGAGGTGGCGCACACGAGTCCACATATTCACCATAACAATACACCAGTATGGATCCGCTCCCGTCTCCCTACGAGAACACCATCCATAGCACTCACGCTTATCTTGCGCATTTTAGAGTATCCACTTTCACTTGTCTATGAACTGTATAGGCAACCCATAAGTCCTTTACCGCGGACATGGCTATTCGAATAGATCATTTATAACCCTGCAGGGGTGTACTTCTTCACACACGCTCTCGCCACTTACCACCATGTACACGTTGTGTATCTCGGCAACCTTCAAGTGGAGTCCTGGCGAGGGAGTCGCCCACGACCTGACTAACCACACAAGTCTCTAGTCCAGATTTATCGCCTATTCGGGTTCCATCCGCGAGGAGATCTGGTCAGGGTTTCTCTCACAGCCCCAAACGATGTGTGCAGGGTTCCCGAGACACCAAACAGGCGCCCGGTACACCGTGCCACGGTGTATCTACCACATCATAGCCCACCCCTAGGGTCAGCGCTATGCACGGCCTCCAACACATATCCTACAAACACCAGAAACTAGTGGCAACTCCTGGATAGAGGGCAAGGGCAGTTAATAAGTCGAGAGGGTCCATTGGTTTCGGGCCCAATGCGTGGTAGTAGCTATTCATGGATCACAAACACAGAACTCAGTTCCTAAGGATGGCTTCAATGAGACAACCCACCATGTACTCCTACATGGCCTCTCACCGCTACCTTTACCAAATCGTGTTCACACACTTACCTCACACACAGTAGGACATGTTCATCACCATTCCAATTCATCCCCGATGAATCAGACCTGACTCAACTCTAAGCAGTAGTAGGCTTGACAAACAAGCATGAGTGAGTAGGCACATCAGGGCTCAAACAACTCCTACTCATGCTAGTGGGTTTCATCTATTTACTGTGGCAATGATAGGTCATGCAGAGGGAAAGGGGTTCAACTACCGCAGCATGTAACAATTGAATCGTTGTTGTCCTAATGTAGTAAAAGAGAGCAGGAGCGAGAGAGTGGGATTGTATAGGAATGAACAAGGGGGTTTTGCTTGCCTGACGGAGTGGTAGAAGGATACTGCCCATCAGTTGGATACTCGTGAATATCCTTGGAGGCAGAACCTACCACGAAGAACACATCGAAGCACAATCATCACATGGCAATATGCAACAATATGATGCATGCAATGACATGGCAAAATGAGTGTGTTTTGGCTAATGCAACTTAGAACAGGTTGGTTAGAGCTCATTTGAATCAAGATTCAAATGCAAACCCAAAATAAGAGGTCATATTAGTGCATTAACTTGTTTCATCTAAACAGTAAGGTTAAAGTGTTCTCACATGCATGAAACTAGTACAGATGGAAAGATTGAATTTTTCTGATCAATTTTCATATATAAATCTTTGCATTTGGAGTTACGGTAGATTTTCTATGATTTTTAGAAGTTTAGGCAATTTTCTGGAATTTTCTGAATTATTTTAAATCCAGAAAATGATTAACTCCGTCAGCATTATGTCATGTTGGCGTCAGCAGGTCAACAGGGCTGCCCTGGGTCAAACATGACCAGTGGGATCCACTGGTCAGTGACACAGTGTTGGTTAGTGTCGCTGACAGGTGGGACCTGGTCAACGGACACATCAGCAAGTCAATACTGACGTGTGGGGTCGGTCAAACTATGACGTGGCCAGGTCAAACTGACCTGTGGGGCCCGTGTGGTTAGTTAAGTCTAAACAGGAGCTAACCAGGGTTAATTAGGCAGCGGGGCCCAGTAGTTAGTGAGAAAGGGGTAGCTAGCGGGGTCATTAGTGGCTAATGACAGCGCCACGTCGGCTTAGCCGGAGTTCTGCCGGCGGTGACCAAAACGCGGCGGAGGGCATCGGGATTTCGCTATGGGGTCCGGTTTGGCGTGCGGGGAGCATCTACGGGGAGCTGGAGGTGCGCCGCATCCATTGGTGGTGGTGGTCGGTCCGGGGTGGCCGAAATCGTAGCCGGCGGCGATGTTGGCGGCTACCGGAGCTCGGGAGCGAATGGGACGCGGTTGCGGTGGTCGTGGCGATGTGCGTTTAGCACCTATGGCGTCTACGTGGTGCGGTGAGTATGATGGGTGCATGCTCAGGACCAAATGGTCACCGGAGCATCACCGGCGACTAGCGCGGGAGGCGGCGCGTTAGGTTGCAGGCGAGGCGACAGCTACGGCGCATGAGGGAAAAAACGGAGAGGGGGAGCAGGAGCTCACGGAGGGTGCGACGAGATGCTCAGCGGGCTCGGGGGCGCGCTGAGGTCGATGGGGCAGTGAAGGCGATCTCCGGCGGCCGGAGGTGAAGACGACGATGATGGCGGCTCTCCAGGGCTTCCCGCGTCACGTGGCTCGACGGAGAGGCATAGGCGACGGTGGCGGGGCTCGTGGACAGGTCAGTGAGGCGAGGGGGAGGCGGTGGCCATGGTGGACGGCGACGGTGGCGACGAGCTCAGCTCGATGGTGCGTGCGAGAGGGGAGCAGAGGAGGGGTTGGGGTCTAGGGGAGAGAGGAGAGGTGCAGGGGGCGAGGGGGAGTGCGTGGCACTCGGGGCTGGCTCCAGAAGCGGCGGAAGCAGGAGGTGGCCACGCGTGTGCCAGCGCGCGGCGAGCACGCGCCCTCCTGCCCACTGGCAGGAGGTGGGAGACGACTGGCAGCGCCAGGTGGGCTGGGCCGGCACAGTGCCAGGCCGGCTGGGCTGGACAGGTAAGCCAGGTGAGTTCTAACCCTTTTCTATTTTTGTTTCTGTTTTCTAATTTGCAGTTTGTTTTTGATCCAGTTTTAAAAACCAAATCAATCCTATAATTCCTGAAAATATTAATGAGCACTTTCTGAATTATTTCAGTGGCCCATAAATAGTTCCAGCATTATTTGAGCATTTAAATTATTTATAGTGTTTAAATGCCCAAAGTCAAGTAGTTTATGATTTAATTCAAAAATCCAGGAATGACCTATATATATATGTGTTCATCATTTTTGGCAAGGTTTTCACCTTTATCAGAAATCATGAACATTTCCAAAGGGCATTCTGGGTCATTGAAAAATATTTTATTTGAACCTATTGAATTTCATTTGGTGCTAGGGTTTACCAATCCCCATTTCAAATTACATAAAATTTAAACATGATGCAACAGACAAGTGCTAGCCTAGTGCAAGGTAAAGCTAGGGATGTGACAAATACCATGGGGTGCTTGTTGATGTTGAGCTTGGTCGCAAGTCGTTGTACTTGGCGCTCGATAGTATGTCTTGTATCTTTATACACCTTCTTGAGATGAGTCACACGTGCACTTGCGTCCAAATTGATGCCCGCTTGGAGTGGTAGAGGAAGAATGTCCAATGGGGACAAAGGGTTGAATCCACAGATGACCTCGAAGGGGGACTTGCCGGTTATTGAGTGTCTTGCTCGGTTGTAGGTGAACTCGGCGATAGGTAGGCACTCCTCCCACTCCTTGATGTTCTTCTTGATGAGTACTCGGGATAGGGCGGAGAGTGTGCGGTTGGTCACCTCCGTTTGGCCGTCGGTTTGAGGATGGTAAGCCGTGGAGAAGAGTAGCTTGATTCCAAGCTTGGCGCATAGGGTCTTCCAAAAGTAGCTAAGGAACTTGACGTCGCGGTCCGAGACGATAGTCTTTGGAACTCCATGTAGATGCAATATTTCCCTACAAAAGAGAGTAGCAACACGCGAAGCATCGTCTATCTTGTTGCAAGGAATGAAATGTGCCATTTTTGAGAAATGGTCCACAACGACAAATACCGAATCCTTCCCATTTCTAGTCCTAGGCAAACCAAGTACAGAGTCCATGTTAATCTCTTCCCATGGTTCATATGGAATTTGTAGAGGCATATAGAGGCCATGGGATTGAGCTTTAGACTTAGCTTTGCGACATGTCGAGCATCGGTTGGTGAATCGGTTGACGTCACGAAACATCTTGGGCCAATAGTAGTTTTTTGAGAGCGTAGCGAACGTCTTGTCGCATCCAAAATGTCCCATTAAGCCTCTCCATGAGATTCCTACAAAAGCAACAAACGAAGAGAAGACTCGGGGATGCAAAGTTTGTTAGCTCTCATAAAATACCATCTTTGATGTAATGTCGTTCCCAAAAGGTGTGCGTCAAACACTTATCATAAGGGGTAGCAAAAGTAGGGTCATACTCATACAAGTCTTTTATATGCTCAAAACCAATGACATCCAATTCAAGTTGAATAACAAGCATGCATATGCAGGAAAGGGCATCTGCCACAATGTTTTCCTTACCCTTAATGTACTTGATGACATAAGGAAAAGACTCAATAAATTCACTCCATTTGGCATGACGCTTTTTCAAGTTGGTTTGGCCCTTAAGATACTTGAGCATTTCATGATCGGTATGAATGATAAACTCATGAGGGCGAAGATAGTGTTCCCATTCATGCAAAATGCGGACTAAAGCATATAGCTCTTTGTCATAGATGGGGTAATTGAGTTGCGCGCCGGAGAGTTTCTCACTGAAGTAAGCTATGGGGTGCTTCTCTTGCGTTAACACACCTCCTATGCCATTACCACTAGCATCGCAATGAATCTCAAAAGGTTTGTCAAAGTTGGGTAAAGCAAGCACGGGAGCATGAGTAAGCAAATTCTTAAGCTCATTGAAAGTGGTATCTTGGGATGGTCCCCAAACAAAAGGCGCATTCTTCTTGCTCAAAGCATGCAAAGGCGAAGCAATGGTGCTAAAATATTTCACAAAGCGACGATAGAACCCCGCAAGGCCAAGAAAGCTATGCACTTGTTGCAAATTGGTTGGTTGTGGCCAAGTCTTAATAGCATTGATCTTGGACTCATCAACATGAACACCCTTATAGGAAAAAACAAAACCCAAGAAAACGAGCTTGTCAACGCCAAAAAGGCATTTCTCCATATTAGCATAGAGATGCTATTTTCGAAGAGTTTGCAAAACGGTTCGGACATGGGTGACATGCTCTTTGAGAGACTTGCTAAAGACAAGGATATCATCGAAGTAGACCACAACAAACACACCAATGTAGGGGCGAAAGACATGATTCATAAGACGCATAAAAGTACCCGGTGCTTCCGATAGACCCATAGGCATGACTAACTACTCATACAAACCAAACTTGGTTTTGAAAGCGGTTTTCCATTCATCACCCTCTTGTATGCGGATTTTATAGTAACCACTCTTAAGATAAATTTTGGAAAAGATAGTGGCACCACTAAGTTCATCAAGCATATCATCAAGGCATGGAATGGGATACCTATAACAAATGGTGATAGCATTGATAGGTCTACAATCGGAGCACATGCGAAAGCTAGCGTCTCTTTTTGGCACAAGAATGACCGGGGCGGCACAAGGGCCCAAACTTTCACGCACATGTCCATGGTCTATGAGATGCTTTACTTGCCTTTGTGTTTCTTTGGTTTCTTTGGGGTTGACGCGGTAGGGCGCTTTGTTCAGAAGCGGTGCTCCGGGGATGAGGTCGATGCGGTGCTCAATGCCTCGTAGTGGAGGTAGTCCCGGAGGTAGCTCGTCGAGGAAAACATCGTGAAATTTCTGCAAAAGAGAAGACAACACTAGAGGAAAGTGTGAGAAGTGTTAGTTTGTGGCGCATTGTCCTCGCACACAAGGACATAGTGTAGGACACTAGATGGGTTCTCACACACTCCTCGTATCTCACTTTTGGTGGCAAATAGGACTAAGTTCTTCTTTTCGCTCATCATGGAGGTGTTCGATTTGGGCTTGTGGCGCTCACTCTCTTTTTGGTGGCTCGCTCTCTCACTATGATCTCCATGATGGGTGGTTTGCTTGTCAACGATCACTTGGCTTGGCGACATTGGATGAAGTACGTACTCCTTGCCCTTCATCTTGAAGATGTAGTGGTTCGTTCGGCCGTTGTGGATGACTCCTCTATCAAATTGCCATGGGCGTCCAAGGAGAAGGTGGCAAACGGTCATTGGAACGACGTCGCACTCTAAGGTGTCTTCATAGGCGCCAATTTTGAAGGAGACTTGTACTCGATGCTCGACTTGGATAGTGCCGGAGTCGCTAAGCCATTGCACTTTGTATGGATGAGGATGCTTCGTCTTGGGAAATTGGAGCTTGGAGCAAAGTTCTTTACTTGCAAGGTTATGACAACTCCCTCCATCGATGATGACCTTGACGGATCTTCCATTGATGCCGGCCTTGGTGTGGAATATGTGGCATCTTTGGTCTTCTTCTTGGTGATGTTGGAGAGTCAAGACCTTGGAGACAACAAGAGCGGGACTTGAATCTTCATCGCAAAAGACTTGTTCCTTTTCATCGTTCACTTGCCGGTGCATGGCAACTTTCTCAAGAGCGTCCATTTCTCCTTCACTCATCGAGTCGTAGGTGCCGTCATCATTGAGGATCATGGTCCACTTGTTGGTGCACTCATAGGACTTGTGGCCTCGGCCTCCGTATGTGAAGCATTTGAACGAACTTGTCTTGATGGACTCATCGGTTGGAGTGGATGATGATGAAGCTCTTGGCTTGAAGTTACTCATAGTAGGAGGATGACTTGGAGTTGACGAAGCTTTCTTGGGACTCGACTTGTCGACGTTGCTTGTAGAAGGCTTTGTAGACAGTGTTGGGGTCGTTGAAGCTTGGGTGTTGGAGAAGCCGTATGACTTGGATGAGAACTTGGCATACTTGTAATCGTCTTGCACTTGACATTCCGCTTTGGTAGCTTGATGCACTAGCTTGATGAGGTTTGAGTATGGTTGGAAGTCGGCGATCTTCTTGATAGGATGGTTGAGTCCATTCAAGAAACGTGCCATTGTTTGCTCATCGTCTTCCGTGACATTGGCTCGTATCATGGCAATCTCCATCTCCTTGTAGTACTCTTCAATGCTCTTGGTTCCTTGCTTGGGTAGTTGGAGTTTCTTGAAGAGGTCGCGGTTGTAGTAGGTAGGCACAAAGCGTGCTCTCATGACATCCTTCATTTGTGCCCAAGTAGTGATGGGTGGTTCACCTCTTGCCTCTCGGCGCTCGATGACTTGTTCCCATCAAATGAGTACATAGTCTTAGAACTCAAGGGATGCCATTGCGATCTTCTTCTCTTCATCGTAGTTGTGCAAGCGGAAGATTTTGTCGACCTTCAATGCCCATGATAGGTATTCTTCGGGATCATTTCTTCCGTTGAACTTGGGCATGGTGAACTTGAGCTTGCCGTAGCGTTGCTCTTCGTTGTGTTGGGGTCGGGGATGATGACGCCCATGTTGTTGATGATTGTCAAGCTCGTGTTTCTCTTGGTGAGGAGGGTTGTCAACCTCATGTTTCTCTTGTCGTGGAGGATTTCCATTGTCGTCATGCTCTTGATGAACTTGATGTTCTTAGCGAGCTTGTGGAGGAGCTTGTCGAGCTCGAGGACGAGCTTGAGGAACTTGACGATGCACGCGAGCTTGAAATCTTCATTCTTGAATTTCTTCGCGAAGTGCTTCTTCTTGTTCTCGAGCTTGTCGGCCTCGGTTGTCTATGGCTCGACTTGAATCTCGGAGGGCTTGTTGCGTCGCAAGTGCTTGAGCTTCACGGAGTTGTTTTTCTTGGCGTTGTGCTTCGGCATCTTATGCTTCTTGGTGTAGACGCGCGCTCTCTTCCTCTTCATGTTGGCGTTGTCATTGCCGTTCTCGTGCTAGTGCAAAAGCCTCTTGAGTTTGACATTGTCAGCGCTCTTGAGAGTCGGTGTCATGTAGGGGATTGAGGCTTGCTTGACGATCGTTGCGCGCGGCACAGCGTATAGTGTTTGATGTCGGTGTACTTGAGCCGGAGAGGGTGAAGTCGGAGTGTCGACTTGAGCGGGTTCTTCTTGATGAAGACGAAGTGGAAGAAAAGCGGTTGAGCAACAAAGCGCGAATCTCGTCCATCCTTGCGTCATTCTCTTGCTTGTGATTGTTGAGCTTGTGGTCGAAGTAGTCCCTTGTACGTTGCTCGGAGAGTCGCAAGTCGGCGGCGAGGTTGTCGATGCGTTCACTCATGGCTTGTTGCTCTTGATGCAAAGCATGTTGTGCACCAAAGAGGTGGTTCTTGGTGACGTAGGAGTTCATGTCGTCGTCATGCTCAATGAAGAGTGGGTTTGTAGAAGTACTTGTCCTATACATCATTCCAAGAAAAATGTGAGTGGTAGAAAGAGAAAAACGAATACCAAATGTACCTTGACCGAAGTTGAAAGTGGATCGATGATCACTCCAATGTAGGACAAGGAAATAGCACAATTGGTACTAGCTCTTGTGGTTTCTCACACCTACACAAGTAAAAGCTTATGGTGAAGCTTGGTTAGGATGGTGGCACAAAATTTGATGCAATTGTAAGTGAGCTTCAATAATGTTGGAAAAGATTCACAATGTGCAATGTAACAAGTAGACCAAGCATATAAGGTACACGGAAACACACGTGCAAAAAGATAAGTGGGGTCGTGCAACCAAGTGTGAGCCAAAATGTGGAATCCACAAAAATTCTCTTGTTG
The DNA here is from genome assembly GCF_002162155.2 of Triticum dicoccoides. Taxonomy (NCBI): domain Eukaryota; kingdom Viridiplantae; phylum Streptophyta; class Magnoliopsida; order Poales; family Poaceae; genus Triticum; species Triticum dicoccoides. Next base: position 265,013,785 of record NC_041380.1, read on the forward strand.
CACAACACTAGAGATACGCTAGCACGATTGCACAATAGGAAGATACAAAGAACTTGTGCACAACCTACTTAGCAAAAATGCAACGACTTCTATCCCAAATATGTTCTATGCGAGGTGTTTCTATGATATGATCCAAGATGATCAAGTATGACAATCTTAATGTTGTAAGATGCTATGGTTCTTGCTTAAAAGCTCTTTGCTTATCTTTCCTATTTGCTTAAAAGCTTGGTTGGCTCTTTGATGTTTGAGCTCTTTTCTCATGCAATGCTTGACGAACCAAGATAGCAATTGTGTATGCGATGACAACTTTGTGACACAAAGGATGATACCTATATATGCAACAATGATGTATGTATGCTATGGGAAGTATGATCACTAATATGCACAAGTCTCGCTGCCGGCAATACTCAATGGCTAGTCTCGATGGGTAAGCAACACAGAGGAGTAATGCTATGATGGCTATCAATGTAATGGCAAGAATGATGTATCATGATACCAAGACGAGGTTACCATTCTTGATTACGGTATGGTGTCAAAATGGCGGACCGAAATACTAAGATGTAGTCGAGGTGGTCGTTGTTGATGACGCGTCCGTGGCGAAGATGAGCACGGTGATGTCGATGTCGAACCATACCTAGATAGCCGAAACACAAAAGGAGACAGTACCGCAACTCAAATTCTCAAAGCTCGAAGTAGCAAACGTGTCGGGGAGCGAAACAGATAAGCAATGATGGTGGTTTGCGGAAGTGGTGATGGTGTAAAGGTGGTAGGAGTGCGAATGCGAAAATGTGGGGCGGTGGTGGTGACTAAACTGAAGAAATTCAGTTTCATCAGGGAACTTTGGACGTCCGGTGGGGGAGCGGTAGTCCGGTCGTTGGACGTCCGGTGGCTAGCGGACGTCCGGTGCCTGGGCACTGCTCTGGCACGGGAAGAACTTCACGTGGGCGGGGTGGATGATGTGAAATTCGTCGATTGTGGGCGATTTAGTGGATGGAAAGGGTGGAGACAGGGGGAAAAGCTAGATCCACTCAAAACAAAGCAAATCCACGGATCCAAACCAACAAAATTTCAACACACCAACAAATCACAAAAAAAAATTGGGGCTATTTTTGTGGGGAACTTTCGAATTAGGACGAAAAACAACAAAAACTAGGCTAGAAACACAACGGGGAGGCTCCGAAATCGTGATCAACGTGGCTCATGATACCAAGATGATGTAGGGTAGAACCCTAATTGGCCGATCTTTCACGAAAGGAGCGGATCCCGCGATGAACACGAAGAACACAAGGGGGAAACGAGGGGGAACACAAGAGAAACACTAAGCCAACATAAGATAGTCACACATGTGCTAGATCCTCAGATACATAGAGTTCACACGGTACACAATCAACTAAGGACGATACAAGGGTAGCCGGTCTTCTTCGTGAGGAGGTCTTGATGTTCTTCTTCGCGAGGAGGTCTTGAATCCAAAGGGAACTTCTCCGAAGAGGCCGCGGTCTCTCTCGAGGAGTAGATCCGATGTGGATGAGCAATGCTCTATCTCTCAAATGAGCTAAACCAATGCTAACCCTAGAAAGGAGGAGGGAGAGGTCTATATATAGTCTAAGTGCAAATGGGGGCGAAAGTAGGGGTACAAGGGCCTCGGGCCCGAAACTGGACACAGCCAGGTACCGAACGTCCGCTGGGGAACGGTCGTCCGGTGTCTCATGAGCGTCCGGTCGTCTGGTCTCCTCTGGACGTCCGCTGGTTCGTTCTGTGATGGGGGTGCCGGACGTCCGGTAGCTTCGGACTTCCGCTGATGGTGGCTCGGGTCCGGTCGCGCCGGTCGTCCGGTGGGGGCCGGACGTCCGTTCCTTGGCCTCGGGTGCAGGGGCACCGGTCGTTCGATCTGGACCGGACGTCCGCTTGCTGGGGCTCGGTTGATGCTTCAGGCGTCGGACGTCCGGTCCCGGCCGGTCGTCCGGTGGCTGGGATTCCTTCTGCATCTCTTCTTCTTCTCCATCTTCCTCCTTTTCTTCTCCTTGCTCCTTAGCTTCTCCATGAAACCTGAGTATGCAGAAAGTGTCCGTATGAGGTAGTAGCCATGTCTCATGTGCGTCAAAGTGGAAATGTGAGAGGAGAGATGTCACCTCAGTTTCAAGAGCTCTTGCACATGCTCGTGTCATGGGTCCGCTAGGCACTTGGTGAGACGATGGTAGGTCCATGGGATGCTCCGCATCAACAAGCATGATCATCTAAAGATTTGCCCTCAACTAAGCTAGTTGGAGTTTCAGCACGAGCACAAAGGGATCGAAGATGATCCAAGTAAAAAGCTTTAGGAGTGTGATAGATTTTGAGTGGTTCTTCAACCATTGGTGTAGCAGGTACAACTAATTTTTTTGTATTTTGCGTTTCCTACCCAACACTAGAGATAGAAAACAACTTAGAACAGCAAATAAAAATTACTTAGTGATAAAGCAAACAAGCACACACGAGAATATTCACCCCACGCTATGACTCCCCGGCAACGGCGCTAGAAAAAGGTCTTGATAACCCACAAGTATAGGGGATCAATTGTAGCTTCTTTCGATAAGTAAGAGTGTCGAACCCAACGAGGAGCTAAAGATAAAACAAATATTCCCTCAAGTTCTACCACCGATACAACTCTACACACGCTTAACGTTCGCTTTACCTAGAACAAGTATGAAACTAGAAGTACTTTGTAGGTGTTTTTGGATAGATTTGCAAGAATATAAAGTGCACGTAAATAAAAATTAGGGGCTGTTTAGATAAAGACACAATAAAGTTAGCATAGCGAGTGTGGAAAAGTGGTGGTAGGAGTTGTGAAATTGTCCCTAAGCAACTGACTACTTTACTAGACCGATAGCAAGTTTTATGTGGGAGAGGCCACTGCTAGCATGTCATCCCTGACATGGAATTCTATGCACTTATGATTGGAACTATTAGCAAGCATCTGCAACTACTAACGTTCATTAAGGTAAAACCCAACCATAGCATTAAGATATATTGGTCCCCCTTCAATCACGTGTGCATCAATTTCTATGCTAGGTTGAAGCTTCTGTCACTCTTGCCCTCCAATACATAGTCCTATCAACATACAACTAACCCTATGGTGTGATCCACGCGCGCGCTCATATGATGGGCACCAAAGGACAGCAACATAACCACAAGCAAATTAAACCAATCATAGCAATTCACCAATCACCGATAGGACAACGAAAATCTACTCAGACATCATAGGATGGCAACACATCATTGGATAATAATATGAAGCATAAAGCACCATGTTCAAGTAGAGGGTATAGCGGGTTGCGGGAGAGTGGACCGCTATAGATAGAGGAGGGGAGGTGATGGAGATGTTGGTGAAGATGGCGGAGGTGTTGGTGTAGATTGCGGTGATGATGATGGCCCCCGGCGGCGTTCCGGCGCCACCGGAAACGAGGGGGAGAGAGCACCCCTTCTTCTTCTTCTTCCTTGACCTTCTCCCTAGATGGGAGAAGGGTTTCCCCTCTGGTACATGGCCTTCATGGAGGCGGAGGGGCGAGAGCCCCTCCGGGATTGGATTTGTTTCTCTGTCTCTCTCTGTTTCTGCGTTCTCAGATTCTGCCCTTTCACCGTTTCTTATATTCCCGGAGATCCGTAACTCCGATTGGGCTGAAATTTTAACACGATCTCTATCCAGATATTAGCTTTCTTGCGGCAAAAGAAGGGCATCAACCGCCTTACGGGGTGGCCACGAGGGCCCAGGGCGTGCCTGACCCCCTGGGTCGCGCCCCCCTGCCTCGTGGCCCCCTCGGGCATCGTCTCGCGTTGATTCTTCTTCCAAAAATCACATATATTCCAAAAAAAATCTCCGTCGGTTTTTATCCCGTTTGGACTCCGTTTGATATGGATTTACTGCGAAATAAATAACATGCAATAAACAGGAACTGGCACTGGGCACTGGATCAATATGTTAGTCCCAAAAAATAGTATAAAAAGTTGCCAAAAGTATATGAAAGTTGTATAATATTGGCATGGAACAATAAAAAATTATAGATACGACAGAGATGTATCAATAATCAAGCCCTCGACTCAAGACTAATCTTTATTATATATAGCTCACGGACTCGACTACATAGAAGGATCATAATGAAAAACTCAAAACTAGATCATACTAAAACTTTACTCTACTAGATCAAGATATTATCTAAAGGATCGAACTAAGAAAAATGGTAAAGATAGGAGTGTGATGGTGATACGATACTGGGGCACGTCCACCAAGCTTGGTAGTTGCCAAGGGGAGTGCCCATACCCATGTGTTTATGTCTCCTTCCTCGGAGGCGGTGATGATAGAGTTGTTGATGATGTAGGCTTGTCATCCATCCTCCAAGGCATAGGCTCACCATCATAGAATGATGATCGAGTCTCCGGGATCTTCAAATCTGCAGCCAAACTCATCCTTTTGAATCTATATTCATACTCACAGTTTTGGTTTTGCAGGTCATAGATCTGGGCTTGGAGGTGCTCGATTTTCTCGTGAAGCTTGAAGATGGTCTCCCCAATATTCTTGGCATCTAGCTTGTGGTTGTTGGTGAGATCCGTGATCATTATGTGGTTTGCGTCGAGTCCATGTTCCACCATCTCCTGGCACTTGAAAACTTGTTGCTCCATTGCTTCGAGTCTTGTCTCCATGCTTTCGGTCCTCCTTGGTCCCTCAACATCACGGATGTGCATCAACCCCTCACGCATCTCATGAAGGAAATATGCCCTAGAGGCAATAATAAAGTTATTATTTATTTCCTTATTTCATGATAAATGTTTATTATTCATGCTAGAATTGTATTAACCGGAAACATAATACATGTGTGAATACATAGACAAACATAGTGTCACTAGTATGCCTCTACTTGACTAGCTCATTGATCAAAGATGGTTAAGTTTCCTAGCCATAGACATGAGTTGTTATTTGATCAATGGGATCACATCATTAGGAGAATGATGTGATTGACATGACCCATTTCGTTAACTTAGCACTTGATCGCTTAAGTTTACTTCTATTACTTTCTTCATGACTTATATATGTTCCTATGACTATGAGATTATGCAACTCCCGAATACCGGAGGAACACTTTGTGTGATACCAAACATCACAATGTAACTGGGTGATTATAAAGGTGCTCTACAGGTGTCTCCGATGGTGTTCGTGGAGTTGGCATATATCAAGAATAGGATTTGTCACTCCGATTGTCGGAGAGGTATCTCCGAGCCCTCTTGGCAATGCACATTACTATAAGCCTTGCAAGCAATGTAACTAATGAGTTAGTTACAGGATATTGTATTACGGAACGAGTAAAGAGACTTGCCGGTAACGATATTGAGCTAGGTATTGGGATATCGACGATCGAATCCCGGGCAAGTAACATACCGATGACAAAGGGAACAACGTATATTGTTATGCGGTTTAACCGATAAAGATCTTCGTAGAATATGTAGGAACCAATATGAGCATCCAGGTTCCGCTATTGGTTATTGACTGGAGACATGTCCCGGTCATGTCTACATAGTTCTCGAACCCGTAGGGTCCGCACGCTTAAAGTTCTGTGACAATAGGTATTATGAGTTTATATGTTTTGATGTACCGAAGGTAGTTCAGAGTCCCGGATATGATCATCAACATGACGAGGAGTCTCGAAATGGTTGAGACATAAAGATTGATATATTGGAAGCCTACATTTGGACATCGGAAGAGTTCCGGGTTAAATCGGGATTTTATCGGAGTGCCGGAGGGGTTACCGGAACCCCCCGGGGGTTAATGGGCGTTATTGGGCCCTAGTGGAGAGAGAGAGGGGCCGGCCAGGGCAGGCCGCGCGCCCCTCCCCTTCTGGTCCGAATTGGACTAGGAGAGGGGGGCGGCGCCCCCCTTTCCTTCTCCTTCTCCCCCTTCCTTTCCCCCTCCTAGTAGGAGTAGGAAAGAGGGGAATCCTACTCCTACTAGGAGGAGGATTCCTCCTCCTGGAGCGCCCTCTAGGGCCGCCCGGCCTCCCCCCTTGCTCCTTTATATACGGGGGCAGGGGGCACCTCTAGACACACAAGTTGATCATTGATCTCTCCCAGCCGTATGTGGTGCCCCCCTCTACCATAAACCACCTCGGTCATACTGTAGCGGTGCTTAGGCGAAGCCCTGCAACGGTAGCTTCATCAACATCGTCACCACGCCGTCGTGCTGACGAAACTCTTCCCCGAGCTCTACTGGATCGTGAGTTCGCGGGACGTCACCGAGCTGAACGTGTGCTGAACACGGAGGTGTTGTACGTTCGGTACTGAGGATCGGTCGATCGTGAAGACGTACGACTACATCAACCGCGGTATCATAATGCTTCCGCTTAACAGTCTACGAGGGTACGTGGATGACACTCTCCCCTCTCATTGCTATGCATCACCATGATCTTGTGTGTGTAGGAAAATTCTGAAATTACTACGTTCCCCAATAGTGGCATCCGAGCCAGATTATTGCGTAGATGTTATATGCACGAGTAGAACACAAGTGAGTTGTGGGCGATACAAGTCATACTGCTTACCAGCATGTCATACTTTGGTTCGGCGGTATTGTTGGATGAAGCGGCCTGGACCGACATTCCGTGTATGCTTACGCGAGACTGATTCTACCAACGTGCTTTGCACACACGTGGCTGGCGGGTGTCAGTTTCTCCAACTTTAGTTGAACCGAGTGTGGCTACGCCCGGTCCTTGAGAAGGCTAAAACAACACTAACTTGACGAACTATCGTTGTGGTTTTGATGCGTAGGTAAGAACGGTTCTTGCTCGGCCCGTAGCAGCCACGTAAAACTTGCAACAACAAAGTAGAGGAAGTCTAACTTGTTTTTGCAGGGCATGTTGTGATGTGATATGGTCAAGACATGATGCTATATTTATTGTATGAGATGATCATGTTTTGTAACAGAGTTGTCGGCAAGTGGTAGGAGCCATATGGTTGTTGCTTTATTCTTTGCAATGCAATCGCCCTGTAATTGCTTTACTTTATCACTAAGTGGTAGCGATAGTCATAGAAGCAATAGTTGGCGAGATGACAACGATGCTACAATGGAGATCAAGGTGTCGCGCCGGTGATGATGGTGATCATGACGGTGCTTTGGAGATGGAGATCAAAGGCACAAGATGATGATGGCCATATCATATCACTTATATTTATTGCATGTGATTTTTATCCTTTATGCATCTTTTTCTGCTTTGTTTGACGGTAGCATTATAAGATGATATCTCACTAAATTTCAAGGTAAAAGTGTTCTCCCTGAGTATGCACCATTGCCAAAGTTCGTCGTGCCGAGACACCACGTGATGATCGGGTGTGATAAGCTCAACATTCATCTACAACGGGTGTAAGACAGTTTTACACACGCAGAATACTCGGGTTAAACTTGATGAGCCTAGCATATGCAGATATGGCCTCGAAACACTAAGACCGAAAGGTCGAGCGTGAATCATATAGTAGATATAATCAACATAGTGATGTTCACCATTGAAAACTACTCCATTTCATGTGATGATCGGTTATGGTTTAGTTGATATGGATCACGTGATCACTTAGATGATTAGAGGGATGTCTATCTAAGTGGGAGTTCTTAAGTAATATGATTAATTGAACTTAAATTTATCATGAACTTAGTACCTGATAGTATTTTGCTTGTCTATGTTATTATAGATAGATGGCTTGTGTTGTTGTTCCATTAACTTTTAATGCGTTCCTTGAGAAAGCAAAGTTGAAAGATGATGGTAGCAATTACACGGACTGGGTCCATAACTTGAGGATTATCCTCATTGCTGCACAGAAGAATTACGTCCTGGAAGCACCGCTGGGTGCCAAACCCGCTGCAGGAGCAACGCCAGATGTTATGAACATCTGGCAAAGCAAAGCTGATGACTACTCAATAGTTCAGTGTGCCATGCTTTACGGCTTAGAACCGGGACTTCAACGTCGTTTTGAACGTCATGGAGCATATGAGATGTTCCAAGAGTTGAAGTTAATATTTCAAGCAAATGCCCGGATTGAGAGATATGAAGTCTCCAATAAGTTCTATAGCTGCAAGATGGAGGACAATAGTCCTGTCAGTGAACATATACTCAGAATGTCTGGGTACCATAATCACTTGACTCAGCTGGGAGTTAATCTTCGGGTTGATAGTGTCATTGATAGAGTTCTTCAATCACTGCCACCAAGCTACAAGAGCTTCGTGATGAACTATAATATGCAAGGTGTGGATAAGACGATTCCCGAGCTCTTCGCAATGCTAAAGGCTGCAGAGGTAGAAATCAAGAAGGTGCATCAAGTGTTGATGGTCAACAAGACCACCAGTTTCAAGAAAAAGGGTAAAGGGAAGAAGAAAGGGAACTTCAAAAAGAACGGCAAACAAGTTGCTGCTCAAGAGAAGAAACCCAAGTCTGGACCTAAGCCTGAGACTGAGTGCTTCTACTACAATGGGACTGGTCACTGGAAGCGGAACTACCCCAAGTATTTGACGGATAAGAAGGATGGCAAGGTGAACAAAGGTATATGTGATATACATGTTATTGATGTGTACCTTACTAGAGCTCGCAGTAGCACCTGGGTATTTGATACTGGTTCTGTTGCTAATATTTGCAACTTGAAACAGGGACTACGGATTAAGCGAAGACTGGCTAAGGACGAGGTGACGATGCGCGTGGGAAATAGTTCCAAAGTCGATGTGATTGTTGTCGGCACGCTACCTCTACATCTACCTTCAGGATTAGTTTTAGACCTAAATACTTGTTATTTGGTGCCAGCGTTAAGCATGAACATTTTTTCTGGATCTTGTTTGATGCGAGATGGTTATTCATTTAAATCTGAGAATAATGGTTGTTCTATTTATATGAGTAATATCTTTTGTGGTCATGCACCCTTGAAGAGTGGTCTATTTGTGTTGAATCTTGATAGTAGTGATACACATATTCATAATGTTGAAGCCAAAAGATGCAGAGTTGATAATGATAGTGCAACTTATCTATGGCACTGCCATTTGGGTCATATTGGTGTAAAGCACATGAAGAAACTCCATACTGATGGACTTCTGGAATCACTTGATTATGAATCACTTGGTACTTGAGAACCATGCCTCATGGGCAATATGACTAAAACATCGTTCTCCAGAACAATGGAGCGAGCAACAGATTTGTTAGAAATCATACATACTGATGTATGTGGTCCGGTGAATGTTGAGGCCCGCGGCGGGTATTGTTATTTTCTCACCTTCACAGATGATTTGAGAAGATATGGGTATATCTACTTAATGAAACATAAGTCTGAAACATTTGAAAAGTTCAAAGAATTTCATAGTGAAGTGGAAAATCATCGTAACAAGAAAATAAAGTTTCTACGATCTGATCGTGGAGGAGAATATCGAGTTATGAGTTCGGTTTACATTTGAAATAATGTGGAATAGTTTCGCGACTCATGCCGCCCGGAACACCACAGCGTAATGGTGTGTCCGAACGTCGTAATCGTACTTTACTAGGTATTGTGTGATCTATGATGTCTCTTACTGATTTACCGCTATCATTTTGGGGTTATACTTTAGAGACAGCTGCATTCACGTTAAATAGGGCACCATCGAAATCTGTTGAGACAACACCTTACGAACTGTGGTTTGGCAAGAAACCAAAGTTGTCGTTTCTTAAAGTTTGGGGGTATGATGCTTATGTGAAAAAGCTTCAACCTGGTAAGCTCAAACCCAAATCGGAGAAATGTGTGTTCGTAAAATACCCAAAGGAAACTGTTGGGTACACCTTCTATCACATATTCGAAGGCAAGACATTCGTTGCTAAGAATGGATCCTTTCTAGAGAAGGAGTTTCTCTAGAAAGAAGTGAGTGGGAGGAAAGTAGAACTTGATGAGTTAACTGTACCTGCTCCCTTATTGGAAAGTAGTTCATCACAGAAACCGGTTCCCATGACACCTACACCAATTAGTGAGGAAGCTAATGATGATGATCATGAAACTTCAGATCAAGTTACTACCGAACCTCGTAGGTCAACCAAAGCAAGGTCCGCACCCGAATGGTATGGTAATCCTGTGCTGGAGGTCATGTTACTTGACCATGACGAACCTACGAACTATGAGGAAGTGATGATGAGCCTAGATTCCGCAAAATGGCTTGAGGCCATGAAATCTGAGATGGGATCCATGTATGAGAACAAAGTGTGGACTTTGGTTAACTTACCCGATGATCGGCAAGCCATCGAGAATAAATGGATCTTCAAGAAGAAGACTAACGCTGACGGTAACGTTACTGTCTACAAAGCTCGACTTGTTGCGAAAGGTTTTCGACAAGTTCAAGGAGTTGACTACGATGAGACCTTCTCACCCGTAACGATGCTTAAGTCTCTCCGAATCATATTAGCAACTGTCGCATTTTATGATTATGAAATTTGGCAAATGGATGTAAAGACTGCATTCCTGAATGGTTTTCTGGAAGAAGAGTTGTATATGATGCAATATGAAGGTTTTATCAATCCAAAGGGTACTAACAAAGTGTGCAAGCTCCAGCGATCCATTTATGGACTGGTGCAAGCCTCTCGGAGTTGGAATAAATGTTTTGATAGTGTGATCAAAGCATATGGTTTTATACAGACTTTTAGAGAAGCCTGTATTTACAAGAAAGTGAGTGGGAGCTCTGTAGCATTTCTAATATTATATGCGGATGACATATTATTGATTGGAAATGACATAGAATTTCTGGATAGCATAAAAGGATACTTGAATAAGAGTTTTTCGATGAAAGACCTCGGTGGAGCTGCTTATATATTGGGAATCAAGATCTATAGAGATAGATCAAGACACTTAATTGGACTTTCACAAAGCACATACCTTGATAAAGTCTTGAAGAAGTTCAAAATGGATCAAGATAAGAAAGGGTTCTTGCCTATATTACAAGGTGTGATATTGAGTAAGACTCAATGCCCGACCACTGCAGAAGATAGAGAGAAAATAAAAAGTGTTCCCTATGCTTCAGCCATAGGCTCTATCATGTACATAATGCTGTGTACCAGACCTGATGTGTGCCTTACTATTAGTTTAGCAGGGAGGTACCAAAGTAATCCAGGAGTGGATCACTGGACATCGGTCTAGAACATCCTGAAATACCTGAAAAGGACTAAGGATAAGTTTCTCGTTTATGGAGGTGACAAAGAGCTCGTCATAAATGGTTACGTCGATGCAAGCTTTGACACTGATTCAGATGATTCTAAATCGCAAATCGGATATGTATTTATACTGAATGGTGGAGTTGTTAGTTGGAGCAGTTCTAAACAAAGCGTCGTGGCAGGATCTATATGTGAAGCGGAGTACATAGCTGCTTCGGAAGCGACAAATGAAGGAGTCTGGATGAAGGAGTTCATATCCGATCTAGGTGTCATACCTAGTGCATCGGGTCCAATGAAAATCTTTTGTGACAATACTGGGATCAAGTCCAGGTGGGAGACATAGAGAGATGCAAGATACATACGGATCTAAATGTTGCAGACCCGCTGACTAAGCCTCTTCCACGAGCAAAACATGATCAACACCAAGACTCCATGGGTGTTAGAATCATTACTGTGTAATCTAGATTATTGACTCTAGTGCAAGTGGGAGACTGAAGGAAATATGCCCTAGAGGCAATAATAAAGTTATTATTTATTTCCTTATTTCATGATAAATGTTCATTATTCATGCTAGAATTGTATTAATAGGAAACATAATACATGTGTGAATACATAGACAAACATAGTGTCACTAGTATGCCTCTACTTGACTAGCTCATTGATCAAAGATGGTTAAGTTTCCTAGCCATAAACATGACTTGTTATTTGATCAACGGGATCACATCATTAGGAGAATGATGTGATTGACATGACCCATTTCGTTAGCTTAGCACTTGATCGTTTAAGTTTACTTCTATTGCTTTCTTCATGACTTATATATGTTCCTATGACTATGAGATTATGCAACTCCCGAATACCGGAGGAACACTTTGTGTTCTACCAAACATCACAACGTAACTGGGTGATTATAAAGGTGCTCTACATGTGTCTCCGATGGTGTTCGTGGAGTTGGCATAGATCGAGAATAGGATTTGTCACTCCGATTATCGGAGAGGTATCTCTGGGCCCTCTCGGTAATGCACATCACTATAAGCCTTGCAAGCAATGTAAATAATGAGTTAGTTGCGGGATGTTGTATTACGGAACGAGTAAAGAGACTTGCCGGTAATGAGATTGATCTAGGTATTGGGATACTGATGATCGAATCTCGGGCAAGTAGCATACCGATAACAAAGGGTACAACATATATTGTTATGCGGTTTGACCGATAAGGATCTTCGTAAAATATGTAGGAACCAATATGAGCATCCAGGTTCCGCTATTGGTTATTGACCGAAGACATGTCTCGGTCATGTCTACATAGTTCTCGAACCCGTAGGGTCCGCACGCTTAAAGTTCTGTGACAATCGGTATTATGAGTTTATATGTTTTGATGTACCGAAGGTAGTTCGGAGTCCCGGATATGATAACGGACATGATGAGGAGTCTCGAAAAGGTCGAGACATAAAGATTGATATATTGGAAGCCAACATTTGGCCATCGGAAGAGTTCCGGGTGAAATCGGGATTTTACCGGAGTGCCGGAGGGGTTACCGGAACCCCCCGGGGGTTAATGGGCCTTATTGGGCCCTATTGGAGAGAGAGAGAGGGGCCGGCCAGGCCAGGCCGCGCGCCCCTCCCCCTCTGGTCCGAATTGGACTAGGAGAGGGGGCGCGGCGCCCCCTTTCCTTATCCTTCTCTCCCTTCCTTTCCCCCTCCTAGTAGGAGTAGGAAAGAGGGAAATCCTACTCCTATTAGGAGGAGGATTCCTCCTCCTGGCGCGCCCTCTAGGGCCGGCCGGTCTCCCCCCTTGCTCCTTTATATATGGGGGCAGGGGGCACCTCTAGACACACAAGTTGATCATTGATCTCTCCCAGCCGTGTGCGGTGCCCCCCTCCACCATAATCCACCTTGGTCATACTGTAGCGGTGCTTAGGCGAAGCCCTGCAACGGTAGCTTCATCAACATTGTCACCACGCCGTCGTGCTGACGAAACTCTTCCCTGAGCTCTACTAGATCGTGAGTTTGCGGGACGTCACCGAGCTGAACGTGTGCTGAACGCGGAGGTGCCATACGTTCGGTACTGAGGATCGGTCGATCATGAAGACGTACGACTACATCAACCATGTTGTTATAACGCTTCCGCTTAATGGTCTACGAGGGTACGTGGATGACACTCTCCCCTCTCGTTGCTATGCATCACCATGATCTTGCGTGTGCGTAGGAAAATTTTGAAATTACTACATTCCCCAGCATCTCAATGGTTTGAGGGTGTTGCAGCACTTCCGCGAGGTAGGGATTGATGACCTTCTCAAAGAACTTGTCCTTGGGGGCGCTTGGAGATGGCATGATGATCTAGATCTGTCAGAAAAACAGCTTGAAACAAGAACAGGAGGTATTTGCATGATACGGTGGTCAAAACCTTCGGGGGATTATATAATGAATTTTTACCGACCAAAAGAAGTATCGTGCAAGAAAATAGAGTCCGGAGAGCACACAAGGTACCCAGAAGGCAGGGGGCGCGCCCAGGGGGGTAGGGCGTGCCCTCCACCCTCGTGGACGCCCCGTGTCCTTCCCGGACTACTTCTTATTTTCCTATTTCTTAAATATTCCAAAACGGAGAAAAATTGCTATTAGAACTGTTTTGGAGTCGGTTTACTTACCGTACCACATACCTATTCCTTTTCGGAGTCTGAAACGTTCTGGAAAGTGTCCCTTATGTATTCCTCCAGGGTTACGGTTTCAATAACATTAGTTTCAACATTTAAGGGATTACTTGAGATGTAATGTTTGATTCTTTGACCGTTCACCACCTTCAGATTTGTGCCTTCGAAGTTGTTGATTTTTATGGCACCGGAATGGTAGACCTCCTCGATAACGTAAGGGCCTTCCCATTTAGAGAGGAGTTTTCCTACAAAAAATCTTAAACGAGAGTTCTATAGCAAAACATAATCACCTACGTTAAACTCACGTTTTTGTATCCTTTTGTCATGCCATCTTTTAACCTTTTCTTTAAACAGTTTAGCATTCTCATAGGCCTGAGTTCTCCACTCATCAAGTGAGCTAATGTCAAATAGTCTCTTCTCACCGGCAAGTTTAAAATCATAATTGAGCTCTTTAATGGCCTAGTATGCCTTATGCTCTAATTCGAGAGGTAAGTGACATGCTTTTCCATAAACCATTTTATACGGAGACATACCCATAGGATTTTTGTATGCAGTTCTATAGGCCCATAATGCATCATCAAGTTTCTTGGACCAATTCTTTCTAGATCTGTTAACAGTCTTTTGCAAAATTAATTTAATCTCTCTATTACTCAATTCTACTTGACCACTAGACTGTGGGTGATATGGAGATGCAATTCTATGATTAACGTCATACTTAGCAAGCATTTTACGAAAGGCGCCATGAATAAAATACAAACCACCATCAGTCATTAAGTATCTAGGGACTCCAAACCTCAGAAAAATAACTCCTTTAAGCATCTTAATAGAGGTGTTATGATCAGCACTACTAGTTGGAATAGCTTCTACCCACTTAGTAACGTAATCAACAGCAATGAAAATATGTGTATACCTATTAGAGGAAGGAAATGGTCCCATATAATCAAAGCCCCAAACATCAAATGGTTCAATAACAAGTGAATAGTTCATGGGCATTTCTTGACGTCTACCAATATTACCAATTCTTTGACATTCATCACAAGACAAAACAAACTTACGGGCATCTTTGAAGAGAGTAGGCCAATAAAAACCGGATTGCAATACCTTATGTACAATTCTGTCTCCAGCGTGGTGTCCTCCTGATACGTCTCCGTTGTATCTATAATTTTTGATTGTTCCATGCCAATATTACACAACTTTCATATACTTTTGGCAACTTTTTATACTATTTTTGGGGACTAACATATTGATCCAGTGTCCAGTGCCAGTTCCTGTTTGTTGCATTTTTTTGTTTTGCAGTAAATCCATATCAAACGGAGTCCAAACGGGATAAAAACTAACGGAGATTTTTTTTGGAATATATGTGATTTTTGGGAAGAAAAATCAACGCGAGACAATGCCCGAGGGGGCCATGAGGCAGGGGGCGCCCCCAGAGGGTCAGGTGCGCCCTGGGCCCTCGTGGCCACCCCATAAGGCGGTTGATGCCCTTCTTTCGCTGCAAGAAAGCTAATATCCGGATAGAGATCATGTTAAAATTTCAGCCCAATCGGAGTTACGGATCTCCGGGAATATAAGAAACGGTGAAAGGGCGGAATCTAAGAACGCACAAACAGAGAGAGACAGATCCAATCTCGGAGGGGCTCTTGCCCCTCCCATGCCATGGAGACCATGGACCAGAGGGGAAACCCTTCTCCCATCCAGGGAGAAGGTCAAGGAAGAAGAAGAAGGAGGGGGCTCTCTCCCCCTCGCTTTCGGTGGTGCCGGAACGCCGCCGGGGGCCATCATCATCGCCGCAATCTACACCAACACCTCCGCCATCTTCACCAACATCTCCATCACCTTCCCCCCTCTATCTACAACGGTCCACTCTCCCGCAACCCGTTGTACCCTCTACTTGAACATGGTGCTTTATGCTTCATATTATTATCCAATGATGTGTTGCCATCCTATGACGTCTGAGTAGATTTTCGTTGTCCTATCGGTGGTTGATGAATTACTATGATTGATTTAATTCGCTTGTGGTTATGTTGCTGCCCTTTGGTGCCCATCGTATGAGCGCGCGCTTGGATCACACCATAGGGTTAGTTTTATGTTGATAGGACTATGTATTGGAGGGCAAGAGTGACAGAAGCTTCAACCTAGCATAGAAATTGATGCATACGGGATTGAAGGGGGACCAATATATCTTAATGCTATGGTTGGGTTTTACCTTAATGAACGTTAGTAGTTGCAGATGATTGCTAATAGTTCCAATCATAAGTTCATAGAATTCCAAGTCAGGGATGACATGCTAGCAGTGGCCTCTCCCACATAAAACTTGCTATCGGTCTAGTAAAGTAGTCAATTGCTTAGGGAAAATTTCACAACTCCTACCACCACTTTTCCACAGTCGCTATACTAACTTTCTTGTTTCTTCATCTAAACAGCCCCTATTTTTATTTACGCGCTCTTTATTATATTGCAAACCTATCCAAAAACACCTACAAAGTACTTCTAGTTTCATACTTGTTCTAGGTAAAGCGAACGTCAAGCGTGCATAGAGTTGTATCGGTGGTCGATAGAACTTGAGGGAATATTTGTTCTACCTTTAGCTCCTCATTGGGTTTAACACTCTTACTTATCAAAAGAGGCTACAATTGATCCCCTATACTTGTGGGTGATCAAGACCTTTTTCTGGCGCCGTTGCTGGGGAGCAATAGCGTGGGGTGAATATTCTCGTCTGTGCTTGTTTGGTTTATCACTAAGTAATTTTTATTTGTTGTTCTAAGTTTTTTTATCTTTAGTTATGGGTAGGAAACGCAAAATACCAAAAAAATTAGGTGTACCTGCTACACCAATGGTTGAAGAACCACTCAAAATCTATCATGCTCTTAAAGCTTTTTACTTGGATCGTCTTCGATCCCTTTGGGCTCGTGTTGAAACCCCAACTAGCTTAGTTGAGGGAAAATCTTTAGATGAGCATGCTTGTTATGTGCGACACCGCTTATCTCACAAAGGGGAACTTTTACTGGATCAAATTCATCGTTCGCAGTGCTATGCTTGGAATTTGTGTGAAATATATGATGTTACTTGTTGTTCTGAAAACCCTAAGAAACACCTTCCCTACCAATGTGAGTTTATCGATAATGGAATCGTATCTTCGTATGCTAAGGGTGTTTATAATTACTATGATGTTCAACAAATTGAAGAATTTGTTGCTTTTAATGGTGCCTATGAAATTGCTTCTTTGATTGTAAAGTATGATGCTACTCTTTACAAATCTAAATTTTTTGCCATACTTAAATGTTGTTATGATAATTATGCTTCTAATGCCTATGTTAAACCATATATTGAGGACTCCTCCGTTGTCCAAGAAGAGACTAATATTTTGCAGGAGTCTATGGAAGAAGAAAGTGATGAAACTGTGAGCTCATTGGATGAAAAAGATGAGGAGGAGAGCGAAGAAAAAGGAGGAAGAGTGGATTGATCACCCATGCCCACCTTCTAATGAGAGTAACTCTTCAACTCATACATTGTTTAATTTCCCTTCGTGCTTACCGAAGGATGAATGCTATGATGATTGTTATGATCCCGTTGATTCTTTTGAAATATCCCTTTTTGATGATGCTTGCTATGCTTATGGACAAGATGCCAACATGAATTATTCTTATGGAGATGAACTTGCTATAGTTCCTTATGTTAAACATGAAATTGTTGCTATTGCACCCACGCATGATAGTCCTATTATCTTTTTGAATTCTCCCGACTACACTATATCGGAGAAGTTTGCTTTTGTTAAGGATTATATTGATGGGTTGCCTTTTACTATTACACATGATGATTTTGATAGATATAATATGCATGTGCTTGCTGCTCCTAATTTCAATTATTATGAGAGAGGAACTACGTCTCCACCTCTCTATGTTTCCCACACGATAAAATTGCAAGAAACTGATTATGCTATGTATTGGCCTTTACTAGATGTGCATGAATTGTTCTTATATGACATGTCGATGCATAGGAAGAGAGTTAGACTTCATCATTACTTGATATATGTTGCTTTGTGCTCACTACTAAATGCCAAATCATTGCTAATTCAAATTGGCTTTGATATACCTTGGGATCCGAGTGGATCCATTACTTGAGCACTATATGCCTAGCATAATGGCTTTAAAGAAAGCGCCGCCAGGGAGACAACCCGGAAATTTTAGAGAGTAATTTATTTCTGTTGTGTGCTTTTATGAAGTTTAAAAATAAAAATAATGTGCCAAGGTTTGCCTTTAGGATGTTTTAGATTGCTTGTTGGTTTGTGCGGTGCAGGACAGAAACTTTGGCTGTAGTGCGTGATTTTACATTTTTTACTGGAACGTCAAACGGTTCTGAAAGTTTGCACCGTCTTTCTATACAAATTTTTTATTTTTCCTAATTTTTGTAGAATTGTTGGAGTGACATAGGTATGGTGAATGTTCATATTATTACAGACTGTTCTGTTTTAGATAGATTCTGTTTTTGATGCATAGTTTGCTTGTTTTGATGAAACTATCGATTTATATCAGTGGATTAAGCCATGGAAAAGTTATATTACAGTATCTATAATGCAATAACAAAATATGAATTGGTTTGCAATAGTACTTAGAGTAGTGATTTGCTTTATTATAATAACGGATCTTACCGAGCTTTCTATTGAGTTTTGTGTGGATGAAGTGTTCGAAGATCGAGGAGTTCCCGATGTGAGGAGAAGGAGGAGAGGCAAGAGTTAAAGCTTTGGGATTCCCAAGGCACCCCAAGTAAATATTCAAGGAGACTCAAGCATCTAAGCTTGGGGATGCCCCGGAAGGCATCCCATCTTTCTTCAACAAGTATCGGTATGTTTTCGGATTCGTTTCGTTCATGCGATATGTGCAATCTTGGAGCATCTTTTGAATTTAGTTTTCATTTTTCTTTTATGCACCATGATGGTATGAGATAGTCCTTGGTTTATTTATAGAATGCTCTTTGCACTTCACTTAAATCTTTTGAGTCTGGCTTTATAGAATGCTTCATGTGCTTCGCTTATATCATTTGAAGTTTGGATTGGATGTTTCTCTTCACATAGAAAACCGCCATTTGTAGAATGCTCTTTTGCTTCACTTATATTTGTTAGAGCGTGGGCATATCTTTTGTAGAAAGAATTAAACTCTCTTGCTTCACTTATATCTATTTAGAGAGTTGACAGGAATTGGTCATTCACATGGTTAGTCATAAAATCCTACACAAAACTTGTATATCACTGAATATGATATGTATGATTCCTTGCAATAGTTTTGCGATATAAAGATGGTGATATTAGAGTCATGCTAGTGGGTAGTTGTGGATTGTACAAATACTTGTGTTGAAGTTTGTGATTCCCGTAGCATGCACGTATGGTGAACCGTTATGTGATAAAGTCGGAGCATGATTTATTTATGATTGTCTTCCTTATGAGTGGCGGTGGGGGACAAGCGATGGTCTTTTCCTACCAATCTATCCCCCTAGGAGCATGCGCATAGTACTTTGTTTCAATGACTAATAGATTTTTGCAATAAGTATGTGATTTCTTTATGACTACTGTTGAGTCCATGGATTATACGCACTCTCATCCTTCCATCATTGCTACCCTCTTAGGTACCATGCATTGCCCTTTCTCGCCTCGAGAATTGGTGCAAACTTCGCCAGTGCATCCAAACCCCGTGATATGATACGCTCTATCACACATAAGCCTCCTTATATCTTCCTCAAAACAGCCAACATACCAACCTATCATGGCATTTCCATAGCCATTCCGAGATATATTGCCATGCAACTTCCATCATCATCATATACATGACTTGAGCATTTATTGTCATATTGCTTTGCATGATCGTAAGATAGCTAGCATGATGTTTTCATGGCTTGTCCGTTTTTTGATGTCATTGCTACGCTAGATCATTGCACATCCCGGTACACCGCCGTAGCCATTCATATAGAGTCATACCTTTGTTCTAGCATCGAGTTGTAATATTGAGTTGTAAGTAAATAAAAGTGTGATGATCATCATTATTAGAGCATTGTCCCATGTGAGGAAAGGATGATGGAAGCTATGATTCCCTCACAAGTTGGGATGAGTCTCCGGACTTTACAAAAAATAAAAGAGGCCAAAGAAGCCCACCAAAAAGACAAAAGAGGCCAAAGAAGCCCACCAAAAAAAGAAGAAAAAAAGAGAAAAAATAAAAAAATTGAGAAAAAGAGAGAAGGGACAATGTTACTATCCTTTTACCACACTTGTGCTTCAAAGTAGCACCATGTTCTTCATATAGAGAGTCTCTTGAGTTATCACTTTCATATACTAGTGGGAATTTTCATTATAGAACTTGGCTTGTATATTCCGATGATGGGCTTCCTCAAATGCCCGAGGTCTTCATGAGCAAGCAAGTTGGATGCACACCCACTTAGTTTCAATTTGAGCTTTCATACACTTATAGCTCTAGTGCATCCGTTGCATGGCAATCCCTACTCCTCGCATTGACATCAATTGATGGGCATCTCCATAGCCCATTGATTAGCCGCGTCGATGTGAGACTTTCTTCCTTTTTGTCTTATCCACACAACCTCCATCATCATATTCTATTCCACCTGTAGTGCTATATCCATGGCTCACGCTCATGTATTGCGTGAAAGTTGGAAAGGTTTGAGAACATCAAAAGTATGAAACAATTGCTTGGCTTGTCATCGGGGTTGTGCATGATTTGAATATTTTGTGTGGTGAAGATGGAGCATAGCCAGACTATATGATTTTGTAGGGATAACTTTCTTTGGCCATGTTATTTTGAAAAGACATGATTGCTTTATTAGTATGCTTGAAGTATTATTATCTTAATGTCAAATGATAGACTATTGCTTTGAATCACTTGTGTCTTAATATTCATGCCATGATTAGATTATGTGATCAAGATTATGCTAGGTAGCATTCCACATCAAAAATTATCTTTTTATCATTTACCTACTCGAGGACGAGCAGGAATTAAGCTTGGGGATGCTGATACATCTTCGTCGTATCTATAATTTTTGATTGTTCCATGCCAATATTATACAACTTTCATATACTTTTCGCAACTTTTTATACTATTTTTGGGGACTAACATATTGATACAGTGCCCAATGCCAGTTCCTGTTTGTTGCATGTTTTTTGTTTCGCAGTAAATCCATATCAAACGGAGTCCAAACGGGATAAAAACTAACGGAGATTTTTTTGGAATATATGTGATTTTTGGGAAGAAAAATCAATGCGAGACGATGCCCGAGGGGGCCACGAGGCAGGGGGCGCGCCCCAGGGGGTCAGGCGCGCCCTGGGCCCTCGTGGCCACCCCATAAGGCGGTTGATGCCCTTCTTTCGCCGCAAGAAAGCTAATATCCGGATAGAGATCGTGTTAAAATTTCAGCCCAATCGGAGTTACAGATCTCCGGGAATATAAGAAACAGTGAAAGGGCAGAATCTGAGAACACAAAAACAGAGAGAGACAGAGAGATATCCAATCTCGGAGGGGCTCTCGCCCCTCCCATGCCATGGAGACCATGGACCAGAGGAGAAACCCTTCTCCCATATAGGGAGAAGGTCAAGGAACAAGAAG
Source organism: Triticum dicoccoides (assembly GCF_002162155.2). Lineage (NCBI taxonomy): Eukaryota > Viridiplantae > Streptophyta > Magnoliopsida > Poales > Poaceae > Triticum > Triticum dicoccoides. Next base: position 265,035,186 of record NC_041380.1, read on the forward strand.
AAGAAGGAGGGGGCTCTCTCCTCCTTGCTTCCGGTGGCGCCGGAACGCCGTCGGGAGCCATCATCATCGCCGCAATCTACACCAACACCTCCGCCATCTTCACCAACATCTCCATCACCTTCCCCCTCTATCTACAGCGTCCACTCTCCCGCAACCCGATGTACCCTCTACTTGAACATGGTGCTTTATGCTTCATATTATTATCCAATGATGTGTTGCCATCCAATGATGCGTGAGTAGATTTTCGTTGTCCTATCGGTGGTTGATGAATTACTATGATTGATTTAATTTGCTTGTGGTTATGTTGTTGTCCTTTGGTGCCCATCATATGAGCGCGCGTGTGGATCACACCATAGGGTTAGTTGTATGTTGATAGGACTACGTATTGGAGGGCAAGAGTGATAGAAGCTTCAACCTAGCATAGAAATTGATGCATACGGGATTGAAGGGGGACCAATATATCTTAATGCTATGGTTGGGTTTTACCTTAATGAATGTTAGTAGTTGCAGATGCTTGCTAATAGTTCCAATCATAAGTGCATATAATTCCAAGTCAGGGATGACATGCTAGCAGTGGCCTCTCCCACATATAACTTGCTATCGGTCTAGTAAAGTAGTCAATTGCTTAGGGACAATTTCACAACTCCTACCACCACTTTTCCACACTCGCTATACTAACGTTATTGTTTCTTTATCTAAATAGCCCCTACTTTTTATTTATGCGCTCTTTATTATCTTGCAAACCTATCCAGAAACACCTACAAAGTACTTCTAATTTCTTACTTGTTCTAGGTAAAGCGAACGTCAAGCGTGCGTAGAGTTGTATTGGTGGTTGATAGAACTTGAGGGAATATTTGTTCTACCTTTAGCTCCTCATTGGGTTCGACACTCTTACTTATCGAAAGAGGCTACAATTGATCCCCTATACTTGTGGGTTATCACCTCCATAAGCCTCGGAGTGACACTTGCGTAGGATTTGTTCCTGTTCATGCTCAGGTACACAACGTCTAATAACACCATCTACTCCTTCTTTATAAAGATGTGGGTCATCCCATAAGTAATGTCTTAAATCATAGAAGAACTTTTTCTTTTGCTGGTATGTGAAACTAGGTGGTATAAATTTAGCAACAATGTAATTAGCATAATCAGCATACCATGGAGCAGTACGAGAAGCATTTATGACAGCTAATTGTTCATCAGGAAAGCTATCATCAATAGGTAGTGGGTCATCAAGAACATTCTCTAACCTAGATAAGTTATCTGCAACGGGGTTCTCATCTCCCTTTCTATAAATAATATGCAAATCAAATTCTTGTAGCAAGAGAACCCATCTAATAAGTCTAGGTTTAATATCTTTCTTTTTGTAACATCCCAAATTTTCAATTTGGAAAGTTATACATTAGATCATCATTGCATATCATAATTTATTTGCTTTTGGTTTTGATCCTAGAAATTCTACGCAACTCAAGGACCCACGAAGAGAGTTGGGGATTTCGTTATTTTCATATTTGAGTTTTCTCAAATTTTGAGAATAGGATCATTTGATTTTAATTATTTTATCAACAATTATTTCTATTACAAAAATATGAGAGAGGGGATAAAATTACTTTCCCAAAATAAAGAAATATTGAGGATTTAATAATAAAATCAAATACGATTTTATTTCGAAGTTTTTCGATATTTTATATGAATTTAGGAAAAATGTGTGTTTTTCAAAATTGCATTTAGGCCCCAAATAATTGTTCACCTTGTGGGGCTTGATTTTAGAAGCCGGGGAAAATTTATTTTGGGATTTTTGGAGTCCGTTTAGTATTTCTTTTATTTGTTTTTCTGCGCAGAATTAATTTAAAAAACGCACCCGACCTACGGGCCGTGTCCGATCCGGACACTAGGCCCGTCCAGGCTTTATAAGCCGGGGAGCCCAGCCCGGGACCTCCCCAAGCCCTAGCGCGCCGACCGCTGCCGCCGCCGACCGCCGCCGCCGCCGGAGCCCCGCCGGAGTTGCCGGGTAGTTTTTTTTAGACGCCGTTTTTTTTTCCGAAAAACCGTTCGGTTTTTCCGACGGTTTTGTTCATTTTTTTAGTTTCGGTTTTTTTAATAGATCGGTTTTTCCGATTCATTTAAATAGCGAGCGTCCGTTCGTTCGTTCGCTCTAGCGAACATTCGTCGTTTTTCTTTTCTCGGATTAAATCCGCGATTTTTCTGATCGCGGTTCCTGATCCGATTTTCGTTTTAGTATAACTTTTCGCTCGTTTATCGGAATCAGACGATTCAAGCGCTTGGAGTTTCGTCTCGAAACCCTCTATCTGTTTAACCAATTTAAACAAGTTCTTGCCACTATAAAAATTGCTCTAGATCCAGAATAGTAAACGAAGCATGTTTCTTTTGTCGTTTGACTTGCGTTGCTTCATTTGATTTGATTCTTTTTGCCAACCGGAGTTCTTAAGTTGAACCTTCTGGTTAGATCTCTTATTTGAGTTTTACCTGTGCATTAGTTGAATACTTATTGTATGTTTGTTTGTTTGTCTGCGATAGAATACCCGGAGTGCGCCGCATGTTACTTCGAATCTCTAGGTTTCGCGGATCATCAGCAAGGCAAGTAACACTTTGATCATACCTCGTACTACCCAGTTTTATTGCATTAGATCAATCCTCAAACATTGCATGATTAGGATCTAATTAAATTGTGGGATGGCAAGTAGTTGAGGTAGTACCTATTACCTGTTGTATTATCCAACCTTTGGGAGTTACTTCTACGTTTGCCTATTATGCCATGCTATGCTAGTAGGCGTGGATTGGGTGAGTGATATCCATGACAGATGTGAGTTTGTTAATTAATGGTTTATCTAAGGTGGCAACTTAAATACACATCTGGGTGGATTGAGGTACCTGGGTATTCCAGGATTGCCTGTTTTTCTTTATGGACCGCCACCCAGGCCCAAAGGGATCATGAAATTTTTCATACTAGAAACTTCCGTGTGCAGCCACAAGCTATTATGGGCTCTAGCATAGTTGATTAAGTCGTGCGAACTCTTGCAGGGTAGACTAGCAGATGTAGGGGAAAGTAGGTGTAACGGTCTATCCATCGTAAGGTGCTAGCGCTTCTGAAAGACTATGTCTCGGTCATCCGTTTCTCAAACACCGTGTAGTGCGAGAAACCAAATGGAGGCGATCAAGTCTTGTGGGGAAAAGTGCGCGAACCTCTGCAGAGTGTATAAACTAATCATGGTTAGTCGTGTCCCTGGTTATGGACATCTTGAGTATCTAGTACTTGGATTATCATGTGAATCTCATCATGTTACTCTAAAATTTAATTTTGATGGGTTTGTTTAATGAAGATGCTTAATTGGGATTGAGAATGCTGTCAACCATTCTCAATGTTTAACAACTATCATGATAGTTAAATAAAATTTATTCCTTTGCAGTAGGGAAAAATTAGCTTTACGCAAAACTGTAACCATAGAGCTTTCCACTAGCCAAATATGCATATAGTATAGCTGTTTCATCCCATTACTCTCTATGTGTTACCTTGCCAGCATATTCCATGTGCTGACCCGTTTTCGGGCTGCAACGTTAATGTTGCAGACTTTTCAGACGACGATTAAGGAGTTTTAGGTCGTGGTTCTATACTCAGTGATGTCGTTGGAGTTGATGGACTCACTTATCTTCCAAGCTTTCCGCTGTTATCGTTATAGATGGCCTTAAGCCATATTTATTGTAATAAGTTCTCTATTGAGACACTCAATGTAATAAGTGTGTGATTGCTACTCTGTTATAAATCCTTTAAGTACTGTGTGGTGTCAGCATTACTGATCCAGGGATGACACCTGAGCATAGAGATTGGACCATTTAAGGTCTGGTCGCTACAAAGATGGTATCAGAGCACACACTGACTGTAGGACACGACCACTAAGCTAAAGACCTAGATCACTACTCACTCTCTTCTCTTCTGAGCTCTCATCTTTTCTACTCTTTAGGATGGCGGATGCAAGGAACAAGTTCACGCAACCGGATGAAGATACACCCTTTGGACGTCACCTGAAGGAAGTCACTAGATACCTGAACATAGCAGTACCAAGCTTCACCGGAACCTACAACGCCACTTTACCTGAAGAAGAGCGCTAGATGATTCAAGTTCAAGTTCCAGGAAGGACGTTCATGCCAGTCACTGAGCCCACAAAATTTTCTTTTGATGCACCAACTTGGAGTTTAGGAAAGAGCATGGCAGCTCACATCGCCATGGGACGCATTGGAGAAGTCTACCGCAATGATCTCAAGGATACTATCTACCAGATTTGTGGGCGCCGCGATGAGCACTGGGAGATGATCAGCACCAGAAAGGATAGATCAATTATAGCTTTTATCCAGGAATTAAACTAGCACATTCGACGTCAGGAGAACCAGATGTGCGCCGACATGATAGACCTGAAGAAGGCAAGGACAAGAATCAAGGAACTTGAGGAAGAACTCAAGGCTACACGTGAAGATTATGAAGAGGAAATAGAAGTATTAGTGGATAAGAATGACGATCTGATCAAGAAGATCGGAATATTTATGGGAGGCCCTACACCAGTAGATGAAGACGAAGAACCCAAGGAGATTCGCCCGGAAGACTACATCATCATCGACGACACCGACTCGGACCCAGATGATATCAATGATGACTATGTTGATGAAGCCGGAGCAGATATCATGGAGTCTGCAACCAAAGAATATTTCTAGTAGACCACCTCATTAGTAGTAGTAGTCCACCATGTAAATACAGTAGTCCGAGCACTTTTGCGATAGTTAGATCGATTGCATGCCCTTGTTTGATTGAATGAAGTGAATGGTTTGCTTTTGCCTCATGTGCATACGGGTAGTGTTTTCTCTTTAGACCCCCTCTATTCTTAAATGTCATCTTTTCTAAACCCTCAATGCCTCCGAGACGTGACCCCGGATTTACCTTCCCACCGGAGCTCACCCAGTTGATCCAGCAGCAAAACACATTGATGCAGTTGCTAGTCCAGAATCAGAATCAAGGGAACAACAACAACAACCCACCACCACCACCACCACCTGTTGATCACTTAGCCCGTTTTCTTAGGCTGAATCCGCCGGTGTTTTCCAGTAGCATCGAGCCAATAGTAGCAGATGATTGGCTCCACAAGACAGCTAGAGAGTTGACCACAGCAGGGTGCACAGATGCGGAGAAGGTGAAGTTTGCCGCACATCAGCTTGAAGGACACGCATCATCATGGTGGGAGAATTTCACAGCCACTTTCCCTGTCGACACTGTCACATGGGACCAGTTTCAGCAGGCTTTTCGAACTGCCCATGTTTCAGCAGGAGCTATGACCTTGAAGAAGCAAGAGTTTCACAACTTGCGCCAAGGAGGACGGACAGTTGGCCAGTATGTGGAGGACTTTAGTAAATTAGCACGTTATGCCCCAGATGACATTGCTACAGATGCAGCTAAGCAGGAGAAGTTTCTGGAAGGACTGAATGATGAGTTGAGCATGCAGTTGATGGTAGAAACCTTCAACAACTACCAGGAGTTGGTATATCGTGCTCTTATGATTGAAGGGAAGCAACAGCAAATTGAAAATCGCAAGAGGAAGTATGCACAAGGAAAGTACAATTCAGGAGCTCAGCAGAAGCCACGATTTACCCCTAGATCGGGAGGACATTTTCAGCATACCCATGGAGGAGATAGCTCGCACAATCACAACGACACCAAGAATGGTAATGGTAATGGAGGAAGCAGCGGCTAGAACCGTACCAACCCATCAACCCCAGCCAAGAAAGACCTGAGCCAAGTCACTTGCTTTAAGTGTCAGAAGACCGGACATTATGCCAATGAATGTCCTGAAGGCCAGAATGGCAATGGAAGCTCTAGGAAGAAGCCGAACCCTTTCAACAGGGGACAGGTGAACCACGTTAATGTGGTGGAGGTTGAAGAGCAGCCGGACGCAGTAATCAGTAAGTTTTTGGTTACGTCATTTACTGCACTCGTTCTTTTTGATACTGGTGCATCGCATTCATACATATCAAGGGGATTTGTGGATAAGTATAACTTGCCCACTAAGGTTCTTAGAACACCTATGCTAGTAAGCTCACCAGGAGCGGAGTATATGGCCAGTCAAGGATGTTTCCAAGTGCCATTAAGTATAGGAAGGCATATTTTCCCAACGGATTTAATTATTCTGGAATCCCAAGGTTTGGATGTAATTCTCGGTATGGATTGGCTGTCGATGTATGGGAAACATCGATTGCGCCAGTAAGACAATTTTGCTTACCACGCCAGAAGGAAGAAGGATCAAGTATGTATCCCGACATGCGCCAAATAGGACACAAGTAAATTCCTTATCAGGAGTTGTGCAGGAGGAAGTACCAGTGGTAAGGGATTTCCCTGACGTATTTCCCGAAGAGTTGCCAGGCATGCCACCGGATAGAGATATTGAGTTCTTGATTGAGCTATTGCCAGGCACAGGGCCAATATCAAAGAGACCATACAGGATGCCCGCAAAGGATTTGGTGGAAATTAAGAAGCAAATTAAGGAGATACTGGATAAAGGTTACATTCGCCCAAGTTCGTCGCCTTGGGGATCACCAGTACTTCTAGTGGAGAAAAAGGATGGATCGTTAAGGATGGTTGTTGACTATCATGGGTTGAAGGAAGTAACGATCAAGAACAAGTACCCACTACCAATGATCAATGATCTGTTTGATCGATTGCAAGGAGCTAAAGTGTTTTCCAAGATCGATCTGCGATCAGGATACCACCAGTTGAAGATTCAAGAACGGGATATACCCAAGACAACTTTTACCACCAGGTATGGGTTGTATGAGTATACCGTTATGTCATTTGGTCTGACTAACGCACCTGCCTATTTTATGAACATGATGAACAAAGTGTTTATGGAGTTCTTGGATAAGTTCGTCGTGGTGTTCATTGATGATATTCTGGTTTACTCAAAGAATGAAGAGGAGCATAAGGAACATTTGCGTTTGGTTCTTGGAAAGCTCAGGGAACATCAACTATATGCCAAGTTTAGCAAATGTGAGTTTTGGTTGAAGGAAGTAGGATTCCTCGGACACGTTATATCTGGAGAAGGAATAGCAGTTGATCCCACTAAAGTTGATACTGTGACCAAGTGGGAGGCACCAACAACAGTTGGAGAGATCCGGAGTTTCCTTGGACTCGCAGGATACTACCGGAGATTTATTGAGAATTTCTCCAAAATTTCAAAACCTATGACGGAGTTGTTAAAGAAGGATACCAAGTTCATATGGACTGAGGAGTGTGAGGCTAGTTTCCAGGAGTTGAAGAAACGCTTGGTTACTTCACCCGTGTTGATTTGCCAGACCAGACCAAGGATTATGAGGTGTATTGCGACGCTTCACGACGAGGACTTGGAGCAGTGCTTATGCAGGAAGGGAGAGTTGTTTCATATGCCTCACGACAACTAAAACCCCACGAATTAAATTATGCCACGCACGATTTGGAGTTAGCAGCCGTAGTGCATGCATTGAAAACATGGAGACATTTCCTCATTGGAAATCATTGTGAAGTGTACACGGATCACAAGAGTTTGAAATACATTTTCACGCAGAAGGAGTTAAACCTCAGACAAAGGAGATGGTTGGAGCTCATCAAGGATTATGATATGAGATTGCATTACCATCCCGGAAAGGCTAATGTAGTAGCTGACGCATTGAGCCGTAAGAGCCATGTCAATACACTAATGACGGGAGAAATACCAAAGGTGTTAGCCGAGGATCTTCGTGAGCTATGTTTGGAAATAGTTCCGAGAGGCTATGTAGCAGCATTGGAGATTCAGTCAACTTTGATGGATAGCATCAGAGAAGCTCAGAAGACTGACAAGGAGATTACCTCTATAAAGGAGAAAATGAGCGAAGGAAAGGCTAAAGGATTTCGTGAAGATGAGCACGACACCCTATGGTTTGAAGACCGTGTTTATGTGCCCAATGACCCGGAGATCAGGAAGTTGATTCTGCAAGAGGCACACGATTCACCATATTCGATTCACCCAGGAAATACCAAGATGTATTTGGATTTGAAGGATACCTTCTGGTGGACCGGAATGAAGAAAGATATTGCGGAGTATGTTGCGGTTTGTGATATATGTCAGAGAGTAAAGGCAGAGCATCAGAAGCCAGCAGGATTGCTACAGCCATTGCCGATACCCGAATGGAAGTGGGATAAGTTAGGCATGGATTTTATCACAGGATTACCCAGGACTCGTTCAGGCTATGACTCGATTTGGGTCGTAGTTGACCGGTTAATGAAAGTAGCTCATTTCATCCCGGTAAAGACCACTTACACCAGTGCTAAGTTGGCAAAGATATACATGACCAGGATTGTATGCTTACATGGAGTTCCGAGGAGTATAGTATCAGATAGAGGAACCCAGTTTACCTCAAAGTTCTGGAATCAGTTGCACGAAACTTTGGGTAACAGGCTAGAGTTCAGCACAGCTTTTCATCCACAGACAGATGGACAGACCGAGAGAGTCAATCAGATTTTGGAGGACATGCTGAGAGCTTGTGCGCTAGATTATGGATCTAGTTGGGATGACAATTTGCCATATGCAGAATTCTCTTACAACAACAGCTATCAATCCAGTTTAAAGATGGCCCCTTTCGAAGCCTTGTACGGAAGGAGGTTCAGGACACTGTTGTCGTGGGATGAAGTTGGAGACCGCCAGTTGTTTGGACCTGATTTGATTAAGGAGTCTGAACAAAAGGTGAAATTGATTCGCGATAGGCTCAAGGTAGCTCAATCCAGGCAGAAGAGTTATGCAGATTCAAAATGCAAGGAGACATTTTACGAAGTCGGAGACAGAGTTTATCTTCGAGTACCCCCACTTCGGGGAATAAAGCGCTTTGGTGTTAAGGGAAAGTTAGTGCCACGATTTGTAGGACCATACCGAGTATTGGAACGTATGGGAGAAGTGGCCTACAAGTTGGAATTTCCTGAAGGATTGTCAGGAGTTCATGATGTGTTCCATGTTTTCCAGCTAAAGAAGTGCCACGCGGAGATGGCTGGCATACCCTTGAGAGACACAGTGCCATTGGAAGCAATTCAGTTGGATAACAATTTGACCTATGAGGAGAAACCAGTTAAGATTCTCGAGTTTGCCAGCCGAGTCACCCGCAGCAAGGTTATCAAATTTTGTAAGGTTCAATGGAGCCACCACACGGAGGATGAAGCCACCTGGGAGCGAGAGGAACATTTGCTCAAGGACCACCCTCACCTATTTTCTAGCCAACCCGAATCTCGAGGGCCAGATTCATCTTAAGAGGGGTAGGTTTGTAACATCCCAAATTTTCAATTTGGAATGTTATACATTAGTTCATCATTGCATATCATAATTTATTTGCTTTTGGTTTTGATCCTAGAAATTCTACATAACTCAAGGACCCACGGAGAGAGTTGGGGATTTCGTTATTTTCATATTTGAGTTTTCTCAAATTTTGAGAATAGGATCATTTGATTTTAATTATTTTATCATCAATTATTTCTATTACAAAAATATAAGAGAGGGAATAAAATGACTTTCCCAAAATAAAGAAATATTGAGGATTTAATAATAAAATCAAATAAGATTTTATTTCAGAGTTTTTTGATATTTTATTTGAATTTAGGAAAAATGTGTGTTTTTCAAAATTGCATTTAGGCCCCAAATAAATGTGCACCTTGATTTTAGAAGCCGGGGAAAATTTATTTCGGGATTTTTTGAGTCCGTTTAGTATTTCTTTTATTTGTTTTTCAGCGCAGAATTAATTTAAAAAAACGCAACCGACCTACGGGCCGTGTCCGACCCGGACACTTGGCCCGTCCAGGCTTTATAAGCCGGGGAGCCCATCCCGGGACCTCCCCAAACCCTAGCACGCCGCCGCCGCCGCCGCCGGAGCCTCGCCGGAGTTGCCGGGTAGTTTTTTATTAGACGCCGGTTTTTTTCTGAAAAACCTTTCGGTTTTTCCGACGGTTTTGTTCGTTTTTTTAGTTTTGGTTTTATTTTAATAGATCGGTTTTTCCGATTTATTTAAATAGGGAGCGTTCGTTCGTTCTAGCGAACGTTCGTCATTTTTCTTTTCTCGGATTAAATCCGCGATTTTTCTTATCGCGGTTCCTGATCCGATTTTCGTTTTAGTATAACTTTTCGCTTGTTTATCGGAATCAGGCGATTCAAGCGCCTGGAGTTTCGTCTCGAAACTCTCGATCCGTTTAACCAACTTAAACAAGTTTTTCCACTGTAAAAATTGCTCTAGATCCAGAATACTAAATGAAGCATGTTTCTTTTGCCGTTTGACTTTCGTTGCTTTGTTTGATTTGATTCTTTTTGCCAACCGGAGTTCTTAAGTTGAACCTTCTAGTTAGATCTCTTATTTGAGTTTTACCTGTGCATTAGTTGAATACTTATTGTATACTTGTTTGTTTGTCTGCGATAGAATACCCAGAGTGCGCCGCCTGTTACTTCAAATCTCTAGGTTTTGCGGATCATCAGCAAGGCAAGTAACACTTTGATCATACCTCCTACTACCCAGTTTTATTGCATTAGATCAATCCTCAAACATTGCATGATTAGGATCTAATTAAATTGAGGGATGGGAAGTAGTTGAGGTAGTACCTATTACCTATTGTATTATCAAACCTTTGAGAGTTACTTCTATGTTTGCCTATTATGCCATGCTATGCTAGTAGACGTGGATTGGGTGAGTGATATCCATGACAGATGTGAGTTTGTTAATTAATGGTTTATCTAAGGTGGCAACTTAAATACACATCTGGGTGGATTGAGGTACTTGGATATTCCAGGATTGCCTGTTTTTCTTTATGGACCGCCACCCAGGCCCAAAGGGATCATGAGATTTTTCATACTAGAAACTTCCGTGTGCAGCCACAAGCTATTATGGGCTCTAGCATAGTTTATTAAGTCGTGCGAACTCTTACAGGGTAGACTAGCAGATGTAGGGGAAAGTAGGTGTAACGGTCTATCCATCGTAAGGTGCTAGCGCTTCTGAAAGACTATGTCTCGGTCATCCGTTTCTCAAACACCGTGTAGTGCGAGAAACCAAACGGAGGCGATCGAGTCTTGTGGGGAAAAGTGTGCAAAACTCTGCAGAGTGTATAAACTAATCATGGTTAGCAGTGTCCCCAGTTATGGACATCTTGAGTATCTAGTACTTGGATTATCATGTGAATCTCATCATGTTACTCTAAAATTTAATTTTGATGGGTTTGTTTAATGATGATGCTTAATTGGGATTGAGAATGCTGTCAACCATTCTCAATGTTTAACAACTACCATGATAGTTAAATAAAATTTATTCCTTTGCAGTAGGGAAAAATTAGCTTTACGCAAAACTGTAACCATAGAGCTTTCCACCAGCCAAATATTCATATAGTATAGCTGTTTCATTCCATTACTCTCTATGTGTTACCTTGCCAGCATATTCCATGTGCTGACCCATTTTCGGGCTGCAACGTTAATGTTGCAGACTTTTCAGACGATGATTAAGGAGTTTTAGGTCGTGGTTCTATACTCAGTGATGCCGTTGGAGTTGATGGACTCACTTATCTTCCAAGCTTTCCGTTGTTATCGTTATAGATGGCCTTAAGCCATATTTATTGTAATAAGTTCTCTATTGAGACACTCGATGTAATAAGTGTGTGATTGCTACTCTGTTATAAATCCTTCAAGTACTGTGTGGTGTCAGCATTACTGATCCAGGGATGACACCTGAGCACAGAGATTGAACCGTTTGAGGTCTGGTCGCTACACTTTTCCATAAGATATCAAATAGCAGCATGATCAGTGTGAACAGTTACTTTAGAATCGACAATATAAGGTCTGAACTTATCACAAGCAAATACAACTGCTAAAAATTCTTTTTCAGTAGTGGCATAATTTCTCCGGGCACTATCTAGAGTTTTACTAGAAATATTGGATAACATTTAATTTCTTATCAACTCTTTGTCCTAGAACAGCACCTACAGCATAATCACTAGCATCACACATAATTTCAAAGGGTAAATTCCAATCAGGTGGCTGAACAATAGGTGCAGAAATCAAAGCTTTCTTAAGTATTTCAAATGCTTCTACACAATCATCATCAAAGACAAAAGGAACATCTTTTTGTAAGAGATTAGTCAGAGGCCTAGAAATTTTTGAGAGGTCCTTAATGAACCTCCTATAAAAACCGGCATGACCAAGGAAACTTCTTATACCTTTAATGTCCTTAGGACACAACATCTTTTAAATAGCATCAACTTTAGCTTTATCAACTTCAATACCTGTTTCAGAAATTTTATGCCCCAAGACAATACCTTCATTAACCATAAAGTGGCACTTCTCCCAATTCAAGACAAGACTAGTTTCTTCACATCTCTACAAAAATCGGTCAAGGTTGCTTAAGCAGTCATCAAAAGAAGTTCCATATACGGAGAAAATCATCCATGAAAACCTCAACAATCTTTTCACAGAAGTCAGAGAATATAGCAGTCATACATCTTTGAAAGGTAGCAGGTGCATTACATAAACCAAAAGGCATACGTCTATAAGCAAAGCTACCGAAAGGGCAAGTAAAAGTGGTCTTTTCCTAATCCTCTTTTGACACAGGTATTTAAGAGAAACCAGAATAACCATCAAGAAAGCAAAAATGTGTATGTTTGGATAATCTTTCTAGCATTTGATCAATAAAAGGTAAAGGGTAATGATCCTTTTTAGTAGCTTTATTTAGTTTGTGGAAATCAATTACCATTCTATAACCTGTAACAATTCTTTGTGGGATCAATTCATCTTTATCATTAGGAACAACAGTAATACCTCCCTTCTTAGGTACACAATGGACATGGCTTACCCACTGACTATTGATAATCCCCAAGTGCGGGGAATCATCGTAGCAATTCCCAATGGTGGAAGTGATAAGTATGGAGTGTCGAACCCACAAGGAGCTAAAGGTAAGATCAATATTCTCTCAAGCCCTATCCTCCACTGATACGACTCTACGTACACCGAACGTTTGCTTCCAAGTAGAAACGAGAAAGAAAACTATGGTGTGGGTATGAAGAGGATAACTTTGCATGATATCGGAGAGCTAAAATATGAAAGTGGGTGTTGTTATCATAAAGTTAGAATATATTACTAAATATTATAAATAGCAAGTGTGGAATAATGATGGGTTGGTGTGCAGAATTGTCTTAGGCAATTGTTGATAAGGCCGATAGTCGTCATTGTAATTTCATATGAGGGAGAGGCATAAGCTAACATACTTTTTATTCTTGGATCACATGCACTTATGATTGGAACTCTAGCAAGCATCCGCAAGTACTAAAGATCATTAAGGTAAAACCCAACCATAGCATTAAAGCATCAAGTCCCCTTTATCCCATACGCAACAACCCCCTTACTCGGGTTTATGCTTCTGTCACTCAAGCAACCCACTATAAGCGAATCATGAACGTATTGCAACACCCTACAGAGAGAATCCCTCACGCTTGCGCGACACGGAGGGCACAATAGGACAGCACCAAAATAAAACATACAACTCGTACCAATCTAGATCATCAATCAACCCAAAGACAAAGGATATCTACTCAAAACATCATAGGATGGCAACACATCATTGGATCATAATATGTGGCATAAAGCACCATGTTCAAGTAGGGATTACAGCGGGGTGCGGGAGAGTGGACCGCATAAAAGAGATGAGGATGGTGATGATGATGGTGATGTTGATGAAGACGATCACCGCGGCGATGATTCCCCTTCCGATGGCACTCCGGCGCCATCGAGAGAGAGGAGGAGAGGTTCTCCCCCTTGTGCTTCCTCCTCCATGCCCCCCTGGATAGGGAGAGGTTCCCCCTCTGGTGCTTGGCCTTCATGGTGATGATGGCCCCTCCGGGATCCTCCTCCATGCCCTCCGGTGATGATGGGCCCCTCCGGCAGGGTGCCAGAGAGAGCCTAGATTGGTTTCTCATGGCTACAGAGGCGTGCGGCGGCGGAACTTCTGATCTAGGTTATTTTCGGGGGGTTTCTGTATTTATAGGAATTTTTGGCGTCGGTTTCACGTCAAGGGGGGTCTCCGAGTCGTCCATGAGATAGGGGCCCACGCCCAGGGGGTGCCCCCCCCCACCCTCGTGGACGGCTCGGGACTCTTCTGGCCCAACTCTTTTACTTCGGGGGATTCTTCTGGTCCATAAAAATCCATCAAAAATTGGCTCGTAAATTGGACACTGTTTGGTATTCCTTTTCTGCAATACTCAAAAACAAGGGAAAACAGAAAGTGGCACTAGGCTCTAGGTTAATAGGTTAGTCCCAAAAATCATATAAAATAGCATATAAATGCATGTAAAACATCTAAGATGGACAATATAATAGCATGAGTACTTCATAAATTATAGATACATTGGAGACGTATCAGCATCCCCAAGCTTAATTCCTGCTCGTCCTCGAGTAGGTAAATGATAAAAGAAATAATTTATGAAGTGTGAATGCTAGCAAGTGCATAAGTTTCATCAATGATAGTTCCAATCACTTTTTCTAGCATCATTATGTATCATAACAGTAGCTCAACTCATGAAACTTCTCATGATCAAGGAACAGGCTATTCACATGTTAAAGTATAGATCATAAACTTTCTTGAAAACTAACAAACTGTGCTCTTAGTCATCAAACAATTGCAATTCATATTATTTTCGGGAAGGGTCTATATGAGAGCTTTGATTCAGCAAACTCCACATACTCAACTATCATTTAATCTTTCACAATTGCTAACACTCATGTGATATTTATGGGTTCAAAGGTTTAATCGGACATAGAGAAAGATAGGGGCTTATAGTTTCGCCCCCCAACCTTTTACCTCAAGGGTAATGTCAACAATAATAA
>NC_041380.1:265050524-265061241 GCF_002162155.2 Triticum dicoccoides
TATATATATATATATATATATATATATATATATATATATATATATATATATATATATATATATATCCGGATCGATCCAACACAAAGTGCTTGCCAAAGAAAAAAGTGTAAAAAGGAAAGGTGATGACCACCATGACTCTTGTATAAGGGTAGAAGATAAAAATAAAAGATAGGCCCTTCACAGAGGAAAGCAGAGGTTGTCATGCGCTTTTATGGTTGGATGCACAAAATCTTAATGCAAAAGAACATCACTTTATATTGCCACTTGTGATATGGACCTTTATTATGCAGTCCGTTGCTTTTATTTCTTCCACATCACAAGATCGTATAAAGCTTATTTTCTCCACATTAACAGATCATACATATTTAGAGAGCAATTTTT
Organism: Triticum dicoccoides; assembly: GCF_002162155.2. NCBI lineage: Eukaryota > Viridiplantae > Streptophyta > Magnoliopsida > Poales > Poaceae > Triticum > Triticum dicoccoides. The sequence continues at coordinate 265,050,906 of NC_041380.1, forward strand.
ATTGCTTGCAACAATGACAACTTACTTGAAGGATCTTACTCAATCCATAGGTAGATATGGTGGACTCTCATGGCAAAACTGGGTTTAAGGATATTCGGAAGCACAAGTAGTGTCTCTACTTGGTGCAAAGAATTTGTCTAGCATGAGGGGGAAAGTCAAGCTCAACATGTTGGATGATCCAAGACAATATAATGTTTCGAATATAAGAAAACATAACCCATTAAGTTGTCTTCCTTGTCCAACATCAATTTTTCATCATGTCATATTTTAATGAGTGCTCACAATTACAAAAGATGTCCAAGATAGTATATTTATATGTGAAATCTCTCTTCCTTCAATATTCTTTCATAAATTGTTCAAGTGGCCAATTCTGCGTTTGCTAACTTCCAATAAGTTTACTACCTATACTTATTATCTGTGAAGCCATTACTCCCCATGTTGTAAGCATATGAAACATTTATAAATTCAGATTTATGATATTCAATTCATTCAACCATTTACTCATAGGATATATGTGAAGCACGTGAGTAAATGACAAACTACTCCAAAAAGATATAAGTGAAGAATACTGGATAGTCAAATAATTAGCTAGCCATGGGAGGATTCTTTTTCACTCAAGATTTCAGATCCAATGATTTTATTCCAACAGCAAGTAAAATTTAAAATACGCTCCAAGCAAAACACATATCATGTGACGAATAAAAATATAGCTCCGAGTAAGGTATATCGATAGTTTTGAAGACGAAAGAGGGGATGCCTTCCGGGGCATCCCAAGCTTAGGCACTTGAGCTTCCTTGAATATTGCCTTGGGGTGCCTTGGGCATCCCCAAGCTTAGGGTTTTTCCACTTCTTATTCTCCTCATATCGATGTCTCACCCAAAGCTTGAAAACTTCAATCACACAAAACTTAACAGAACTTCGTGAGATAGGTTAGTATGATAAAGAGTAAACCGTTTACTTTGGTACTGTTAAAGACAATGTTCATAATTTTTCTCACACAATGCCTACTGTGCCAAATTATTTCTACAATTTATATTGAGAAATATAAGCCATAGAAACTAAAAAACAAGCAAGCTATGCAATGAAAACAGAATCTGTCAGAAATAGAACGGTCTGTAATGATCTGAACAACAACCATACTTCTGCTATTCCAAAAATTATGAAATAAATTGGCGGACATGAGGAATTTGTCTATTAATCTTTTGATAAAAAAACAACTCAATCGCACTCTTCTGTAAAAAATGACAGCTAATCTCGTGAGCGCAAAGTTTCTATTTTTTACAGCAAGATCACATTAACTTTCACTCAAGTCTTCCCAAAGGTCTTACTTGGCACTTTATTGAAACAAAAGCTATAAAACATGATTACTGCAGTAGCTTAATCATGTAAACACACAAAAGCAGTAAGGGTGAATATTGGGTTGTCTCCCAACAAGCGCTTTTCTTTAAATGCCTTTTAGCTAGGCATGATGATTTCAATGACGCTCACAAAAAAGATAAGAATTGAAACATAAAGAGAGCATCATGAAGAATATGACTAGTGTAACATCCCGATAATCATGCTATAGTAATCTCCCCCTAATGATGCCATGTCATCACCTTTTTACTAAGCCAATGGTCACTTGATCAAAATTTAAGTCAAACTCAAATTTAAAATAAAGTAAAAATAATATTTTCCCAACCACAAATAAAAAAATGTTCGTCTGATTGTAAATATTCACTAACTATTTTCATGAGGAAATCAACTTAATTTGAATTACAAATGTCCCTAGAAATATTTAAAGTGGTCCAACAACACGTAACTTGGCCTTTTTGAATTCAAAAAATAATTATCCTTTTCCGAATATTCTAGAGACTTATTCGTGGATCAATAATCTTGCGCTGGAATTTCATGAAAAGTTTCATAATTAACAGAATTCGTTTGATCACTAAACTTTTTAGAGGACATAGCTACTTATAACAAAAAAAAGAATAGAAAGAACCATAAAGAACCATGGTACACGTTTGGCCCAATTACCAAAAGTAGGATGCCCAGCCCATCTCCCCTCGTCTACTACCTCCTGTACACGGGCGGGATCGTGGCGGCCATCCAGGCCACCATGGCCACCGATGGCGCCGTGGAGGCCATCCCACGGCTCCTCTGGGGGATAAGGAGGCCACCCCGAATCCCTGGGACAAACCCTAGCTCCATTCCCCTTGCTCCCTCGCTCACCATCGTCGATTTGGACGCGCCCGAGTGTGCAGCCGCCATGGCCGTCGTCGTAGTCCTGGCCAGCGTTCTCCCTGTCGCCTGAGTAGACGTCCAAGAGCCTCACCGTTGTTGTCTCCCTCGTCGCGCCTTCTGGATAGGACCGGGAGGGCCGCATCACGTCGCCATCGTCGGTCTTCTCCGCCACGGTGGTCGTCGTCCGTCGTCAGATCCCGCTACTCCGGACGTCCCCAACCCCCCTCGAGCTCGCCTGCGTCCTCCCCGGTGAGCACCACGTCGATTCCCCCTGTTCTCCTTTTCAGTCCATCGTGGTAGACGCCTCCCCGAACGTAGCCGCCATGGCCAGAGCTCGCCGCGCTCGCACTAGCGCCTGGGCTCCCCTGTCCGTGCCCGGTCGCGCTCACGCCCGTGCCCACCTGCCGATGTCGTCTGCGCCCGCGTTCTCGCCGCCGTTGCCGCTGACTGCCGTTGCTTCTTGCTCTCCTCCTGCTACTGTCGTGCTGCCGCCTGAAGCTCGTCTCGGCAGCACCTCCGCGCGTCCGCCCGCGCGTGTGGTCGCTGCGCCCCCCATGCCGCCCGTTGCTCCCGCGCTCGCCCTGCTACTCCCTCTCCTTGCGCTGCTGATGCTGCTCGCGTACTGATGCGGCTGTGCTACTGCCGTTGCTAGATGCGTAGCATACTGCTGCTGATGCGTGCTACGTACTGAAGCTGTGTGCTGCTGCTTGCTCCTGACGTTTATTGCTACTAGTTGCTGCTATCCACTTGCTGCCACCGCTCCTGGCCATGGCCGTCAAGGCCCGTGTACATGGCCATGTTCTTGCCGTGTGTGTGCGTGAGTCGTGCGTGTGTGTGTGTGTGTGCCGTGTGTGTGTATGCTGTGTGTGCGTGCGTGTTGTGTGTGTGTGTAGAGTGTGGTCACGCCCCCTGCCGTTGCTCCTCTGCTGCTCTGCTACAGTAACTGTTACTGTAGCAGTAGCTAGCTTTGCTACTCCTATGTTGATTAGCCCCCTGAACAGCCTCAAAACAGCAACTAAACCAAACCTAACATAGCTAAGATAAATATGTGTGGGTAGTACATTTGACAAGGTTTAAAATGTTCCATTTGATCAAATTCAAAAGGTGTAAGGATTAAATGCAATGAAAATGACAAAAGTCTATGTTCTGTTAACAGAAAAAACGAAAAACAGTTTTATTTTCATAGCTACTTTAGTGCTCTTGATGTTCAAGCAAATGAACTCTAATATGGTTGTAATTGGTACTAACATGTAGATCACAGAAAAGTACTCAAAATTGATATAAGGCACTAACTCATGGGATGTACAGAACAATAGTTGTAGTCTTTTGAAAACAGCCAAGTGATGTTTAAAAAGACTATCGAATTCTCAGACTTAGCAAAATTTCAGGGTTTTCTAGAATATTGGTTAAAACTTTAGAAATTCATATAAAAAACCGTAGCTCGGATGAAAAAGTTTTATACATGAAAGTTGCTCAGAGCGACGAGACGAATCGTAATACGCTCTCCGTTCATCTCTCACATGCCCCTAGCATAGCGAACATCAAACCTTTCCCCTTCGGATCATCTGTCCGAAAATGCAAACTTCGGGAAAACTTTCCCGGATGTTATCCCCCTTCGTCGGTAGCGTGTAGTGCCACGTTAGAATACCCCTAACACCGCTTTTTGTCTTGTCATGCATAGTATTGCACTTGTTTGCTCTGTATTTACTGTTTCTTCCCTCTCTTCTCTCCGGTAGACCCCGAGACCGCTGCTAAGGTCCCGGTGATCGACTACGTCACCGACGACCCGTCCTTCTCGACTGAGGAACCAGGCATGCAAACCCCCCTTGAGCATTTTGGTATAGCCTATTTCTTTCCCTCTCATGCTTGCATTAGAACTGCTTTCTGTATGATCCTATTCTGGTGCATAGCCTGCTTTTGTAACCTGCTTACTGTTACCTTACCTGCTTATCCTAAACTGCTTAGTATAGGTTGGTTAGTGATCCATCAGTGACCCCCACTTTGTCCCAGTTGCCCCGCTTTATGTTCGATGACTCGATCGACGTGATCGACGTCCAGGCCCCGATACCGCACATCACCCCCACTAGTTGTACGACTCTGCAGAGTTACCATCGAGTGCCGAGGGTGGAACCTCTTACATCACCCCTGATGAGATCTCTGCAGTGTAGCTATTCAATCGTGGTCCTTGAGGGTGATTTTCTCCTTAACCACTTCCGATATGGCTCTGTCGTGCAACCCCTCAAGTGTGAACCTCGAGGGTGGATCCTCTTACGTTCACCTTGATGATTACATCGAGTGGAATTCACCGGGGGTGATTCCTCGGGTTTTTCCCCTTGATGTTTGGACACACAGTTACTATGGTTACTATGACTTTACACTGAACCATGTTACTAAAGACGGGTCGGCCCTGAGGGGTACCCGCGCGATCTTAATAGCGAGTGATGTGGAGTCGGGTTGACCTAGAAGGTGCCCACGAGATACTTACGAGGCGTGGCCGGGCATTCTTAACCCTTGCCGCAAGTACTCGAAACGGGGCGACGGGGTCACATCTTTCATGAGTCTCTGATCGTGACCGCATTACCAACACACTAGCGATTTGGATATTTGATCCGAGGGGCCTCTGGCCTGATAGCACTAACCATCACGTGGGTATTGTATGGGCGTTTTGCGTCGTATGCATTAGCCGAAGCTTAATAGACGTCATGTGATTGAGCGCCGTGCGCTGGGTTGGACAGGTAAGCACCTACCTTTTTAAGGAGGTAGCTAGATATGCTCACCGGCCACCCATGCAACGTGCAGGAGTTCCTGAGGCGATGGCCCATGACCCCTGGGGGCATAGGTTTAGTCCGGTGTGTTGGCCTCTCTATTAAGCCTAGGTCGGGTTGCGGCGTATTGTTTGGCCGAGGCCGGGCATGACCCAGGAAAGTGTGTCCGGCCGGAGTTAATCGAGCGTGGTGGGTAAGTTGGTGCACCCCTGCAGGGAAGAAAACATCTATCGATAGCATGTCCTACGGTAACGGATACTTGGAGTTGTATCCCGATCGCTACAACTAGAACTGGATACTTGAGGTGATAACTGGATAGTATAGTTTTGGGATTGCTTTCTCGCAGGGAGTCGAGAAAAGATCTCTGGCCGAGGTTGATAACACTACTACTACTACTTTACGTTATGTTGATCTGTGCTCTTCTATATGCTGCAACATGCTTGAAGATGCTAGTCTTCGATAGGCTAGGCTTTCTGATAACCCACAAGTATAGAGGATCGCAACAGTTTTCGATAAATAAGAGTGTCGAATCCAACGAGGAGCTAAAGGTAGAACAAATATTCCTTCAAGTTCTATCGACCACCGATACAACTCTACGCACGCTTGGCGATCGCTTTACCTAGAACAAGTATGAAACTAGAAATACTTTGTAGGTGTTGTTGGATAGGTTTGTAAGATAATAAAGAGTACGTAAATAAAAAGTAAGGGCTGTTTAGATAAAGAAACAATAAAGTAAATATAGCGAGTGTGGAAAAGTGGTGGTAGGAGTTGCGAAATTGCCCCTAAGCAATTGACTACTTTACTAGACCGATAGCAAGTATTATGTGGGAAAGACTACTGCTAGCATGTCATCCCTGACTTGGAATTCTATGCACTTATGATTGGAACTATTAGCAAGCATCCGCAACTACTAATGTTCATTAAGGTAAAACCCAACCATAGCATTAAGGTAAATTGGTCCCCCTTCAATCCCGTATGCATCAATTTCTATGATAGGTTGAAGCTTCTGTCACTTTTGCCCTCCAATACATAATCCTATCAACATACAACTAACCCTAGGGTGTGATCCATGCGCACAATCATATGATGGGCACCAAAGGACAGCAACATAACCACAAGCAAATTAAATCAATCATAATAATTCATCAACCACCGATAGGACAACAAAAATCTACTCAGACATTATAGGATGGCAACACATCATTGGATAATAATATGAAGCATAAAGCACCATGTTCAAGTAGAGGGTACAACGGGTTGCGGGAGAGTGGACCGCTGTAGATAAAGGAGGGAAGGTGATGGAGATGTTGGTGAAGATGGCGGAGGTGTTGGTGTAGATCGCGATGATGATGATGGCCCTCAGTGGCACTCCGGTGCCACCGGAAGCGAGGGGGAGAGAGCCCCTCCTTCTTCTTCTTCCTTGACCTCCTCCCTAGATGGGAGAAGGGTTTCCCCTCTGGTCCATGGCCTCCATGGCAAGGGAGGGGCGAGAGCCCCTTCGAGATTGGATCTGTCTCTCTGTCTCTCTCTGTTTCTGTGTTCCCTAATTCTTCCCTTTCACCGCTTCTTATATTCCCGGAGATCCGTAACTCCGATTGGGTTGAAATTTTAACACGATCTCTATCCGGATATTAGCTTTCTTGCGGCGAAAGAAGGGCATCAACCGCCTTACGGGAGGCCCACGAGGGTCAGGGACATGCCCATGGGGGCAGGCGCGCCCCCCTGCCTCGTGGCCACCTCGGGCACCGTCTCGTGTGGATTTTTCTTCCCAAAAATCATATATATTCCAAAAAAATCTCTGCCAGTTTCCCGTTTGGACTCCGTTTGATATGGATATTCTGCGAAACAAAAAACATGCAACAAACAGGAACTGACACTGGGCACTGGATCAATATGTTAGTCCCAAAAATAGTATAAAAAGTTGCTAAAAGTATATGAAAGTTGTAGAATATTGGCATGGAACAATCAAAAATTATAGATACGACGGAGACGTATCAGCATCCCCAAGCTTAATTCCTGCTCGTCCTCAAGTAGGTAAATGATAAAAAAGATAATTTTTGATGTGGAATGCTACCTAGCATAATCTTGATCACATATCTAATCATGGCATGAATATTAAGATACGAGTGATTTAAAGCAACAGTCTATCATTTAACATAAAAACTATAATACTTCAAGCCTACTAATAAAGCAATCATGTCTTTTCAAAATAGCATGGCCAAAGAAAGTTATCCCTACAAAATCATATAGTCTGGCTATGCTCCATCTTCACCACACAAAATATTCACATCATGCACAACCCCGATGACAAGCCAAGCAATTGTTTCATACTTTTGACGTTCTCAAACCTTTTCAACTTTCACGCAATACATGAGCGTGAGCCATGGACATAGCACTATAGGTGGAATAGAATATGATGATGGAGAAGACAAAAAGGAGAAGATAGTCTCACATCAACTAGGCGTATCAATGGGCTACGGAGATGTCCATCAATAGATATCAATGTGAGTGAGTAGGGATTGCCATGCAATAGATGCACTAGAGCTATAAGTGTATGAAAGCTCCAGCTGAAACTAAGTGGGTGTGCATCCAACTTGCTTGCTCATGAAGACCTCGGGCATTTGAGGAAGCCCATCATCGGAATATACAAGCCAAGTTCTATAATGAAAATTCCCACTAATATATGAAAGTGATAACTCAAGAGACTCTCTATATGAAAAACATGGTGCTACTTTGAAGCACAAGTGTGGAAAAGGATAGTAGCACTGCCCCTTCTCTCTTTTTCTCTCATTTTTTTTGTTTTTTTGTTTTTTTGGTGGGCTTCTTTGGCCTCTTTTTTCTCATTAAGTCCGAAGTCTCATCCCGACTTATGGGGGAATCATAGTCTCCATCATCCTTTCCTCACTGGGGCAATGCTCTAATAATGATGATCATCACACTTTTATTTACTTACAACTCAATATTACAACTCCATGTCTAGAACAAGGTATGACTCTATATGGATGCCTCCGGCGGTTTACCAGGATGTGCAATGATCTAGCGTAACAATGATATCAAAAAATGGACAAGCCATAAAAACATCATGCTAGCTATCTTACGATCATGCAAAGCAATATGACAATGAATGCTCAAGTCATGTATATGATGACGATGGAAGTTGCATGGCAATATATCTCGGAATGGCTATGAAAATGCCATAATAGGTAGGTATGGTGGCTGTTTTGAGGAAGATATATGGTGGGTTTAAGGTACCGGCGAAAGTTGCGCGATACTAGAGAGGTTAGCAATGGTGAAAGGGTGAGAGTGCGTATAATCCATGGACTCAACATTAGTCATAAAGAACTCACATACTTATTGCAAAAATCTATTAGTCATCGAAAAAAAGTACTATGCGCATGCTCCTAGGGGGATAGATTGGTAGGAAAAGACCATCGCTCGTCCCCGACCGCCACTTATAAGGAAGACAATCAATAAATAAATCATGCTCTGACTTCACCACATAACGGTTCATCATACGTGCATGCTACGAGAATCACAAACTTCAACACAAGTATTTCTACAATACACAACTACCCACTAGCATGGCTCTAATATCATCATATTTATATCGCAAAACTATTGCAAAGAATCAAACATATCAAACATATTATAGATACGACGGAGACGTATCACTTTCCCCTTCTCTTCTGGCATTCTGCAGTTTAGTCCACGGATACAACCCATTTCCTTTGATACAGATACATACTTAGTTTAGATCTGATATAAGTCTTGCGAGTACTTTGGATGAGTACTCATGGTTGCTTTGCTACCTCTTTTTCTGCTATATAGCGACCATATGACGGATCCCAGGAGCCAGACGACAGCACTGATGCCTACTACTACGTGATGGCCGCTGACAATCTGGAGTAGTTAGGAGGCTCCCAGGCAGGAGGCCTTGCCTTTTCAATCAATGTTGCTTTTGTGCTAGTCTTCTTAAGGCAAACTTGTCTAACTTATGTCTGTACTCAGATATTGTTGCTTTCACTGACTCTTGTGTATTCGAGCTTACGTATTAGAACCCTCGAGGCCCCTGGCTTGTAATATAAAGCTTGTATTATTTTATTTTTGTGTCTAGAGTTGTGTTGTGATATCTTCCCGTGAGTCCTTGATGTTGATCGTACATATTTGCGTGTATAATTAGTGTATGATTGAATCGAGGGCGTCACAACTAGCATATTTAAATCTAACCCACTTCCTATGCCTAGGGATTTTGTGAGCACATAATTTATAGGAACAAGAATCAACTAGCATAGGAAGGAAAAACAAGTATAACTTCAAAACTTTAAGCATTTAGAGAGGAAACTTGATATTATTGCAACTCCTACAAACATGTATTCCTCCTTCATAATAATTTTCAGTAGCATCATGAATGAGTTCAACAATATAATCATCACATAAAGCATTATTTTCATGATCTATGAGCATAGAAATTTTACTACTCTCCACATAAGCAAAATTCTCCTCATTCGGAATAGTGGGAGCAAATTTCTTCTAAATCCACTTTAGATGATAGTATTATTCATACTCCAAAAGATATAAGTGAATTTCATGGAGCATTCTACAATTAATATAGACTAATCAATATCCAAGCTCAAAATATATAAGTGAAACACATGAAGCATTCTATAAAACCATACTCAAAAGATTTAAGTGAAGCACAAAAAGCAATTCTATAAGATCATACTTAAAATATATAAGTGAAGCACATGAAGTATTCTATAAATCAATAAAGGGCTATATCATACTATCATGGTTCTTAAAGGAAAAACAAAAACACAAAGGACACAAATTATGTGAACAAAACAAAAACCGAGGTATACCGATAATTGTTGAAGAAGAAAAATGGGGTGCCAACCGGGGCATCCCCAAGCTTAGATGCTTGGGTATCATTGCAATATTTACTTGGAGTGCCTTAGGCATCCCCTAGCTTGAGATCTTATGTGACGCCCGGGTAATTATGCTACAGTAATCCCCACTAATGTTGCCACGTCACCTCGGTTACTGTGGATAAACTCGCGTTAGTTCGAAACCGGTTCGAATTCAAAATCAAAACAAAAGCAAAGATAAAAGGTTTCAAAACAAAGACTAAAAATGTTCGGGGGTTGTCTAAAATAGCTAACCTAATTATGGTGGGGTGCACTAATTTTGGTAAAATGCTTTGGCATTTTAAGTAAACTAAAAACAGAAAAGAGAAATAATAAAAGAAAAAGGAAAGACAAAAAAGGGGGGGAAGGGAAAACCCCTGGCCCATTCCCCCTGGCCCATTCCCCCTCCCCACTTGGCCCCTCCCCCCCTGGCCCATTCCCCCC
>NC_041380.1:265062451-265064042 GCF_002162155.2 Triticum dicoccoides
CCCTCCCGGCCACCGAACCCCCGGGTCCCTATCCTCTCCTCTTCCCGAACGGCGCCGTCGCCGGAGCTCCGTCTCCGGCGACCCGAACCTCGCCCTCGTTTCCCCCCCGGTCACCGGACCGCTCGACCCTCCGTCTTGGGCGCCGCTAGCCCCGGTTGCGGCCCCGTTCCCTCTTGGCCGTGCCTTGCCTCGACCTTGCGCCGGCGACCGTTGGCCGGCGCCCCACTGTGCCCCGGTGGCCTGCGCCGACCGCCCTCGCCGCGCCCACGGCCACGCCTCCCCGGTGCTCCTGGTGCCCCGCTGCGGCAACCCCGCCGTGGCCACGGCCACGCCCCGCCCCGGGCAGGCTACGGGCTCCCTGTCGCCCTGGCCGGTTGTCCGCTCCAGCGCCCGAACCCACCGAACCCGTTTGGCCCTGGGCCAATGACATGGGGGGCCCACCCCCCTAAAAAGAACGGTTTTTATTAAAACAAAAATAAAAATAAAATGAAAATGAATTAAAACTAATTAACTAATTAATTAATTAATTAAGTATTTAATTAATCTAATTAATTCTGTTTAATTAACCCTAACCACTAATTAACCTAATTAACTAAGGTTAATTAACTTTGATTAGGCTAATTAAGTTAATAGAGTATGACGAACGGGACCCACATGTCAGGGTTGACTCAGTCAACCCCCGTTGACTGCTGACGTCAGCATGACATCATGCTGACGTCATTAATACATTTTTTCGAATTAATTAAATAAATAAATAAATTTCAGAAATTAATAAAATCTTTAGAAAATCATATCTTTTAATCCGTAACTCGGATTAAAATGTTTTCAACATGAAAGTTGCTCAGAACGACGAGACGATTCCGGATACGCAGTCCGTTCGTCCGCCACACCCCTCTAACTTATCGAACCCGCAACTTTCCCCCTCCGGCTCCTCTGCCCGAAAACACGAAACACCGGGAATACTTTCCCGGATGTTTTCCCCCCTTCACCGGTATCACCTACTACCGCGTTAGGGCACACCGAACACCGCGTATTGCCTTGTTATATTTTGTGATGCTCTATTTGCTCTGTATTCATTATTTCTTTCCCCTCTTCTCTCCGGTAGACTACGAGACCGACGCTGCTGCTGACCAGTTTGACTACGGAGTTGACGACCCCTCTCTCTTGCCAGAGCAACCAGGCAAGCCCCCCCCTTGATCACCAGATATCGCCTATTCTCCTCTATACTGCTTGCATTAGAGTAGTGTAGCATGTTACTGCTTTTGTTAATCCTATTCTGATGCATAGCCTGACATTGTCGCTACATCTGTTGATACCTTACCTGCAATCCTAAATGCTTAGTATAGGATGCTAGTTTATCATCATTGGCCCTACATTCTTGTCAGTCTGCCTTGCTATACTATCGGGCCGTGATCACTTGGGAGGTGATCACGGGTATATACTATACATACATACATACTATACAGATGGTGACTAAAGTCGGGTCAGCTCATTGAGTACCCGCAAGTGATTCTGACGAGGGGGCTGAAAGGACAGGTGGCTCCATCCCGGTAGAGGTGGGCCTGGGTTCCCGACGGCCCTCGACTGTTAC
>NC_041380.1:265064968-265066195 GCF_002162155.2 Triticum dicoccoides
CGGGGTCCCCTCCTCCCCTCCGTCGCCCCCAAGCACGAGCAACCGCCGCCGCGGGTCGATCCCGACCCCCTCCGCCTCCCCGACGCCGGCGAGCTCGCAGCCGCCCGCCTCCTCGCCGGTCGTCACCGCCCATGCCGAGCGCCGCCCCGCCGCACCACGCCGGCGCCCCGATGCCCGCTGTCGTCGCCGGACCTCCTGCGCCTCTCCCTCACGGGATCGACCGCGCCGCTTGAGCCCCCCTGCGAACCATCGCCGGACGCCATCGCCGCTGTCCTCTCCGTCACCGGCGCTCCCCATCCCCCTCGCCGATGCCGCCTCGTCGGACCTCCCCGACTCTTCCTCGCGCCCGCTGTCATTGCCCTACGGCCCCAGTGAGCCCCGCCTCTCTTTCCCCTGCTCACCGCGCACTTACATCGCTCGCGCCCATGGTCACTGCGTCCGCGGCTGTGCTCCGGCCGACGCCCGCTGCTGCGGACTCGCTGGGCCGCACGCTCGCCGCCGCCCCCGTTGCTCCCGTTGTCGACCCGCGCGCCTCGGCGCTCACTCGCCAGCGCCTCTGGCCGCGCCCGGCTACGCCCGCCGCGGCTCCCGCCCCGCTCCGACCGGCCGGCCTAGCCACTGGCGGACCACCCATGTTGCTGCGCCGGGTCATGGGTTCCGCCCGCTAACGGGCGCCCCGCAGCCCCGCAGCCCCCGCGCGCCCATGCGCCCGCTAACCCGCATCAGCCCCTCTGGGCCAATGACAAACGGGGCCCGCGCCCCAGAAAAAAAAAGAGGATAATAATAAATATAATTAAATACTAAATAATCAATTAATTAAGTAAATAACTAACTTAATTAATTCTGTTAGACTAATTAATTAAATTAGTTAACCTAATTAAATGTAGTTAATAAACTTAATCATTTTTGTTAGACTAACTAACCTGATTAGTTAGTCTTTGACAATGTCAACCGGGACCCGCTGGTCAGGTTGACCAGTCAACCATTGTTGACTGCTGATGTCAGCATGACATCATGCTGACGTCGTAAATCTATTTTCGAATTAAATTAAATAATTAATTAAATTCCAGAAATTAATAAAATCTTTAGAAAATCATATCTTTTAAACCGTAACTCGGATTAAATTATTTTCAACATGAAAGTTGCTCAGAACGAAGAGACGATTCCGGATACGCAGTCCGTTCGTCCGCCACACACCCCTAACCTATCGAACTCGCAACTTTCCCC
>NC_041380.1:265066205-265081510 GCF_002162155.2 Triticum dicoccoides
CCCTCCCGGCCACCGAACCCCCGGGTCCCTATCCTCTCCTCTTCCCGAACGGCGCCGTCGCCGGAGCTCCGTCTCCGGCGACCCGAACCTCGCCCTCGTTTCCCCCCCGGTCACCGGACCGCTCGACCCTCCGTCTTGGGCGCCGCTAGCCCCGGTTGCGGCCCCGTTCCCTCTTGGCCGTGCCTTGCCTCGACCTTGCGCCGGCGACCGTTGGCCGGCGCCCCACTGTGCCCCGGTGGCCTGCGCCGACCGCCCTCGCCGCGCCCACGGCCACGCCTCCCCGGTGCTCCTGGTGCCCCGCTGCGGCAACCCCGCCGTGGCCACGGCCACGCCCCGCCCCGGGCAGGCTACGGGCTCCCTGTCGCCCTGGCCGGTTGTCCGCTCCAGCGCCCGAACCCACCGAACCCGTTTGGCCCTGGGCTAATGACATGGGGGCCCCACCCCCCTAAAAAGAACGGTTTTTATTAAAACAAAAATAAAAATAAAATGAAAATGAATTAAAACTAATTAACTAATTAGTTAATTAATTAATTAATTAAGTAGTTAATTAATCTAATTAATTCTGTTTAATTAACCCTAACCACTAATTAACCTAATTAACTAAGGTTAATTAACTTTGATTAGGCTAATTAAGTTAATAGAGTATGACGAACGGGACCCACATGTCAGGGTTGACTCAGTCAACCCCCGTTGACTGCTGACGTGAGCATGACATCATGCTGACGTCATTAATACATTTTTTTCGAATTAATTAAATAAATAATTAAATTTCAGAAATTAATAAAATCTTTAGAAAATCATATCTTTTAATCCGTAACTCGGATTAAAATGTTTTCAACATGAAAGTTGCTCAGAACGACGAGACGATTCCGGATACGCAGTCCGTTCGTCCGCCACACCCCTCTAACCTATCGAACCCGCAACTTTCCCCCTCCGGCTCCTCTGCCCGAAAACACGAAACACCGGGAATACTTTCCCGGATGTTTTCCCCCCTTCACCGGTATCACCTACTACCGCGTTAGGGCACACCGAACACCGCGTATTGCCTTGTTATATTTTGTGATGCTCTGTTTGCTCTGTATTCATTATTTCTTCCCCCTCTTCTCTCCGGTAGACTACGAGACCGACGCTGCTGCTGACCAGTTCGACTACGGAGTTGACGACCCCTCTCTCTTGCCAGAGCAACCAGGCAAGCCCCCCCCTTGATCACCAGATATCGCCTATTCTCCTCTATACTGCTTGCATTAGAGTAGTGTAGCATGTTACTGCTTTCGTTAATCCTATTCTGATGCATAGCCTGACATTGTCGCTACATCTGTTGATACCTTACCTGCAATCCTAAATGCTTAGTATAGGATGCTAGTTTATCATCATTGGCCCTACATTCTTGTCAGTCTGCCTTGCTATACTATCGGGCCGTGATCACTTGGGAGGTGATCACGGGTATATACTATACATACATACATACTATACAGATGGTGACTAAAGTCGGGTCAGCTCATTGAGTACCCGCAAGTGATTCTGACTAGGGGGCTGAAAGGACAGGTGGCTCCATCCCGGTAGAGGTGGGCCTGGGTTCCCGACGGCCCTCGACTGTTACTTTGTGGCGGAGCGACAGGGCAGGTTGAGACCACCTAGGAGACAGGTGGGCCTGGCCCTGTTCGGCGTTCGCGGATACTTAACACGCTTAACGAGATCTTGGTATTTGATCTGAGTCGGCTACGAGCCTATACGCACTAACCATCTACGTGGGAGTAGTTATGGGTATCCCGACGTCGTGGTATCAGCCGAAGCCCTTCAGACGTCAGCGACGGAGCGGCGCGCGCCGGATTGGAACGTAAGCCTGCTCTTGTATTAAGGGGGCTAGTTCTGCTTTCGGCCGCGTACGCAACGTGCAGGTGTGCTATGGGCGATGGGCCCAGACCCATGTGCGCTTAGGTTTAGACCGGCGTGCTGGCCTCTCTGTTGAGCCTAGGTGGGGCTGCGACGTGTTGATCTTCCGCGGCCGGGCATGACCCAGGAAAGTGTGTCCGGCCAAATGGGATCGAGCGTGTTGGGGAATGTGGTGCACCCCTGCAGGGAAGTTAATCTATTCGAATAGCCGTGATCTTCGGTAACAGGACGACTTGGAGTTGTACCTTGACCTTATGACAACTAGAACCGGATACTTAATAAAACACACCCTTCCAAGTGCCAGATACAACCGGTGGTCGCTCTACCTCAGGGATATGAGGAGGGGATCGCCGGGTAGGATTATGCTATGAGATGCTACTTGAAGATGCTACTTGGAGGACTTCAATCTACTCTCTCCTACATGCTGCAAGACGGAGGCTGCCAGAAGCGTAGTCTTCGACAGGATTAGCTATCCCCCTCTTATTCTGGCATTCTGCAGCTCAGTCCACTGATATGGCCTCTTTACACATATACCCATGCATATGTAGTGTAGCTCCTTGCTTGCGAGTACTTTGGATGAGTACTCACGGTTGCTTTTCTCCCTCTTTTTCCCCCTTCCCTTCTACCTGGTTGTCGCAACCAGATGCTGTAGTCCAGGAGCCAGACGCCACCGTCGACGACTACTACTACACTGGAGGTGCCTACTACTTCGTGCAGGCTGCTGACGACGTCTAAGGAGTAGTTTAGGAGGATCCCAGGCAGGAGGCCTGCGCCTCTTTCGATCTGTATCCCTGTTTGTGCTAGCCTTCTTAAGGCAAACTTGTTTAACTTATGTCTGTTTTCAGATATTGTTGCTTCCGCTGACTCGTCTATGATCGAGCACTTGTATTCGAGCCCTCGAGGCCCCTGGCTTGTATTATGATGCTTGTATGACTTATTTTTATTTGTAGAGTTGTGTTGTGATATCTTCCCGTGAGTCCCTGATCTTGATCGTACACATTTGCGTGCATGATTAGTGTACGATTGGATCGGGGGCGTCACATCTTATCTCTCTTTATTCTTCTCATATTGATAGCTCCTCGATCTTCGAACACTTTATCCACACAAAACTTTAACAAAAACTTTGTGAGATCCGTTAGTGTAATAAAGCAAATCACTACCTTTAGGTACTGTTGCAAACTTATTCCAATTTTATATTAGAACTATATCTACTGTATTCCAACTTCACCATGGTTCATACCCCCCGATACTACCCATAGATTCATCAAAATAAGCGAACAACTCATAGAAAACATAATCTGTCAAAAACAGGACAGTCTGTAGTAATCTGGAAGTTTAGTAAACTTCTGTAACTCCAAAAAATTCTAAACAAATATGAAAATTTAAAAAATTAATACATAAGTAATGTGCAAAAAGTTTCAGACCCATTTGACTTTCTAGTAAAAAATGTAAAATCACGCGCTACAGCCAAAGTTTCCGTTTTTTTACTATACATAGTAAACAAGCAATCTAATCATCCTAAAACCAAGGCTTGGCACATTATTTTTATAATACAATGGATATATACAAGGGGTAATTATTTTCAGAGAAGCTTCCATGAATTTTTTACATTGTTTCCATGAGCATGAACACAAGTGTTCAAGGTCGACCCTCACTTCTCCAATGCATAACCTTCCAATCACTTCTCTTATTGAAAAACTTTTTAGGCCTGAGAGGCAAGTAATTTTTTTGTATTTTCATTCTTTAAAAAATTTGTATGTTTCACCCATAACTAAACAAAAACAAAAAGGAAAAAACAAAATCTACTTAGTGAATAAAGCAAACAAGCATACATAAGAATATCAACCCCGCGCTATTGCTTCCCGGCAACGGCGCCAGAAAAGAGCTTGATAATCCCCAAGTGCAGGGAATCATCGTAGCAATTCCCAATGGTGGAAGTGATAAGTATGGAGTGTCGAACCCACAAGGAGCTAAAGGTAAGATCAATATTCTGTCAAGCCCTACCTGCCACTGATACGACTCTACATACACCTAACGTTTGCTTCCAAGTAGAAACGAGAAATAAAACTACGTTGTGGGTATGAAGAGGATAACTTTGCATGATATCGGAGAGATAAAATATGAAAGTAGGTGCTGTTATCATAAAGTTAGAATATATTACTAAATATTATAAATAGCGAGTGTGGAATAATGATGGGTCGCTGTGCGTAATTGTCTTAGGCAATTGTTAACAAGACCGATAGTCGTCATTGCAATTTCATATGAGGGAGAGGCATAAGCTAACATACTTTCTCTTCTTGGATCATATGCACTTATGATTGGAACTCTAGCAAGCATCCACAACTACTAAAGATCATTAAGGTAAAACCCAACCATAACATTAAAGCATCAAGTCCCCATTATCCCATACGCAACAACCCCCTTACTCGGGTTTATGCTTCTGTCACTCAAGCAACCCACTATAAGCGAATCATGAATGTATTGCAACACCCTACAGCGAGAATCCCTCACGCTTGCGCGACAGGGAGGGCACAATAGGACATCACCAAAATAAAACATACAGCTCGTACCAATCTAGATCATCAATCAATCCAAAGACAAAGGATATCTACTCAAAACATCATAGGATGGTAACACATCATTGGATCATAATATGTGGCATAAAGCACCATGTTCAAGTAGGGATTACAGCGGAGTGTGAGAGAGTGGACCGCATAAAAGAGATGAGGGTGGTGATGATGATGTTGATGTTGATGAAGACGATCACCGCGGCGATGATTCCCCTCCCGATGGCACTCCGACGCCACCGAGAGAGAGGAGGAGAGGTTCTCCCCCTTGTGCTTCCTCCTCCATGGCCTCCCCCATGGACGGGGAGAGGTTCCCCCTCTGGTCCTTGGCCTTCATGGTGATGATGCCCCTCCGGGATCCTCCTCCATGCCCTACGGTGATGATGGCCCCCTCCGACAGGGTGTCAGAGAGGGCCTAGATTGATTTCTGGTGGCTACAGAGGCTTGCGGCGGCGGAACTTCCGATCTAGGTTATTTTTTGGGGGTTCCTGTATTTATAGGAATTTTTGGCGTTGGCTTCAGATCAGGGGGGTCTCCAAGTCATCCACGAGATAGGGGCCCACGCCCAGGGGGTGGGGCGCACCCCCCACCCTTGTGGACGGCTCGGGACTCTTCTGTCCCAACTCTTTTACTCCGGGGGCTTCTTTTGGTCCATAAAAAGCCATCAAAAATTGGCATGTCAATTGGACTCCGTTTGCTATTCCTTTTCTACAATACTCAAAAACAAGGGGAAAACAGAAACTGGCATTGGGCTCTAGTGTAGCCACCAGAACTCAAACAGCCCGATCTCTGTGCTTTAGTGTCATCCCTGGATCAGTAATGCTGACACGCACAGTACTTGAAGGATTTATAACAGAGTAGCAATCACACACTTATTACATCGAATGTCTCAGAAGAGAACTTATTACAATAAATATGGCTTAAGGCCATCTAATAACGATAACCGCGGAAGGCTTGGAAGATAAGTGAGTCCATCAACTCCAATGGCATCACTGAGTATAGAACCACGACCTAAAGGCACCTTACTCGTTTTCTGAAAAGTCTGTAACATGAACGTTGCAGCCCGAAAACGGGTCAGCACATGGAATATGCTGACAATGTAACACATAGAGAATAATGAACAGAATAGGCTATACTATATGCATATATGGCTGGTGGAAAGCTCTATGGTTACAGTTTTGCGTAAAGCCAGTTTTTCCCTACTGCAAATGAATAAATTTTATTTAACTATCATGGTGGTTGTTAAATATTGAGAGTGTAGACACCCTCTCAATCCCAATTAAACATCATCATTAAAACCCAACAAAATTAATTAAAGTCACAATGACGAGATTCACATGATAATCCAAGTACTAGATACTCAAGTTGTCCATAACCAGGGACACGGCTAACCATGATTAGTTTATACACTATGCAGAGGTTTGCGCACTTTTCCCCACAAGACTCGATCTCCTCCGTTTGGATTCTCGCACTACATGGTGTTTGAGAAACGGATGACCGAGACATAGTCTTTCAAAAGGGCTAGCACCTTACGATGGGGTAGACCGTTACACCTACTTTCCTCTACATCTGCTAGTCTACCACTGTAAGAGTTCGCACGACTTAATCAACTATGCTAGAGCCCATAGTAGCTTGTGGCTGCACATGGAAGTTTCTAGCATGAATAATCTCATGATCCCTTTGAGCCTGGGTGGCGGTCCATAAACAAAAAAAAGCAATCGTTGGAATACCCAGGTGCCTCAATCCACCCAGATGTGTATTAAAGTTGCCACCTTAAATAAACTATTAATTTTAACAATCTCACATCTGTCATGGAATACACTCAAACCCAATCCACGTCTACGAGCATAGCATGACAATAAGCATAACGTAAAAGTAACTCCCAAGGGTTTGATAATAAAACAGGTAATAGGTGCTACCTCATCTACTTCCCAACCCACAAATTAATTAGATCCTAATCATGCAATGTTTTGAGGATTGATCTAATGCAATAAAACTGGGTAGTAAGAGGTACGATCAAAGTGTTACTTGCCTTGCTGATGATCCGCGAAACCTAGAGATTCAAAGTAGCAAGCGGCGCACTCCGGGTACTCTATCGCAAACAAACAAGCACACAATAAGTACTCATCTAATGCATGGGTAAAACTCAAATAAGAGACTAACCAGAAGGTTCAACTTAAGAACTCCAGTTTGCAAAAAGAATCAAATCGAACGAAGCAACAAAAGTCAAACGGCGAAAGAAACAAGCTTCGTTTACTAATCTGGATCTAAGTCAAATTTTACAGATGCAAAAACTTTTTTGAGTTGGTTAAACGAAAAGAGGGTTTCGAGACGAAACTCCAAGCGCTTGAATCGTCTGATTCCGATAAACAAGCGAAAAGTTAAACTAAAACAAAAAACGGATCAGAAATCACGATCAGAAATAATTGCGGAAAATCCGAGAAAAAGAAAAACTGACGAACAGATTAACGAACGAATGTTTGTCATCTAAAACTAAACGACGAATTCGTCTGTTAAAACGAACGAACGGGCGAACTCTCGCTAGATAAATAAACCGGAAAAACCGATCTATTTAAAAAACAAAACTAGGGTTTTTCTAAAAAAAACGGATCGATTTCTTTAGAAAAACCGGGGCGGCGGGCGGCTACCTCGGCTCGGGCTCCGGCGAGGTCCGGCGGGGCTCCGGGCTGCGTGGGGTGGCGGGGCAGCGGCGACGGCGACAGGCTACGGGGGCGGCTGCGGCTTGCGGCGGCGCGGGCAGCAAGGGGCTGCGGCGGCGGCGACGACTCGGGGCTCCAGGGGGGCCCGGGGTGGTATTTAAAGGAGGGGGGAGAGGCGGCGGCGGCTCCAACTTGGGGAGGGGGTCAGGCGGCGGCAACGGCTCCGGCTCGGACTCTCCCGAGTCTGGCGGCGGCACGGGACGAGGAGGCGATGGCACCTGGCGGGCCGGTCTGGCTCGGCTGGGCTTCGGCCCAGTCGGGCGCGCGGGAGGTTTGTTTTTTTAATAATTCTGCCGAACTAAGAAAAAAATCCTAGAAAAATAAATAAAAATTTAAAAATGCCAAAATAAATTTTCACCGTCTAAATAAAATATTTAGGACAGGATGAACATTTTCTTGGCCCTAAAATGCAGTTTTTGAAAACGTGCAATTTTTCCTAAATTCAAATAAAACAACGAAAAACTCCAAAATAAAATCTTATTTAATTTTTTTATTAAATCCTCAATATTTCTTTATTTTGGGAAAGTTATTTTATTCTCTCTCACTTATTTTTATAATTTGAACTAATTGAAGATAAAAAAATCAAATGATCCTATTTTCAAAATTTGAGAAAACTCAAATATGAAAATAACGAAATCCCCAGGTCTCTCTGTGGGTCCTTGAGTTGCGCAGAATTTCTGGATCAGGCTCAAAAGCAATAAAATATGATATGCAATGATGATCTAATGTATAACATTCCAAATTGAAAATTTGGGATGTTACAAACCTACCCCCTTAAGAAGAATCTCGCCCTCGAGATTCGGGTTGGCTAGAAAATAGGTGAGGGTGGTCCTTCAGCAAATCTTCCTCTCGCTCCCAGGTGGCTTCATCCTCGGTGTGGTGGCTCCACTCAACTTTGCAAAACTTGATAACCTTGCTGCGGGTGACTCGGCTGGCATACTCGAGAATCTTGACTGGTTTCTCCTCATAGGTCAAATCACTATCCAACTGAATGGCTTCCAGCGGCACTGTATCTCTCAGTGGTATATCCGCCATCTCTGCGTGGCACTTCTTCAACTGGGAGACGTGGAACACATCGTGAACTCCCGACAATCCTTCGGGCAACTCCAACTTGTAGGCAACTTCTCCCATACGTTCCAAAACTTTGTATGGTCCCACAAAATGTGGCGCTAACTTTCCTTTAACTCCAAAGCGCTTAACTCCCCGAAGTGGAGATACTCAAAGATAAACTCGGTCTCCGACTTTGTAAACTGTCTCCTTGCGTTTAGAATCTGCGTAACTCTTCTGCCTGGACTGGGCTATCTTGAGTCTATCGCGAATCAATTTCACCTTCTGTTCAGACTCCTTAATAAAATCCGGTCCAAACAACTGGCGGTCTCCAACTTCATCCCACGACAATGGGGTCTTGCACCTCCTTCCGTACAAGGCTTTGAAAGGGGCCATCTTCAAACTGGATTGATAACTATTGTTGTAAGAGAACTCTGCATATGGCAAATTGTCATCCCAACTAGATCCATAATCTAGCGCACAAGCTCTCAGCATATCCTCCAAAATCTGATTGACTCTCTCGGTCTGTCCATCTGTCTACGGGTGAAAAGTTGTACTGAACTCTAGCCTGGTACCCAAAGTTTCGTGCAATTGATTCCAGAACTTTGAGGTAAACTGGGTTCCTCTATTTGATACAATGCTCCTCGGAACTCCATGCAGACATACGATTTTGGTCATGTATATCTTTGCCAACTTAGCACTGGTGTAGGTGGTCTTTACTGGGATAGAATGAGCTACCTTCGTCAAGCGATCGACTACAACCCATATCGAGTCATAGCCTGAACGGGTCTTGGGTAATCCGTGATGAAATCCATGCCTATCTTATCCCACTTCCATCCGGGTATCGGCAATGGTTTGTAGCAATCCTGCTGGCTTTTGATGCTCTGCCTTTACTCTCTGACATACGTCACAAAAGGCTACATACTCCGCAATATCCTTCTTCATTCCGGTCCACCAGAAAGTATCCTTCAAATCCAAATACATCTTGGTATTTCCTGGGTGAATCGAGTATGGTGAATCATGGGCCTGTTGTAGAATCAACTTTCTGATCTCCGGGTCATTAGGCACATAAACGCGGTCCTCAAACCATAAGGTATCGTGCTCATCCTCACAAAATCCTTTAGTTGTTCCTTTGCTCAACTTCTCCTTTATAGAGGCAATCTCCTTGTCGGTCTTCTAAGCTTCTCTGATCTTATCCATCAAAGTAGACTGAATCTCCAATGCTGCAACGTAGCCTCTCGGAACTATCTCCAAACATAGCTCACGAAGATCCTCGACTAACTCCTTCGGTAAATCTCCCGTCATTAGTGTGTTGACATGGCTCTTACGGATCAACGCATCGGCTACTATGTTAGCCTTTTCGGGGTGATAATGCAATCTCATATCATAATCCTTGATGAGCTCCAACCATCTCCTTTGCCTGAGATTCAGCTCCTTCGGCGTGAAAATGTACTTCAAACTCTTGTGATCCGTGTACACCTCACAATGGTTTCCAATGAGAAAGTGTCTCCAAGTCTTCAATGCATGCACTACGGCTGCTAACTCCAAATCATGTGTAGCATAATTCAACTCATGGGGCTTAAGCTGTCGTGAAGCATACGAAACAACTCTTCCCTCCTGCATAAGCATGGCTCCAAGTCCTCGACGTGAAGCGTCACAATACACCTCGTAATCCTTGCGCTGATCTAGCAGAATCAGCACTGGCGAGGTAACCAAATGTTTCTTCAACTACTGGAAACTGGCCTCACATTCCTTAGTCCATATGAACTTGGTATCCTTCTTTAAAAACTCCGTCATAGGTTTTGCAATTTTTGAGAAATTCTCTATGAATCTCTGGTAGTATCCTGCAAGTCTAAGAAAACTCCGGATCTCTCCAACTGTTGTTGGTGCTTCCCAATTTGTCACAGTGACAACTTTGGTGGGATCTACTGCTATTCCTTCTCCGGATATAACATGTCCGAGGAATCCAACTTCCTTCAACCAAAACTCACATTTGCTGAACTTGGCATATAACTAATGTTCTCTGAGCTTCTCAAGTACCAAACGCAAATGCTCCTTATGTTCTTCTTCATTCTTTGGATAGACTAAAATATCATCAATGAACACCACGACGAACTTATCCAAAAACTCCATAAACACTTTGTTCATCATGTTCATGAAATATGCATGTGCGTTAGTCAGACCAAAGGACATAATAGTATACTCATACAGCCCATACCTGGTGGTAAAAGCCGTCTTAGGTATATCCTGCTCTCGAATCTTCAACTGATGCTATCCTGATCGCAGATCGATCTTGGAAAATACCTTAGCTCCTTGCAATCAATCAAACAGACCATTGATCATCGGCAGTGGGTACTTGTTCTTGATTGTTACTTCGTTCAATCCTCGATAATCAATAACCATCCTTAACGATCCATCCTTCTTCTCCACTAGAAGTACTGGCGATCCCTAAGGTGAAGAAACTTGGGCGAATATAACATTTATCCAGTAACTCCTTAATCTACTTCTTAATCTCCTCCAAATCCTTTGCAGTCATTCTATACGGTCTCTTAGATATTGGTCCTGTGCTTGGCAAAAGCTCAATCAAAAACTTAATATCTCTATCCGGTGGCATGCCTGGCAACTCTTTTGGAAATACATCCGGAAAATCCTTTACCACCGGTACCTCCTCCTGTATAACTCCTGATAAGGAATTTACTTGAGTCCTATTCGGCACATAATGTGATACATACTTGATCCTTCCTCCTTCTGGGGTGGTAAGCAAAATCGACTTACTGGCGCAATCGATGTTTCCTCCATACATCGATAGCCAATCCATACCCAGAATTACATCCAAACCTTGTGATTCCAAAATGATTAAATCCGAGGGGAAAACATGCCTACCTATACTCAATGGCACTTGAAAACATCCTCGACTGGCCATATACTCCGCTCCTGGTGAGCTTACTAACATAGGTGTTCTAAGAACTTTGGTGGGCAGTTTATACTTATCCACAAATCCCTGTGATATGTATGAATGCGGTGCACCAGTATCAAAAAGAACGATTGCAGTAAATGACTTAACCAAAAACTTACCTATTACTGCATCTGACTGGGCTCCAACCTCCTCCACGTTAACGTGATTCACCTATCCCCTGTTGGAAGGGTTCGGCTTCTTCCCAGAGCTTCCATTGCCATTTCCATTCTGGGCTTCAGGATATTCATTGGCATAATGTCCGGTCTTCTGACACTTATAACAAGTGACTTGGCTCAGGTCTCTCTTGGCTGGGGTTGATGTGTTGGTACGGTTCTGACCGTTGCTTCCTTCATTCCCATTACCATTCTTGGGGCCATTATGATTGTGCGAGCTACCTCCTCCATGGGTATGCTGGAAATGTCCTCCCAATTTCGGGGTAAAACATGGCTTCTGCTGAGCTCCAGAGTTGTACTTCCCTTGTCCATACTTCCTCTTGCGGTTCTCAGTCTGTTGTTGCTTTCCTTCAATCATAAGAGCACGATCTACCAACTCCTGGTAGTTGTTGAAAGTTGCTACCATCAACTGCATGCTCAACTCATCATTCAAACCTTCCAGAAACTTCTCCTGCTTAGCTGCATCTGTAGCAATGTAATCTGGGGCATAACGTGCTAGCTTACTAAAGTCATCCACATATTGGCCAATGGTCCGTCCTCCTTGGCGTAAATTGCGAAACTCACGCTTCTTCATGGCCATAGCTCCAACTGACACATGGGCAGTACAGAAAGCCTGCTGAAACTGATCCCATGTGATCGTGGTTATAGGGTAGGTGACAGTGTAATTCTCCCACCATGATGTTGCTGGTCCATCCAACTGATGTGCGGCAAAGCGCACCTTCTCAGCATTAGTACATCCTGTAGTGGTTAACTCCCTTCCAATCTTGCGGAGCCAATCATCTGCTACTATAGACTCGGTGCTACTGGAGAACACCGGCGGATTTACCCTACGAAAACGGGTTAAGTGATCAACAGGTGGTGGTGGTGGTGGTGGATTGTTGTTGTTGTTGTTCCCCTGATTCTGATTCTGGACTAGCAACTGCATCAGGGTATTCTGCTGCTGGATCAACTGGGTGAGCTCTGGTGGGAATGCAAATCCGGGGTCACGTCTCGGAGGCATCTGATGGGTTTAGAAAAGATGAGAATATAAGATAGAATAAGGTCTAGAGAGAAGACACTACCCATATGCACATGAGGCAAATGCAAACAAAATCACTTCATTCAATCAAACAAGGGCATACAATGGTCTATCTATCATTACAAAAGTGATCGGGCTATACTAGATACATGGGAGAATACTACTACTGATATGGTGGTCGACTAGAAAAACTGCTCCGATGAAGACTCCATGATATCTGCTCCAGCTTCATGAACATAGTCATCATCGCTATCGTCTGGGTCCGAGTCGGTGTCGTCGATGATGATGTAGTTCTCTGGACAAGTGCAATCATCTTCTCCTCCAGTTGCGGGAAATCCCATGAACACTTTTAACTTCTTCTTCAGATTATCATTCTCCTCCACTAGCGTTGCTATCTCCTCCTCATATCCATCGCACGTAGACTTGAGTTCTTCTTCCAGCGCTGTGATCTTGGTCATGGCTTTTTCAGGTCTATCATGCCTGCGTACATCTGGTTCTCCTAGCGTCGAATGTGCTAGTTTAACTTCTGGATGAAAGCTGCAATTGATCTATCCTTCCTGGTGCTGGTCATCTCCCATTGCTCATCTCGGCGCCCACAAATCTGGTAGATAGTATCCTTGAGATCCTTGTGGTAGACTTCTCCAATACGTCCCATGGCGATGTGGGCTGCCATGCTCTTTCCTAGACTCCAGGTTGGTGCATCGAAGAAAAACTCTATGGGCTCAGTGACTGGCATGAACGTCCTTCCTAGAACTTGAACTTGAATCATCCAGCGTTCCTCTTCAGGTAAAGTGGCGTTGTAGGTCCCGGTGAAGCTTGGTACTCCAATGTTCAGGTATCCAGTGACTTCCTTCAAGTGACGTCCAAAGGGGGTATCTTCATCCGGTTGCGTGAACTTGTTCCTTGCATCCGTCATCCTAAAAGAGTAGAAAAGATGAGGAGTCAGAGATGAGAAGAGTGAGTAGTGATCTAGGGCTTTTAGCTTAGTGGTCGTGTCCTACAGTCAGCATGTGCTCTGATACCATCTTGTAGCGACCAGACCTCAAACAGTCCGATCCCTGTGCTTTAGTGTCATCCCTGGATCAGTAATGCTGACACGCACAATACTTGAAGGATTTATAACAGAGTAGCAATCACACACTTATTACATCAAATGTCTCAGAAGAGAACTTATTACAATAAATATGGCTTAAGGCCATCTAATAACAATAACAGCGGAAGGCTTGGAAGATAAGTGAGTTCATCAACTCCAACGGCATCACTGAGTATAGAACCACGACCTAAAGGCACCTTACTCGTCGTCTGAAAAGTCTGCAACATGAACGTTGCGGCCCGAAAACGGGTCAGCACATGGAATATGCTGGCAATGTAACACAAAGATAATAATGAACAGAATAGGCTATACTATATGCATATATGGCTGGTGGAAAGCTCTATGGCTACAGTTTTGCGTAAAGCCAGTTTTTCCCTACTGCAAAGGATTAAATTTTATTTAACTATCATGGTGGTTGTTAAACATTGAGAGTGTAGACACCCTCTCAATCCCAAATAAACATCATCATTAAAACCCAACAAAATTAATTAAAGTCACAATGATGAGATTCACATGATAACCCAAGTACTAGATACTCAGGTTGTCTATAACCGGGGACACGGCTAACCATGATTAGTTTATACACTCTACAGAGATTTGTGCACTTTTCCCCACAAGACTCGATCTCCTCCGTTGGGATTCTCGCACTACATGGTGTTTGAGAAACGGATGACCGAGACATAATCTTTCAGAAGCGCTAGCACCTTACGATGGGGTGGACCGTTACACCTACTTTCCCCTACATCTGCTAGTCTACCACTGTAAGAGTTCACACGACTTAATCAACTATGCTAGAGCCCATAGTAGCTTGTGGCTGCACACGGAAGTATCTAGCATGAATAATCTTATGACCCCTTTGAGCCTGGGTGGCGGTCCATAAAGAAAAACAGGCAATCGCTGGAATACCCAGGTGCCTCAATCCACCCAGATGTGTATTAAAGTTGCCACCTTAAATAAACCATTAATTTTAACAATCTCGTATTTGTCACGGAATACACTCAAACCCAATCCATGGGGTAAGCATAACGTAAAAATGTAAAAGTAACTCCCAAGGGTTTGATAATAAAACAGGTAATAGGTGCTACCTCATCTACTTCTCAACCCACAAATTAATTAGATCCTAATCATGCAATGTTTTGAGGATTGATCTAATGCAATAAAACTGGGTAGTAAGAGGTATGATCAAAGTGTTACTTGCCTTGCTGATGATCCGCGAAACCTAAAGATTCAAAGTAGCAAGCGGCGCACTCCGGGTACTCTATCGTAAACAAATAAGCACACAATAAGTACTCATCTAATGCATGGGTAAAACTCAAATAAGAGAACTAACCAGAAGGTTCAACTTAAGAACTCCGGTTTGCAAAAAGAATCAAATCGAACGAATCAACGAAAGTCAAACGGCGAAGAAACAAGCTTCGTTTACTAATCTGGATCTAAGTCAAATTTTACAGATGCAAAAACTTGTTTGAGTTGGTTAAACGGAAAGAGGGTTTCGAGACAAAACTCCAGGCGCTTGAATCGCCTGATTCCGATAAACGAGCGAAAAGTTAAACTAAAATGAAAAACGGATCAGAAATCACGATCAGAAATAATCGCGGAAAATCCAAGAAAAAGAAAAACTGACGAACAGATTAACGAACGAACGTTCGTTATCTGAAACTAAACAACGAATTCGTCCGTTAAAACGAACGAACGGGTGAACGCTCGCTAGATAAATAAACCGGAAAACCCGATCTATTTAAAAAAAACGAAACTAGGGTTTTTTCTAAAAAAACGAGATCAGTTTCTTTAGAAAACCGGGGCGGCGGGCGGCTACCTCGGCTCGGGCTCCGGCGGGG
>NC_041380.1:265081894-265109543 GCF_002162155.2 Triticum dicoccoides
TCGGCGGCGCGGGCGGCGAGGGGCTGCGGCGGTAGCGACTCGGGGCTCCGGGGGGCCCCGGGGTGGTATTTAAAGGAGGGGGAGAGGCGGCGGCGGCTCCGACTTGGGGAGGGGGTCAGGTGGCGGCGGTGACTCCGGCTCGGACTCTCCAGAGTCCGGCGGCGGCACGGGACGAGGAGGCGGTGGCGCCTGGCGGGCCGGCCTGGCTCGGCTGGGCTTCGGCCTAGTCGGCGCGCAGGAGGTTTGTTTTTTTTTTAAAAATAATTTCGCCGAACTAAGAAAAAAATCCTAGAAAAATAAATAAAAATCTAAAAATGCCAAAACAAATTTTCACCGTCTAAATAAAATATTTAGGACATGCTGAACATTTTTTTGGCCCTAAAATGCAGTTTTTGAAAACGTGCAATTTTTCCTAAATTCAAATAAAACAACAAAAAACTTTGAAATAAAATCTTATTTTATTTTTTATTAAATCATCAATATTTCTTTATTTTGGGAAAGTCATTTTATTCCCTCTCACTTGTTTTTATAATTTGAAATAATTGAAGATAAAATAAAAAAAATCAAATGATCCTATTTTCAAAATTTGAGAAAACTCAAATATGAAAACAACGAAATCCCCAACTCTCTCCGTGGGTCCTTGAGTTGCGTAGAATTTCTGGATCAGACTCAAAAATAATAAAATATGATATGCAATGATAATCTAATGTATAACATTCCAAATTAAAAATTTGGGATGTTACATCTATGTTAATAGGTTAATCCTAAAAATCATATAAAATAGCATATAAATGCATATAAAACATCTAAGATGGATAATATAATAGCATAAATACTTCATAATTTATAGGTACGTTGGAGACGTATCAACTATCAGCAACAGGATAAATTATACCTGCCTCCAAAAGTTTTAGTATTTCTTTTCTTACCACTTATTTCATCTTAGGATTTAACCTTTGTTGGTGATCAACAACCGGTTTAGCGTATTTCTCAAATTTTATTTTGTGTTGGCATAGAGTGGGACTAATGCCCTTAAGATCATCAAGAGTACATCCAATAGCAGCACGGCGCTTCTTCAGAGTTTTCAATAATTTCTCTTCTTCTTGCTCAGAAAGGTTAGCACTGATAATAACAGAATATATCTTCTTTTCATTAAGATAAGCATATTTGAGAGTATCAGGTAGTGGTTTAAGCTCAAACATGGGATCGCCCTTGGGTGGAGGAGGATCCCCTAGATTTTCAACAGGCAAATTGTGTTTTAAAATAGGTCCCTGGTTAAAGAATACTTCATCTATTTCCCTTCTTTCATTCATAAACATATCATTTTCATGGTCTAGCAAATATTGTTCTAAAGGATCGTTAGGAGGCACGACAATAGAAGCAAGACCAATAATTTCATCTTTACTAGGCAATTCTTTATCATGAGGTTGTCTATGAAATTTAGCAAAATTAAACTAATGAGACATATCCCCTAAACCAATAGTAACTAGTAGAATGCCCGTGCGTTGCTACGGGCTATAATGTATATAAATGAATCAAATAAATGATTAAGATCACCTCTATGGTCGAAGCTCATTTCTTCCTCGTACGTCCGGGCATGTTTGGACTTTAAACGGGCGCCCAACGGTCTCAAAACTCAACCGACTGGACAGTCCGGGCTAAACCCGGGCATGGGCAGCCCGGCCCGACGACCCGGCCCGAAAAACCCGGGCCGGGCCAGGTCGGGCTTGACATTCAGGCCAGGCTCGGGCTTTGTTTTGCAGCCCGAAAGATAATTCGGGCCGGGCTCGAGCTTCAATTTTTCTGTATTTCAGGCCGGGCTTTCGGGCTTCGGGCCGGGCTTGCACGTGCGCGTACTAAAAAACAGCATTCGGGCCGGGCTTTCGAGCTTCGGGCTTGATTTTGGGCCGGGCTTGGGCTTGAAAACAGGGAGTATTTCAGGCTTCGGGCTGGGCTCGGGCTTGAGAAATGAAGGTCGGGCTTTTACAAGCCCGGCCCGAAACCCGGCCCGGCCCGACGTTTGCCTGGGTTTAGTACAGGCTGCCCCAAATCCATCTCATATATGGGGAGCAATGTCGTTGTCCGAACTATCCGCCATGTTATTTCCAACACGCGGTCCCAACATAACACAAAACCCCACACCATGAGGCACCCTTCCCTCATGTCGGACCCTCTCTCCTTCCAGCTCAGTTTCCCACCATAGCCTAATATTTCTCGCTGGAGCCCTCTACTTTATAACCGGATGAGACTCACCTCACTTTCGTCCTGGCGCCCTCTTCCCTTCATACCATACTTCCCCACGGACCACCAAGGAGGAGTGCCCCCACCAACCGCTTGCTCTCCGTCATGATCCCCTCCTCCCGTGTTCGTGCCGATCCGCCACGACCATCAAGGCGGAGGAGGCGTGCGCCGCCCATGACGACCCCAAGCCAAGAAGGCAAATTCGATGTCTCATGAGGCATTGCCATGTTGTAACATACAGTTGAATGTCATGCATTACCACAAAACAAAAATATGATGGCTGTTGTTGGGGATGCAACTAATACGCCACCGCGTCTGTTATTAACTATTAAAACAACAAACTAATGCATTTACCCTTCTATCCTAAAATATATATTGTATGACCTGATCAAAAAAATATGACTGCCTTATCCAATTTGCCACTTTTTCTTAAGTAGGGAAAATATTCCGCTCACATTCGTAACTGAACAAATCAACCACAGCCTCCAACCCGCTCACTCTCAACTCTCACTCCTATCACAAAATCCACTAAAAAGAGATGTGAAGTATTTCTAAATCCCTACCAAAAGAATATATATTACCAATAGTCCAGTACCGACTTTGTGAATTTGGTTTGTTATTCAAGTCATGGCCGCAACAACACTTTTTCTATTCTCTGTTCATTATGGAAATCAGCGTAAGTTGTGTTATCATCAGAAAAAGATCAGATTTCAAAGTTATTTATCCAATTATCTTTCATATTCGTATTGACATTGTGCAGTTTCCTTGCAAATGTGTATCTTTGGATGGCCTTTAACTAAGTACATTCATATATAATGCTCTAGCACCACGTTGGAAGTTATAGCAATGCTTCATAATTTGATATTGGCTTATGGCAAAGTATTACATCGCCAAATTATAACGACAATAATTTTATGAACCGAATTAGCAACATCAGTTTTAACAGCAGAGTAAAAACTTGTTATTAGCGAGTTTCAAATGAAAGAATAGTCAGGGTAGACATCAAGCGATGAACAAGCATAATATTTGTTCGTTTCCACTTGAAATTTGTCATATCAAGTGTCTTGCCTGCATTGATAAGACTTTTGGACTTCCTTCAGTACAAACATCAATACTCTGCATAAAGTAGCAGCAGTGATAAATGATAATCAACATTTAAAAGTTCCATAAAGGGACATGATGAAAGCTCACAAAACACTAACCTGATAGCAATTGTATCTGATGACAATATTATTGTGAGTGAAAAGAAAAAATATTAGTTATCGTTGTTTCTGTCTGCCTCCCCAACAAATGAAACCTGAGGAGTCATATTGAGTAAGAAGTTCGGCATTGACTGGGTACTGTTTGGATTGAAACCCAATTATAGGAGTCATGCCAAAAAAAACTGGTCACTGCTTTCATTCTGCGTCCACGGACAGGCGAAACAGGGGCAGGGGAATCGTTCGCCAAAATATCTGCACGCACCATCTCTGGCGAGGTGGGCCTGGGTATAAACTAAATGGCCCCTCAGCTTTCCTGTTTAGATTTCTAAACTGGACCAATTGTTAACATACATTTGGATCATTATCATGCTCTTCACCATCGTCTTCTTGAGCACGAGATCTGATATATGGATTGAGGTAAAATATTTAATCGTCTTGCTGGGGCTGAAGGCGAGCGGCAAGAAGTGGGGGTTGAACTGTGGCTTGAAAGAGCACTATGTATAATTTGCATTTGATTCAATTGGAAATTTCATGGCTGTGGGTGAGAGTTTCCTCGTGTGATGTGACCCTTAAGAAAACATATAATTTCTTAGTGCTCCTAGAGAATCATAGGACATAATCAATGTATTAGTTAGCATAAGAGAAGAATCACTGCATCACAAATGTATCTACAGAGTACAGACTGACCTTGTGCCTCTCATTGACAAGGAGCTTGCAAGAAGACACAATTGAAACTGGTGCCCCCCATGACAATAACGTTCTTGGAGTTTGCAGCTGCTGCCGTGACATTCATCCTATTCTGTGAAAGAGAAAATTGGCAACGATGTTTAGGTTTGCCATCGCTGCATTCATGCTTATCTTTCATAGAAAGAAAACAGCAAAACAATTCCAAATCTCCGAATATCTGCTATTGTGGTGTTGTGCATGAAATTATTAGCCATCCCACTGTGACCAGGGAGAGATATATACAGTACCTGGTGAGTTTATCAAGAAGGAATAGTAAAGTAAGTGAAACAAAACAAACTGAAAGGTTTCTTAAAGTTGAACAGGAAATAATGGACAAAGAAGCTTGAAACCTTTTGAGCCGACTAAAATTAATTGAATATTTACCATTAGAAGTTGAAGGCAGATCTGAAATTTAGTGGGTAGTGGCAAGGAGAACAACTAATGATAAACTAAATCATATACATCACATCACGTTCAGCAATGTATCCTCACTATTGAGATTTTTATACTACAAAAATTTCCGAAATTGTTAAACATAGGATACAAACTAACAGATATGCTCCCGTACACGGCACACCCTCCCTTAAAAAAATATATAACCGGGTCCTCCTTGTCCTATGGGTTGACTCCTATGTACTAATTGCTTCAGAATGCAATTACATGACATGGGGTGGGATACCACGTACTATACCTTGTGGGGATATGTGAAAGCAGTCAAGAGTACCACAGAGGTGGCGCCGAGCGAATCAGCGGTAGAACGGGATGAACGATCAATTATTCAATTCAGAGATTGCCGCCTCGTTCGTCAGGACACACTGTGAATCTGGAGCACAGGCAGGGGTTGCGGCCTCCAGGCGATTCGGGCCATGACGTGTTGACGACAGGGGGTTGCGTCCTCCAAGGTATACCTTATATTAGCCTCGCCGTGTATGCTTCTTCACCACCGCGGACACTGCCGTTAGTTGGTGCATGACACAACAGTCAAGGTGATCGCTAGGGCGGCCTGGCTCCTTCGAATTCCTCTACCAGCCAGCGTCGCCCTGCTCCTGAGCCTCCCCTCCATGACCGCAATGCCAGTTCATTGCCCCCAGGCGCCATGAACAGTCGCAGCGTAGGCTCGCCGGATTGGCGGTGGTGGCCTAGAACATCTAGGGCTACTCCATGCGAGGGATCTTTGCGGTTTGACGGGCGAGTCGCTAGCATGGTGAACATCTAGGGCTACTCCATACTGAATGGCAGAGCAAACAAATTGAAGCAAGCATGCCTGAACCAAACAGAGGTGGACTCCATCGATCAACCAGACAATTATCGCAATGATCGGATGGATTGACTGGAGAGATGGATGTATGGACGCAAGATGTACCTCGAGCATGCGCCAGATGGAGGGGTCGACGACTCGACGGCCTTGACGGCGCCGTTGTTCCACTCGGAGCGGCGCTCCTCGGCGTCGAGGAACTTCATGCGCACCTGCACGCCGGGTGCCCAGGCGCCGATCAGCGCGTCCTCCACCTCCTGCTTGGGCACGACGAACTCCCCGGCGCCCTGGCGCGGGTAGTAGGTGACGGTGAAGAGAGTGCCCTCTGCCGCGAGCCGCACGGCCTCGTCCACCTCCTCGGGCGGGACCCGCGCGCGCGTTGCGTGGCCGGCGCTCGGCGCCCTCGGACGCCTGCTGGGAGACGGCGGGGTACCTGGGCGCGCCCGGCGAGCAGCTCCCCGTCGGCGCGGCGCATGAAGACGACGGCGTCCCCGGCCATGAGCAGCTTGGCGTTGACTAAAATGGCATGATTTGGAACAAAGGCGCTGGGTGTTTCCTTACTTTGACGGTGGTTCGAGGGGATCGTGCGAGGGGATGAAAGAACTTACATTTGGTGGGAGGGGGCATCGATGGGGCACCAATGAGGTACATAGGAAAGGTAAGAATCGATGCGTTAGGAAAGTTAGGATTTTGAATTGATTTTCATGAAAATAGGGTTTTAATGTTTGTAATGTGATTTCTGTACCTGCCCGTTTGTGACGGTGTCTGGTTAGGAAAGTTTGTAAATGTTAAGAAAGATTTTATTGGGAAAGTTTGTAAATGTTAAGAAAGTTTTTATTGGGAGGGTGAAAAAAATCAACGTGAGGATATGATGATGGAAGGAGAGACCAAATTAAACCAAACAAAAATAAACCAGACAAAAATAAACCGGACGAAAATAAACCAAACAAAAATAAGCCATGACGTGTTGACGACAGGGGGTTGCGTCCTCCAAGGTATACCTTATATTAGCCTCGCCGTGTATGCTTCTTCACCACCGCGGACACTGCCGTTAGTTGGTGCACGACGCAGCAGTCAAGGTGATCGCTAGGGCGGCCTGGCTCCTTCGAATTCCTCTACCAGCCAGCGTCGCCCTGCTCCTGAGCCTCCCCTCCATGACCGCAATGCCAGTTCATTGCCCCCAGGCGCCATGAACGGTCGCAGCGTAGGCTCGCCGGATTGGCGGTGGTGGCCTAGAACATCTAGGGCTACTCCATGCGAGGGATCTCTGCGGTTTGACGGGCGAGTCGCTAGCATGGTGAACATCTAGGGCTACCCCATACTGAATGGCAGAGCAAACAAATTGAAGCAAGCATGCCTGAACCAAACAGAGGTGGACTCCATCGATCAACCAGACAATTATCGCAATGATCGGATGGATTTACTGGAGAGATGGATGTATGGACGCAAGATGTACCTCGAGCATGCGCCAGATGGAGGGGTCGACGACTCGACGGCCTTGACGGTGCCGTTGTTCCACTCGGAGCGGCGCTCCTCGGCGTCGAGGAACTTCATGCGCACCTGCACGCCGGGTGCCCAGGCGCCGATCAGCGCGTCCTCCACCTCCTGCTTGGGCACGACGAACTCCCCGGCGCCCTGGCGCGGGTAGTAGGTGACGGTGAAGAGCGTGCCCTCTGCCGCGAGCCGCACGGCCTCGTCCACCTCCTCGGGCGGGACCCGCGCGCGCGTTGCGTGGCCGGCGCTCGGCGCCCTCGGACGCCTGCTGGGAGACGGCGGGGTACCTGGGCGCGCCCGGCGAGCAGCTCCCCGTCGGCGCGGCGCATGAAGACGACGGCGTCCCCGGCCATGAGCAGCTTGGCGTTGACTAAAATGGCATGATTTGGAACAAAGGCGCTGGGTGTTTCCTTACTTTGACGGTGGTTCGAGGGGATCGTGCGAGGGGATGAAAGAACTTACATTTGGTGGGAGGGGGCATCGATGGGGCACCAATGAGGTACATAGGAAAGGTAAGAATCGATGCGTTAGGAAAGTTAGGATTTTGAATTGATTTTCATGAAAATAGGGTTTTAATGTTTGTAATGTGATTTCTGTACCTGCCCGTTTGTGACGGTGTCTGGTTAGGAAAGTTTGTAAATGTTAAGAAAGTTTTTATTGGGAAAGTTTGTAAATGTTAAGAAAGTTTTTATTGGGAGGATGAAAAAAATCAACGTGAGGATATGATGATGGAAGGAGAGACCAAATTAAACCAAACAAAAATAAACCAGACGAAAATAAACCGGACGAAAATAAACCGTGGACGCAATCCTACCAACTCAGTCATTAGGAGTAGAGACAATATCCTTTTTGGAATCTATCTTAGCATTAGCAGTATTCAAGAAGGGTCTATCAAAAATAATGGGACAAAAATCATCTTGTGGGGAATCAAGAACAAGGAAATCAGTATGGTATTTAACTTTCCCACACAAGACTTCAATATTTCTAACAATCCCAATTGGTGAAATAGTATCTCTATTGGCAAGCTTAATTGTAACATCAATTTCTTCTATCTCAGCAGGTGTAATATCATGCATAATTTCTTTGTATAAGGAATGAGGTATTGCACTTGCACTAGCACCCATATCATATAAGACATGATAACAATGATCTCCTATTTTAACAGAAACAACAGACATGCCTACAACGGGTCTATGTTTAGTTTTAGTATCGGGTCTAGCAATTCTAGTAGCTTCATTATAGAAGTAAATAACATGCCCATCAATATTATCCCCAAGAGGTCTTTAACCATAGCAATATTAGGTTCAACTTTAATTTGCTCAGAGGGTGTAGGTGTTCTAGTATTACTCTTATGAACCATAGTTGAAGCTTTAGCATGACCCTTTATTCTAACATGGAAATGTGGTTTCTCAATATAAGCGGTAGGAACAATAAGATCAACATTATAAGTGATAGTCTTTTCTTCAACTTTAATAGGTTCAGCTACTTTTACTTCAATGGGAGGATGATATTTAATACATTTCTCCTTAGGGAGATCAACATGAGTAGCAAATGATTCACAGAAAGAAGCTACTATCTTAGAATCAAGTCCATATTTAGTGCTAAATTCACGAAAGGCATCGGTATCCATAAAAGACTTAACACAATCAAACTTAGGTGTTATACCTGACTCCTTACTTTCGCCGAGTTCCCAATCTTCAGAGTTGCGTTTAATTCTTTCCAATAAATCCCATTTGAATTCAATAGTCTTCATCATAAAAGAACCAGTACAAGAAGTATCGAGCATGAAGCGATTACTGAGAGAAAGCCGAGCATAATTTTTTTGAATAATCATTTCTCTTGAGAGCTCATGATTGGGGCATGAATATAACATTGACTTAAGCCTCCCCCAAGCTTGAGCGATGCTTTCTCCTTCGCGAGGCCAAAAATTATATATATAATTACGATCACGATGAACCAGATGCATAGGATAAAACTTCGGACGAAATTCCAATTTCAATCATTTGTAATTCCATGACCCAATATCATCACATAGCCTAAACCATGTCAATGCCATTCCCTTCAAGGATAAAGGGAAAACCTTCTTCTTGATAACATCCTCGGGCATACCTGCAAGCTTAAATAATCCACAAACTTTATCCACATAGATTAGGTGCAAATTGGGATGCAATGTTCCATCTCCTGTAAAAGGATTAGCTAGCAGTTTCTCTATCATACTCGAAGGAATTTCAAAGTAAACATTTTTAGTAGGTTCAGTAGGTTGAGGAGTAACTCTTTGCTCTACTGATCGGGGTGAAGATACCCCGAATAAGCCCCTCAAAGGATTACTTTTCATAGTAACAAGTGACAATAAATTTCAGCACACTATATAAATTTTTCCTTACCAAATTCCACTTACCAAAGACGCTTCACTCCCCGGCAACGGCGCCAGAAAAGAGTCTTGATGACCCACAAGTATAGGGGATCTATCATAGTCCTTTCGATAAGTAAGAGTGTCGAACCCAACGAGGAGCAGAAGGAAATGATAAGCAGTTTTCAGCAAGGTATTCTCTACAAGCACTGAAATTATCGGTAATAGATAGTTTTGTGACAAGGTAATTTGTAACGAGTAGCAAGTAACAAAAGTAAACAAGGTGCAACAAGGTGGTTCAATATTTTTTGTAGCAAAGGACAAGCCTGGACAAACTCTTATATAAAGGAAAACGCTCCCGAGGACACATGAGAATTATCGTCAAGCTAGTTTTTATCACGCTCATATGATTCGTGTTCGTTACTTTGATAATTTGATATGTGGGTGGACCGGTGCTTGGGTACTGTCCTTCCTTGGACAAGCATCCCACTTATGATTAACCCTTATTACAAGCATCCGCAACTATAAAAGAAGTATTAAGGTAAACCTAACCATAGCATGAAACATGTGGATCCAAATCAGCCCCTTACGAAGCAACGCATAAATTAGGGTTTAAGATTCTGTCACTCTAGCAACCCATCATCTACTTATTACTTCCCAATGCCTTCCCCTAGGCCCAAATAATGGTGAAGTATCATGTAGTCGACGTTCACATAACACCACTAGAGGAAAGATAACATACATCTCATCAAAATATCAAACGTATACCAAATTCACATGACTACTTATAGCAAGACTTCTCCCATGTCCTCAGGAACAAACGTAACTACTCACAAATCATATTCATGTTCATAATAATAGGGGTATTAATATGCATAAAGGATCTGAACATATGATCTTCCACCAAATAAACCAAGTAGCATCAACTACAAGGAGTAATCAACACTACTAGCAACCCACATGTACCAATCTGAGGCTTACAGACACAGATCGGATACAAGAGATGGACTAGGATTTGAGATGAGATGGTGCTGGTGAAGATGTTGATGGAGATTGACCCCCTCCCGATGAGAGGATCGATGGCGATGACGATGGTGATGATTTCCCCCTTTCAGAGGGATGTTTCCCCGGCAGAATAGCTCTGCCGGAGCCCTAGATTGGTTCCGCCAAGGTTCCGCCTCGTGGCGGCGGAGTTTCGTCCCGAGAGTTTGCTTCTGATTTTTTCCAGGGCAAAAGACTTCATATAGCCAAAGATGGGCACCGGAGGCCTGCCAGGGGGGCCACGAGGCAGGGGGCGCGCCCCCACCCTCATGGTCGGTGGGTGGCCCCCCTCTGGTGCTTTCTTCGCCCAATATTTTTTGTATATTCTAAAACTGACTTTCATGGAGTTTCAGGACTTTTGGAGTTGTGCAGAATAGGTCTCTAATATTTGCTCCTTTTCCAGCCCAGAATTCCAGCTGCCGACATTGTCCCTCTTTGTGTAAACCTTGTAAACTAAGAGAGAATAGGCATAAGTATTGTGACATAATATGTAATAACAGTCCATAATGCAATAAATATCGATATAAAAGCATGATGCAAAATGGATGTATCACACCTCCACCACACATGATAATAGAAATTACGTAAACCAACCTTCGATGTTGTGTTGATCTGCCCAATGGGTACCCATCAGGCATGAATACCCATAGGGTGTGT
The DNA here is from genome assembly GCF_002162155.2 of Triticum dicoccoides. Taxonomy (NCBI): domain Eukaryota; kingdom Viridiplantae; phylum Streptophyta; class Magnoliopsida; order Poales; family Poaceae; genus Triticum; species Triticum dicoccoides. Next base: position 265,092,861 of record NC_041380.1, read on the forward strand.
TTGGTTGGCTGGGTGCCTCTAGCCTGCACCGCATGGGGGATGCTAGCTGATTGTGGCCTGGTTGAGGTGATGCAAGGATGAGCTGAGATTGGTGTTTGGTGGACTGTATGAGATTGCTGCTCGAAACATGTTGTATACGACATATTTTGTTTGGTAGGCTGCACTGGTGACTAATTCTGTTAAATCTTCTCCTTCAATTTTAGTTATTTCAATTGGATCTGGACCATTCCATGGACAGAGAAATAAGTAAAACAAATCTAAACTAAAATCTAAACCTAAACTGTCGGATGAAGTGCACGCAATGTCAGTGTCCAAGGGAGACGTCTCTGGTAGATCGTAGATGGGTCTATGGGGAGGAGATGGTCGTGGTGGGGATGGACCAACCAGAAAACATTCCGGCTCCAGAGAATCGATTGCAGCAGTTGTATTGGCGGCGGTGTCGCGGTTCAAGAGCAGAGATGGGGGAGAAACATGACGTTGGCGGAGTTCGGCGATCGTGGGCCCTGACGTTGTCGTCCTCCGGTGAGGGCGTGGAGGAGCGCCGGCTACGTCGTCCTCCTGCGAGGGCGGGGAGGAGCGTCGACGAGGGCGGGAAGGAGGGCCGACGGCGACATCCTATGGCGAAGGCGGGAATGGCGGTGGGAAGAAGATGGGAGACGATAGGGTCGAGAGCGAGGCGAAGAGGCAAGGACGAGCCTGCACGAGAGAAACGCTCGGACTCTGCGTCCCTCTCAGCCATGCCTACTTTTGCATCGCCTGGGCCAGGCTGAGAGGGCCATGCAACAAACCAAACATGGGCTAAGATGCGAGCCAGGTGCGAGTCACCCATCCAAACACACCCGCAGTGTATAAGCATAGGCATGAATATTTATCCGATGGGTAGCATATGGATATAATTTTAATCCCATGAGACACGTGGGTATGAAATTATTATGTCGGCACTATACCATACCCATTGCCATCCTTAAAACTTACAGATGTTTTAAAAAAAATAAGTTTTTGGGTTAAACCTGTTCCAAGCTACCTTGCTGGGCCTGTAGAGCAGCGGCGCTCGTGTGCGAGAGGCAGATCAATCCTAGCCCATTTTCGTCCCGCGATCTCCGCGCAAGCCCACCAGTAAAACCCTAAACCCTAGTGGATGGTTCTGGATCCTCCTCGTCTCCTCTCTTCCTCTCCCTTCTTCTCCCTCTAAAATCCGCCTCTCCCTTCCCCATTCCCTTTCCTCCTCCCCAAGAAACAACCGGAGCTCGCACATCATCTCACCTCGGCGCCTCGCCCCCCTAGCCTCTACGCACCTCGACTCCGGCGCCATCTCGCTGCATTCGCCATGTACCGCGCCGCCGCCAGCCTCGCCTCCAAGGCTCGGTGAGTGCTCCCCTCCGCGCCTCCCAGCGCTGCGATCTGAATCTCTTGTGATCTTCTGCTGTGCGGCTGCTAACCCGTGTACGTGGTTGTTCGTGCAGGCAAGCCGGGAGCAGCGCTCGCCAGGTGAGAGGATTGGCCCTGCTCGAATTGCTGTTTGCGGTTGCCTGGTATTCTAGCTGGTAGTTCTAGGTCGAGTAGCGTCGCTCGGCGCGGGTTCAAGTGGAGATTCGATCGCGTTATTTAGTCAGTTTGGTAGCGCGTGCGAGAGCGAGACCCTGTGGTGGTCTGTGCGGGGTTCAGTCGAATCTAGGCAAGCTTGAATTGCTTAGGATCCAGCGGATTTGTTTCAATAATAAGTAATGGATTAATGATCTGCCGTATTATGTTGTTTGGCAGTGAAAGATCTATTGCTTCCTCCTGGTGTTGTGGACTTTCACGCTCACGGTTGGCTGGTGATTTAGTCTGTGTAGTCGGTTTAGCCGCAAGGCCTCTAGTTGGTGTAATGCGGGTTGGTTCACAGTACAATTATGCTCCAATTGATAACTTAAGTCTGTTAACAGTGGCATGATAGCAAGACCAAAGTTAAAAAAAAGCGCTAGGTGTTAATTCTGCGTTTTGCTACCGCCTTCAGCTTTTCTGACCAAAGCGCAAAAGCGCAGTTATGCTGACAATAAGCGTAATTCAGTGCTAGGCGTTTTGTTTAGCAGCAGGATGTAGTAGTATATGATATCTCAATTGGGCGTTTCTTGACTTGATGCGTTGTATGTGATACTGTGTAGGTTGGAAGCAGGCTTGCCTGGAGCAGGAACTATGCCGCCAAAGACATCAGGTTTGGTGTCGAGGCCCGTGCCTCCATGTTGAGGGGTGTCGAGGAGTTGGCAGATGCGGTGAAAGTGACCATGGGTCCTAAGGTATAACTATGTCCTTATACCCTTTTTTTGGTGAATAAGCCTATTACACATTCAAGGGGCAACAACTGTTGGATCATCTTTTCTCTCTCTTTTATATTCCCATAAAAACTGTCATAGCTCAGATTCTTTACTTGTTGAATTCTACAGGGGCGCACTGTGATCATTGAGCAGAGCTTTGGTGCCCCAAAAGTCACAAAGGATGGTGTGACTGTTGCCAAGAGCATTGAATTTAAAGATAGAGTCAAGAACGTTGGTGCAAGCCTTGTAAAACAGGTTGCTAATGCAACAAATGATACTGCTGGAGATGGTATGTCATATTTATGTCCTGCTGGTTTCTTATGTGCAACCAATATTGAATCTGTTTTGTGAAGTATTCCTTCTATGCTTGTCTGTTGGATATACTCCCTCCGTCTGAAAAAAACTTGTCCCAAGCTTGTGCCTCAAATGGATGTATCTAGCATCATTGTGCCTCAAATGGATGTATCTAGCACTAACTTGATGCTAGATACATCCATTTGAGGGACAAGCTTTTTCGGACGGAGGGAGTATCATCTTATTTTTGCTGTACCGTCACTTCTTTTCAGGAGCATTAATAATGTCTTCACTCTTAAGTGTAATTGCAGTTTGATCATTAACACTGAACAAATTTGATATGTCAGTGCTTTTGTTCTATCACATTCTCAACAATTGTAAATATTGTGTTAAATTGTGCTGTTTATAGGTTCTTCCTATCGCCTTCATCATTTGTCTTCTGTTTGAATTGTTAAACCATAGTTTCTAACCATGTTGTGCTTGTTATGTTCCAAATTCAGGTACCACATGTGCCACTGTTTTGACAAAAGCTATATTTACTGAGGGCTGCAAGTCTGTAGCCGCTGGAATGAATGCAATGGATCTAAGGCGTGGAATCTCAATGGCGGTTGATGATGTTGTGACAAACCTAAAGGGCATGGCTAGAATGATCAGCACTTCAGAGGAAATAGCACAGGTAACACCCGAACTGATTAACTACAAAGTTCTTAGTTTCTAATTTATTACTGATTTTGTTTCTCTTCTCTTACAAAGGTGGGTACAATATCAGCAAATGGTGAAAGGGAAATCGGTGAGCTGATTGCTAAGGCTATGGAGAAGGTTGGGAAAGAAGGTGTAATCACCATTGCGGTAAGATTTTCTAAGTTCAGATTACCAGAACTATAAAGGGCAGCCCGGTGCATGTAGCTCCCGCTTGCGCAGGGTCCGGGGAAGGGTCCGACCACTTTGGGTCTATAGTACGCAGCCTTTCCCTACATTTCTGTAAGAGGCTGTTTCCAGGACTTGAACCCGTGACCTCTTGGTCACAAGGCAGCAGCTTTACCACTGCGCCAAGGCAGCAGATTACCAGAACTATGTTCACCAATAATGTGTAGCCTGGCCTATTATTTTTCTTTCATTTTCTTTTCCATCCATTAGCATAACAGCTAGTCAGTTTCTTGGTCCATGGCATACTAGTGCAAACAACCTCCCCTAATAATTATTTGAGTGCAAATCTGTACTGGATACCGTTCATAGATACAGTTCAACTTGATCTATATTGAAACTGAGCCAACGTTTACGAGTCGACGAGTCGATGAGTCGTTCGAAGGTTGAGACTCATAGACTAATCGTGACTAGTCTAGACTACTGCTGGACTAGTCGACATGGTACTGTAGTTCACAACTTGCAGTAATCAATTACTAAAACCTAGTATTAATATGTAATATATACTATAGAAAGTGCATTGGAGCGTCAATTTGTCCTGCAGATTAGTCAAGTAAGCATATTTCCATGTTGGATCCTTGCTCCTAGTTGGCTTCTTGCAGGATCCTTCGATGGATCATATTGCTCATTGGTCTGAGCTGCAGCTGCTGAATACAGTACTTGAGATATTTCCGGCATAGGCATTGCACTTTAGACCTAAGGATCTTGAAACTGAAGCAAACAAAACGAAATAAAGAAGAGGGCAGGGGGTAAAAATCGAATCAAAGAAGGGAAGAAGAGAAGGGAGAAATTACTTTGCTAGTATGCTTGCTTGCTTACTGCAACCTGAGGGACGAGCGGATCCAGTAGCCAGAAGGCAGCAGAGGGAGACCGTAGGGCAGATCTAGGGAGAGCAGAAGCAATGGAGGGAAAGGGCCAGAGCAGAGGAGTGCAGATCCATGAAGAGCATAAGCAATGGAGGGAAAGGGGCAGGGTGGCTGGCTCACTTATCCCCTCCCAATCCCTAAAAAATAAAGAAATTGAGTCGAACGACTCAAGGTGCACGACTAGTCTACGACTAGTCCTTCGACTCCTCGACTCGGCGAACTAGTCTACACGAGATTTCTAGTCGACACACAGAATGCGACTCATAGACTAGTCTAGCGACTAGTCTCGACTAGTCCCTCGACTCGTAATCAATGCACTGAGCGCAGAAGATAATGTTAGACATAACTCTACATCTATAAGTCTGTTTTACTTCTAGGAGTTGCACTCAACAGAAACTTCAGTCTAGAAATTGAGCCTATTACAAATTCCTGTATTTGTAAGAACTAAGAAACAGCTAAATGAAACAGTAAAGTGGATGTGTCCTCAATCCTCAGTGCGTGTGCTTAGCGGGAAATGTGGAGCTAATTTAAAGTATACTTTCTTTCTAGCATTTTGTGATTTTAGTTTGAGTTTGTGTCATCTTAACTCGGTGATCAGAAGAAAAGGTGACACATTCACCGGATATTTTGTCTGTGTGGAAGTCTCAGTCCCAATCTGTGTTGTGAATAGATCTGTTTGTAATACATGATTTTGTACTGTTCTGGATAGTGAAAGTTCATGAGGGCTATGGCCATTGGACTTTCTGGATGCTTCTCTGTCAATGCTCCGAGTCTTATTTGCTTGTAATATCCTGGCTTAATCGTTCATGTGCAGGATGGTAACACCCTTTATAATGAGCTTGAAGTTGTGGAAGGCATGAAGCTCGACAGGGGTTACATCTCTCCCTACTTTATTACCAACCAAAAGACCCAGAAATGTGTAAGTACTATTTAATTTACGTTGCTGCTAGCTGCTTGTTAGTCTCAAAATTTGGTTGTTGTTTATCATAGTAGTGTTGCAGTTGTAAATGTTTTTATTCCTGTTTTTATCCCACAGGAATTGGAAGACCCCTTGATCTTGATCCATGACAAGAAGGTTTCGAACATGCATGCAGTAGTTAAAGTGTTAGAGATGGCTCTGAAGGTGCTTTTTTTGTTCTAATCTTGAAACCTTGACCAATATTGTTGTCACAGTGGTCTTCGCTGCTATAGTGACTAATGTGTTGTCCTCAACAGAAGCAAAAGCCTCTACTGATTGTTGCTGAAGATCTAGAAAGTGAGGCATTGGGCACTCTGATTATCAACAAGCTCCGTGCAGGCATTAAGGTCAGTAAATTCAATCTCCTTTTCATCTGACTTCTGTATGGCCGGTTGTCCTTAATCGATGTGGAATTCAGGTCTGTGCTGTTAAAGCTCCTGGTTTTGGGGAGAACAGGAAAGCAAATTTACAGGACCTTGCTATCCTTACTGGCGGAGAAGTAAGTTGGGAAGTTATTGAATATCTCCATGTTTTTGTGAGTCATCTATGTTTCTGAAATCAGCACATTTCATTATTCAGGTCATAACTGAAGAGCTTGGGATGAACCTTGAGAACTTTGACCCGGAGATGTTAGGTACATGCAAAAAGGTATGATCACTAGAAGTATGAGCATTTTTGAATACCTTTGGAGGTTGTTAACCAAAATGTATGAGCATTTTTAAATACCTTTGGAGGTTGTTAACCAAAATGTTCTGTTCTGTCTTTGCTGCAAAGCTCTTAAGATAATAATTCTCGCCCCAAGGTTTGAAGGCCAGTTCTTTTGGCAGCTTAAAAAATGAGCCACCCCCACCCCAGCTTTTCCCATAAGCTGCCTCTCTTGATCATTGGGGCTTCTGAACTAGTTATGGGATAACTAATTTAGAAGTCTCAACAAACTTAGAGTGCGGCTTATTTTTTAATCTGGGAGGAGGCAGCTTAATTTTTAAGCCACTCAAAAGAACTGGCCCTTATTCCTCTGATAGTAAGCTTACAATATTCATCAAATTATTTTTTCATTAATGAGCTTCCATTTCAGGTGACTGTTTCTAAGGATGACACTGTTATTCTTGATGGAGCTGGAGACAAGAAGAACATTGAGGAGAGAGCAGATCAGGTTCATGCAACTTCAATTTAATGTGCCGTGACTTGTTAATTGAATTGTATCTTATTTATATATCATGGCAACTTACATGAATATTGTGTCACAGATTAGATCTGCAATTGAGCAAAGTACTTCTGATTATGACAAGGAAAAGCTGCAAGAGAGGTTGGCCAAGCTTTCTGGAGGTGTTGCGGTTCTAAAGGTGAGGTTCATGCTCCTCGTGCAAATTGAAGAGAGAACTATAGCTCCTTGTTTTATTTCACATCAGTTAGCATTACCTATTTATCTCAGAATCTCAGACTAGCATTTCACAGTACTATATTGACTGAAAATGAGTGAGACTGGCTATAGTAAGAGTTTCTTAGTTGACATAAAAATGCAACTGATATTGCTCCATCTGTACCCTGTCCCAAAATAAATGCAGTTGATTTAGTATAAAATTTGTACTACTAATTTAGTACTAAATCAGCGACACTCATTTTGGGACGGAGGGAGTACATTCTATGTCTTGCTCTGCCTGAGGATGCTATTGAATTGCTGATGGACTGTTAATATAGTAGTAATAGGTGATTCCTTTCATGCTACTATATCTTTTCTATTGTTTTGACCTGTGTACTTTGACCTGTCCTACAGATTGGAGGAGCCAGTGAAGCTGAAGTTAGCGAGAAGAAGGACAGAGTTACAGATGCACTTAATGCCACTAAAGCTGCTGTCGAAGAGGGTATCGTGCCAGGTACTGCACCATGCACATTCTGAATATGGCTTATTTTGAATAGTTTTTGGTCTTCATTGTTACTACTAGCAAAAATTGATGTTCTTTGTGTAAATTGCTCCTGTAGTTTGTATCTTAAGCATCACTGTCCTGAGAATATGGTTTGTATTTAATGGTTATGCAGGTGGTGGTGTTGCCCTTCTATATGCATCAAAGGCTCTGGATAAATTGCAGACTGCAAACTTTGACCAGAAGATTGGCGTGCAGATCATTCAGAACGCTTTGAAGGTTGGGGAGAAAATAATTATCTGTTTTGTCCTGATTTCTTTTGACTGTGTGCTGATTTCTGAAAAACCTCGCAGACACCAGTGTACACCATCGCTTGCAATGCAGGCGTAGAAGGGGCAGTTGTTGTTGGCAAGCTTTTGGAGCAAGAGAACACTGATCTTGGATATGACGCAGCTAAAGGTATGATGTCCTTGACCATTTGCTTGATCTTGTCCTATTTTGAACAAGCGGAGTCTTGTTACTGATGCCGTAATTATCTCTGCATCTAGGTGAATATGTGGACATGGTGAAGGTCGGTATCATTGATCCACTGAAGGTGATCAGAACTGCCTTGGTGGATGCTGCTAGGTACTTACTGGCTACAACCTTATGCTCATGATAGTTGATTGTATCTTAGTAAGAACAATATTTGATGAGCACCAGCACTAACGTTTTGCCTTGTTATCTTGCAGTGTGTCATCTCTGATGACCACAACAGAGGCCATCATCGTGGAGGTTCCTAAAGAGGAGAAAGAGGCTCCTGCCATGGGCGGCATGGGTGGAATGGATTACTAAGCCATGAACAAGGACGATATATGAAGCAAACTGGAACATATTGATTAGGGGATTTTTTGGGTGTAGTCCCATCTTTGATGTAATTTTATTGTCGCTGGGTTGACAGTTTTGATCGTGCGGACGATGTTCCAAACGGAGCCAGTGTTGGACGAATAAAGAGTAGTCGTCGAGAGCTGAAACACTTATCGGAATTGATTAGTGACACCTGCTAAAGGCCAATTAATGAAGAGTTGCGCGTTTCACTTGTTTATTCTCGTCTATAATACAACTAGTATCGTCCCTTGTTCTGCACGTTCCATTGTAAAATAATGAAGTCTTTGGCCGGGGTCGTTGGAGTGAGTCGGTTTAGGTTTGAGTAGCGACCAAGATTCCGTTTCCGTGTGCGGAATTGTTTGACGGTGGGAGGATATAAGCCCGGGATAGTTGGCTCCCCTCCGCTCCTCGACTTGAGAGATTGAGAGATGGCGGGGTCGGAGGAGCAGCATCAGAGGGAGCTGATGCTGTTCGACACGAGGACAAAGAAGGCGGAGATGTTCCGGCCGCTGGTGGAGGGCAAGGTGAGCATGTACGTCTGCGGTGTGACGCCCTACGACTTCAGCCACGTCGGCCACGCCCGTGCTTACGTCGCCTTTGACGTCCTCTACAGGTACGTCGGCCACGCCTCCTGTGCGTTTCGAATATCTGTTAACAGCTGGTTGGAGACCCGTCGATATCGATTGGCTGAAATTTCGCCGGAAGGGATACGGTCAAAACCCGCTTTCCTAAACTCTTTTTTTTGAGAAGGCAGGTGTCGCACAGGGCGGGCACCACTACATGGGCCAGCCCATGTGGCCGTTTTCCTTTTTTTTTCTCCATTTGTTTTTTTCGGGTATTTTTCTCTCCATTTGTTGATTATTCTTTTTCTGTTTCGTCTCTTCTCTTCAGGTTTTTCAAGCGGGTTTTCTGTCTAGTTTTTTTTTCCTTTTTCTTTGCTGTTTTCAAATTCCAAATTCATCAAATGTTTATTTCCCATACTTCTAACCAGGCTCTGTTGCATTTTTAACCTAATAATAACAAAGGTTATCACGTGTTATTTGATACTAGATTCGTGATATATCTCAATGAGATTTAGTTACACGGACATCAAGCAAAACGTGACTTTGCCCTCGTCCCGTCCCGTCCCTCGCGTTGCCCCTAGGGCGACTTGGCGGAGTCTAGGGTTTTCCCCCGCCGCCTCCCCCACCTCCCCCACCCCCTCGCCGCCACTGGAGACGACCGCCGGGAAAGCCCGCGCGGGCGCCGGGGAAGGTGGTGGCGGGGTCTTCGGCGCTCCTTCACGGAGACCATCAGATCCAGGGCGGTGGCCCCTGCTGGCGTGGCGTGCGGCGTGCCTGAGGGTTCGGCCGCGAGGACGGTGAGCCGCAGGCGTGCCAGATCTGGAGGTATTGCCCCTCCCTTCCATGCATCCCTTCTCAGTCCCCGGTTCGGTTTGGATCCACCTCCGGTGTATTCTGGTGGAGCAGATCGGTGTTCGAGGAAACCTTGGCCGCCTTGGCTGGCCGGCAGCGGCGACGCCGCCTTTTGGCGCCGGTTTCCTCCTTGGGGGCGCTGCTGAGGGCACCATCTCTCCACTCCGACCCATGTCCGGGTGAAAGCCCAAGATCCGATGCGGATCGGGCGTCGGCGGCTCCCCGTGCACCGTAAACTTCCTGGAGGTGGCGCCAAGGACATTGGGATCGGATGGGAGGGTCTGCAGGTGAGGGGTGGGGGTGTGCTGCCTCCCTTTCGGTGGACGGTGTTTCTTTCTACATATTCTTGGCGATGACTCTTGGCGGCATGGAGCAGCGGAGGCTTGGCGTCAGATGTGTGGTGACGGATACGCGCAGGAGGTCGATACTGTCTGGCGTCGTGGTGGCGTCGGCGGCAGCGAGACCGAGCAAGGCCGATGCAACAGTACAGCTCTGAAGATGGATATGTGGCAGGTGGTTGTGGCGGCCTCATACCCGGCAGGCGTCCTGGTTGAGGAGCACGTCGGACTGGTGGGTGCCCATACCTGGCAGGCGTCCTGGTTGGGACCTCAGGTCTTAGATGTTAGGTTTGGCTGCGAGGTCTGTTTGGTATTAGGCCCAGACCATCAGCGCCCCTTCATCAGTTAGATATGAGTAGCGACAGAGGTTGCTGAGATGGTGGCTTTGGTCTTACTGTTGTACAACTTTGTAAGGTCTTGTGTTAATAATTAATAAATTGGCCGTATGCATCGTCCAGATGCAGAGGCCGGGGGTATTCCCCCTTTTCTAAAAAAAATTCAATGTTTGGATTGATAACATAAGCCTAAAACTGAAATACATATAATTATGAAGCATGTGTTGAATCCAAGTAGCATAATATAATTAAACATTTGAGCCTTTTTTCATCCATGGTTGCATGTTGAGGTGGGCCTTTTCCCATGCATAGTTGCAATGATGAGATAAATATGTCAGTGGGATCAACTACTTAGTTATACAATATATGATTAGTCCTTGTTTTCGTACATGCCTTTTGTTTTGGTTAATTTTGTTAATTGTCAAGACTTCTGAGGGTTATATTTTTACGCTCTGTTTTCTTTCTTTCTGAACAAGATGCGGTGTTATCTTCGATAGTTGAACCTTGATGCTTGCTCTAAACTTCCAATGATACGCTCTTTTAACAACGCTTCATATGGTCTATGCTTTGAGGGAATGGTACATACGAGTTTTTTATGTCGTTGCGCTTATCATCTTAATTTATTTTCATTCAGGTACCTAAAGTACTTGGGGTACGAGGTTGAGTATGTGCGCAACTTCACTGATATCGATGACAAGGTAATAAATCATTGATAAATTTTTGAGAAAAGACTTAATTTGTTGAGTAAAATAATAAGAACTGTCTAATGGAAACTTTTGGTCATGTTGGATGAATGTACGCTATACCTGAAAATAATATACAGTGTACCTAGCTTGTTCTCTAGGAATTCCTGTACTATTATGCACTCAAGTGGAAACTGATGTCTTTGTATTTGCCTAATTCCCTGTTTTGTTATAATGGAGTACATATTCTATCTTCTGTTTATCGTCCATCAAATTATTTCTTGAAATTTAGGTAACTTAGGTTTTAATGGGTTTCAAACTCACTTCTGGAGCAAATTTCCCATTAAAATAGTTTTCTATGTCTGAACTATGTTCTGAAATGCATCCTACTGAAAGTCATTTTCAATATCTTGGGGGCATGCAATGCACGAGATAGTCAATTCTGAACTGCTGTTTTTCGCATGCAGATTATTAGACGAGCAAATGAAGCTGGTGAAACGGCAACTAGTTTGAGTAGTCGGTTCATCGATGAGTTCCTGCGTGACATGGTTGAACTTCAGTGCTTGCCTCCTACTCGCGAGCCACGTGTGACGGAGCACATTAAGCAGATAATAGATTTGATAACCAAGGTACTCAACTACATTTCCTCCAAAAAGAAAAAACTGTGCAACTACAATAAGGGAAAATAAAAACCAATATAGAAGGATAACTGATCAATTTGCTTATCTGTGCTTGTCACCCATTCCATGAAATCAAACCTTCAGTAGTTGCTTGTTTAACTTCCCCATTGCGCAAGAGGGCATAAAATCTAAGTTGTTTACTTTTACCGGTTCCATAATTCATATCATTTGGCTTGACATTAACAACTATCTTCTACTTGTATATGCAAATGACAGCTAGAGGAAAAAGGGAAAGCCTATACTATTGAAGGAGACGGCGTATACTTCTCAGTTGATAATTTCCCTGAATATCTTAGTCTGTCTGGAAGGAGCTTAGACCATAATCTTCCGGGTTCACGAGTCGCTGTCGATACAAGAAAGCGCACTCCTGCTGACTTTGCATTATGGAAGGTGCTTACTATTTTACCTTTTTTTTTTTACTTTGTGGTTAATTTTTGTTATTGTTGCCTTTAGTCAAGTGCTTAATTATCCTTCACATTTTCTGTTCAGTTTGCGAAGGAGGGTGAGCCATTCTGGGAAAGCCCTTGGGGCCGTGGAAGACCAGGATGGCATATTGAGTGCAGTGCAATGAGCGGGCATTATTTAGGCCATGCGTTTGATATTCATGGCGGAGGAAAAGATTTGATCTTTCCACATCATGAGAACGAGCTCGCACAAAGCAGAGCAGCGAATCCTGAGAGCGAGGTCAAATGCTGGATGCATAATGGCTTTGTCAACAACAATGGCCAGAAGATGGCAAAAGCAGACAAAAACTTCTTCACTATCAGAGATGTAAGGGGCTTTTTTTCTGTTAGCAGTATGCTTTCCAGTTAAAATATACTCCCTCCGTCCCAAAATAAGTGTCTCGACTTTGTACTAACTTTAGTACAAAGTTGTACTAAGGTTAAGACACTTATTTTGGGACGAGGAGTATATCATTTGTTTGTAGCCGAGGCTGACCATTTTGTTCTTGTCGCTGTAGGTTATCGCTCTGTACCATCCAATGGCTCTCAGGCTATTCCTGATGCGAACACACTACAGGTCCGATGTTAACCACTCTGATGTAGGCCTTGAGTTTGCATCTGGCCGTGTGTACTACATCTATCAGGTATTTAATGTTTGCAAACTTAATGTCAGGATGCTCCCTATTTTTATCCGAGTTATATAGATTTGAACTGTCGTGTTGTAATTCCTTGGACAATTTATTTACCCAGACTCTACAAGACTCTCAAGAGGTTATATCCTTGTACCATGATGATGAGTTGGACGTCCCAGTACCAGCAGGCGATCGCAAGGTGGTTGACGACAACCACGAGAGTTTCCTGAGACACATGTCGAACGATCTTCATACCACAGGCGCCCTTGACGAGCTTATGAAGCCAGTGAGAGCAATGAACAACAACTTGAGTGATCTGAAGGTATTTACGCTGCATCTTTAGTTTTGCAGTTGATGAGCATTGAACTGTGCTACTGGGAATGAAAGGAAAGTAACTCATCTGATAGTGCTGTAAAAAAAAACTCATCTGACAGTGTGTTGTGTACTTGTGTTGTCAGAAATTGCAGCAGAAACTGGAGCAGCAGCAGAAGAAAGAGCCAGAGAAGAAGAAGCAGCAGCAGCAGAAAAAGAAACAGCCCGAGGAGAAACAAGAGGAACATTATGTACAAGCTCTGGTTGCCTTGCACGGCGAAGTCACGAATAAACTGTCTATTCTTGGCTTGATGCCGTCATCGCCCTTGGCTGAGGTAAATTTATTGGTCTTGATTGATATTATTTATTTATTATTGCCACTAGTCTTTTCTGTGGGTCGAAGATATATATGTAGAATTATTTTTGTTCTGAGAATCAACAAAAATGGTCAAAACTTGTAGGTGGTGAAGCAACTGAAGGAGAGGGCGCTGAAGCGAGCAGGGATGAGTGAAGAGGAGCTGCAGCAGGTGATTGAGCAGAGAAGCGCTGCGAGGAAGAGGAAGGAGTTTGCGGAGTCGGACCGGATCAGGGCGGAGCTCTCTGCCCGCGGCATCGCCTTGATGGATGAGCCTGCCGGGACGCTGTGGAAACCATCTGAACCAGAACTAGCTGAAGAAGCGTAGGCATATACCAGTACCCATTATGTTCAGTTGTTCACGTAGGTAGAATGAAGGACTCCGCATGGCGTGCCATGTGTTTACAAATACAGCTGTAGAATGAGAGAATAACCCATTGATTATATTCTCAGCTGTTGACAAGAAGAAGAAGAAGAAGAAGAAGAAGAAGAAGAAGAAGAAGAAGAAGAAGAAGTCGAGTTATTTGCATTGTGCATCTATCTGTAATTTACACTTGTCAGTCATACCCTCTGGGTCGATGCTTTTTCTGGTACGGGGGCGTGGATACCTCCGGGCAGGGCATCCTTGGTTAGCTCGCGAATTGCGTCGTAATGAAGGGCGGCGCGGGAGGAGGAGGAGAAGGAGGGTCCAGCACCGCACCGGTGTGTGTAATTACACCGGGAATTAGCAAGTACAATAACCATGGAGTACCGCGCCTGCCTGCCTTGCTGACTCTGCACTAAGTATACAGAGAGAGAGAGAGAGAGAGAGAGAGAGAGAGAGAGAGAGAGAGAGAGAGAGAGAGAGAGAGAGAGACGCAGGCAGCTAGGCAAGACGTCGCTGTCCCGGGTTCGCGCAGACGGCAACAAGGCGGTCGGATGGATGCTGGGCGCGTGCGTGCTTGCGTGTGGTGTGGTGTGCCTCAGGCCTGCCATTGAATGGCGTGAAGAATGAGATGGGAGGGTGGATGAGAGGAGGAGTGGGCGCTTTGAGTCGCCGCATAAGTTATGCTCACAATGCTTTGGAAATGTAAAAATTTACATCTTCAAAAAATGCGTTTTACATCTTCAAAAAGAGGCAACTTCAACAGATGATATATATTGGTGATGTAAAAGTGCAACTCCAATAGATGATGCAAATGTAGATGTAAAACCAGTGGGCATGAGAGCCGGCGGGCGAGCGCCGAGAGCTGGGATGAGCACCGGCGGACCGAGCAGCGGCAGGAGGTGTGCCGACAGCCGAGCGACGAGAGCCGGTAGGTCAAATGCGGAGGCGGGAGCTCGAATGATCGGAGGCGTGGTTGTAAATCGAGCGGCGAATTGGTCGCGGCGGGATGACGGCTGTGTGATACGAGAAGGTCGAGTCTGGTGGCGGAAAAGCGGTAGCGGCAGGTGCGCGGCTCGAATCCGGCAGCGGCGGGGCGTCTGGGGGAGTTCAAATCATACAGCGGCGGAGAAGCGGCCAACTTGAGCGATTTGGAGCGGCGGCGAAGCAGCGACGGAAGCGGCGGTGGGGGCGGTGGAACGGCAGCCGCGACGGCAACCGGCCAGGGTGAGGCAAAACAGGCGCGATGGCATGGCGGCGGCGGGATTGGGGTTGGTGGTCGCGCCGGCGAAGGCCCCCACGTGTAGGCGGCTGCGATGGAGAAGGCGACAGGGTCGTCGGAGTCGACCATGGCCCGGGCGGCAGTCGGCAGAAGAAAGGAAAATAAAAACGGTCGGGTTACATCTTCTGTAGGTGGAGACGTATATTTACATCTCGAAGTGTTGTATTTTACATGAGCAGTTTTAATATGGTCCTTCTTATTTTCTCATTTTACATGAAAAGTAAGGTTACATAATAGATTTAAATGGATCAATCTATTGGAGACGCTCTTACGTTGGTTACCAGCAGAGCAGAGTGGATCCACAGTATTTACTTCCGTATTGCAAAAAAGGGAAGCTCGAGGCCATTGACCGGCACCGTCCTTGCCTCGTTCACGGTTGATGAGTATAGATAGATTGCCTGCACTTTGCGACCGGACGGTACCAACATGTCAGGTACAGTTAAGTGAAGCTCCTCAGGTAGCTGATGACAGCTTTCGGGTTGCTTCCTGCTGTGATCTAGGCAGGCAGATGGATCCTCGCAGGCGCAATCAAATCAATCGCACCCACAGTTGCCCATTTGGTGGGCAGGTTAATTTTGGGACTGACTTTTCTTTCTAAGTGCAGCATCACTCCCAAACACATTATAGTTCCACCATGTCATTTACAAGAGTCGGGAAAGAGGCCGTAAAAACAGGTGCATATCCTTGCACGCATGGCAGTAGTGATGGAGCTTAGGTTGTGTGTCTAGCATCTCGAGCCGCGGCTCGATTGCAAGACAGGGTCATCACTTTCGTGGAATCTTGTGTCATGACCGCACACGTATGCAGCTGCCGGGATTGTAGAAAGTAGATGCGGCAACACTAGACGACCTTGATCTGGTGGTGCTTCTCGCGTATCCGACTCAAATTTTGCGTAAAAACTCTAGGTCTGATCCTAGCTCGTCATACCTGGCACTGGCAGCTACCCGGTTTCAGGTTTTGCTTGGAGTTTGTTTGGAATCGATTTTTGAGGTAAAAACCCAAGATATGGCCGTTAGTGATTGGATCCGGCGAAGTTGGTGAGCGTGTATCGTTCCCTTTCTAAAGGCATTGCTTTTGAAAAATCTTTCTCTTAGTCATTGTGTGGTCAAGATATGTTCCATGCAGATGGTCATTGCTGCATTCAATTGTTGTTTCTATCACTTTGGTTTTTCTTTTCATTTCCCCTGCCTAGGCATAGCTTCAATATTGTATGACTTAGCCCTTTATATGGTGTGATCCTTCGTATGTCTGCGCTGATGTTGGCTTTGTGTATCTTAGTTATATGGAAGCTGGGTGTATACTCATTATGCTTGAATTTCATTGATACCACATTACAGTAGATTACATTTTTGTGCCCTGGAACTAAAAAACTGCTCGCCCCGAGCCTCCCGGGTCGCTCCTGGGGCGATTCCAGAGGTGCCTCCAGCCGCCACCAAGAAAGCAGATTACCACCGCCAAAACCCTCGGCACCCCCGGAGGAGGTCGTCCAACGCCGGACGGCATCGGCGGGCGCTCTCCCGTTTCTCCCCCCTCCCCAAACAACCTTCAGATCCGGTGGCAAGTCCCACCTCGTGGTGGCCTTAGCGGCGTCAGCGGTGGCGGACACACTCGGATTGGTGTTGCCCGCCGTGAGAGGCCGACTTAATCCTGACGCCCATCCTCACGGTCATCTGCACGCCAGGGTTGGGCTGGGAGATTGGTCCCTCTCGCACTGGCGGCTGGCGGCATCCGATTATATCTGGAAAAGAGCAGTCGAGATTGTGTCCCACGACAGTCGGA
>NC_041380.1:265110100-265188634 GCF_002162155.2 Triticum dicoccoides
ATGATGCGACCCAGTGTAATATAAATTCTGAGGTCTTTGATGTTTCGCCTGAAGCCGGTAATGTTCAAAAATACACTGCATGTACACCTGATTACATACGGCCAAGTCACGAAGATGAACATGCACTAGTAAATGGTATGGTCATGCAAACTGATGTGTTGGAGACCACGTGCATAGATGAGGAAAAGAAGGGCGTTCAGTTTGAGATTAAATGCCACTGTATCAGACGTGCATGTGGAGGAAACCAAGGAAAAGAGCATCCTAATTATTTTGGTAAGCCACGATTAGAAGATGGCATGAAGGAGTCCACGAGCCATCGTGAATGTTTCCTTGGCAGAATTATCTACTACGCCAGAATTAAAACAAGAAGATTATTTACGTTTATTTTTCTATCCCGCAAGGAAAAGATAAACATGAGGATTTTTTTTATTTGGGAATTATTCAGCTTAAAGGACGTCGGCTGGGGTCCACCACAGACAGGGAAAAAGCCACATCAGAACTAGCAGTTTTTGTTTTCTTAGATAGATCAAGTCGGTTTAGCATATACGTAGGAGTTATCTTTTCTTTTAAATATGTAGCAAATGCTTGCTTTCCAAGCTACTTATGGTGTGCGTGCGTGAGGTCTTTGGACCAAGTCAGGGTGCGGCTATTATATAAAGCCTATCTAGTCCTTTGTAAAGGTGAGGTTATATTTCGATAATAAACACGATGTGTTTTTAGGGTAGACACCCGTATCGAGTTTTGGGGGAAGCTGTCTAAAAATCCCTAAGTTTTGGAGGAAGCTTTAGAAAACCTCTTTGTTGCGATTTCTCTTCGTGAAAATTGTTTTGCGCGTGAGTGCAGTCGTCGAGATTGGTTTTCTCGTGCTGGACCGTAAGGTTCAATCCCTCTATTTCGCGTATATCGCGTGCGCGGGCGAGAGGTTACTACTGCTGAAGGTGGAGTGTCGTGAAAGGTCGGGCCGCAACAACAGATCGGATCTCTCCACGAGGTCCGGTCTACATCAGGTGGTATCAGAGCAAGGTTGTTCACGACACTGTGCAAGAGATGACTGGATTATCATGGAAGCTAAGCTATGGATTTCAATTGGAAGAGGAAGGTCGATGGGATGGACTTTTTCATACTCGTGTTGTGGTACAAGAGAGATCATGCGCCATGACAATCGACCACATGAGTTTGATCAATGCTGCAAGCATCGAGATGGTGGAGAAGCTAGATCTACCAATGACACCACGAGCACAACCATACTTGTTTCGTTGGGGTCATGAAGAGCTCAGTGTCACACACCAAACAAAGGTACCGTTTTTGTTGGGAAATTTTCTTTGCACGGTTTTGTGTGACGTAATTCCGGTACTGATGGTTTCATGTCACTTATTGTTGGGCAAGCCATGGTACAAAGAGCACGATGTTGCTTATGATTGTCAAACACACGTATATACCGTCAAGAAGGGTAAGAAGTACGACCTTGTGCCCATGGGTCAGAATCATTTTATTGCTTGGAGAAGAGAACATCAGAAGAAGATAAAAGAAGAGGAAGATGCAAAAAAGAATGTGGTCGAAGCTACTGTAATTTCTATGATCACCATTCAATCCGTACATGAAAATATTGTTATAAAGATTGAGTCGAAACCGAGGACGGTTTCCGTTCAAGGGGGAGAGGATGATGCGACCCAGTGTAATATAAATTCTGAGGTCTTTGATGTTTCGCCTGAAGCCGGTAATGTTCAAAAATACACTGCATGTACACCTGATTACATACGGCCAAGTCACGAAGATGAACATGCACTGGTAAATGGTATGGTCATGCAAACTGATGTGTTGGAGACCACGTGCATAGATGAGGAAAAGAAGGGCGTTCAGTTTGAGATTAAATGCCACCGTATCAGACGTGCATGTGGAGGAAACCAAGGAAAAGAACATCCTAATTATTTTGGTAAGCCACGATTAGAAGATGGCATGAAGGAGTCCACGAGCCATCGTGAATGTTTCCTTGGCAGAATTATCTACTACGCCAGAATTAAAACAAGAAGATTATTTACGTTTATTTTTCTATCCCGCAAGGAAAAGATAAACATGAGGATTCTTTTTATTTGGGAATTATTCAGCTTAAAGGACGTCGGCTGGGGTCCACCACAGACAGGGAAAAAGCCACATCAGAACTAGCAGTTTTTGTTTTCTTAGATAGATAAAGTCGGTTTAGCATATACGTAGGAGTTATCTTTTCTTTTAAATATGTAGCAAATGCTTGCTTTCCAAGCTACTTATGGTGTGCGTGCGTGAGGTCTTTGGACCAAGTCAGGGTGCGGCTATTATATAAAGCCTATCTAGTCCTTTGTAAAGGTGAGGTTATATTTCGATAATAAACACGATGTGTTTTTAGGGTAGACATCCGTATCGAGTTTTGGGGGAAGCTGTCTAAAAATCCCTAAGTTTTGGAGGAAGCTTTAGAAAACCTCTTTGTTGCGATTTTTCTTCGTGAAAATTGTTTTGCGCGTGAGTGCCGTCATCGAGATTGGTTTTCTCGTGCTGGACCGTAAGGTTCAATCCCTCTATTTCGCGTACATCGCGTGCGCGGGCGAGAGGTTACTACTGCTGAAGGTGGAGTGTCGTGAAAGGTCGGGCCGCAACAACAGATCGGATCTCGCCACGAGGTCCGGTCTACATCACACACGCACACACACATACATATTTTTGGATGGTGCATGGGAGCTCTCCCAATTTCATTAAGATAGAAAAGCAAAATCCAGCAATCCGGTTTATAAGAAGAACTAGGCTAAAAATCACAATAACCGAATCCAAGCAAAAACCAAACACTTTGTTTAAACACCCCCTTCCCCAAACAGACACTAGAGTTTGACGATAGGGACTAGAAGAATACACGCACACGGCATCAAGGAACATCGTTTTAGCCAGACACAAGAGCGTCAAGGCCCAAAACTAATCAATGAAGCTCAAGAGCAACCGAACTGATTACCATACTCCCGACAAGACTCATCCATAGAGAGTCTGGCCACCACCTCTGAATTCATGCATCATGAACTAATATTATCTTGTGGAAGATATCCTATGAAGCCCACCTTTGATTTCCCAATGCCTGTCAAAAATTTAATGCCTCGATCACTTGCAATGAGAGGAATTTTTGTAAATGTCCATGTAGTCCTTCATCTTGAGCTCAACACCCTCTACTTTGCTCACTTTTGAAAACTCATCAAAGCCTCCAACAACCTATGCTCTGCACGCTTGCCCATCGGGATGTTGCACACATTGTTCTTCCTTTCTAGATGCCCGATGAGAGAGAGAGAGAGGGATAGATAGATAGATAGATAGAGAGAGAGAGAGAGAGGGAGAGCATATTTCTCCGACTGCAAGGGTGTCGGTGTCCCAAGAAGAGCATGTGTAACGACACAAGTAACCTTACTGAGAAAATCTTGAACAAAGATTGGTGGTGCAACAACCCGAGTCACCTCAAAAACATCACTCCTCTCCTTGACCTGGGATTCAACCTCAGCGTCAGGCTTGCCAATGGCCGCCAACATGTGCTTCACAGACCCAGGTAGCTCTTCCAATTGAGCATCGGACATGCATAATGCACATCGGTGGTCGAGGAGTAGCCACTTGGTCCAACATGATCAGAGCCTCGAAGCACATGATGTAGAAAAACTCCTCGTTGATGGAAATCCAAAGTCCAACAACACATCATCACACATGGTAGCGCAGCTAGGGAGACACATCACTGTAGGTGCAACATATAGAGATGGTGACAAGACTTCATCAAGCACAAGATCCTCATGATGTGAAACATTTATGTCTACCGACCCACACAACGAGAAGATCTTGCTCCACAAGAGTGCGAGGTGGGGGTGTGTTGGTCCATAGGACGAGCCAAGTGACCACCAATGAACGACGCCAAGAGAGCCTCAACATACGACTGCAATCTCAGGGTGTGATCGACCAGCATGCCACTGTCAATCTCAACATCAAGCCGCAAACGTGCGGTAGTTGTTGGAAAGGAGGGTTTCCATGGCTGGCGAGAGGATTGGCTCTCCATATTAAAATCCTTGAAGCAGCACCAACACTTGAGCAGCTTTCGGTAGGCACATGCGAAATGCTTGCGACTAAGGCATCAAACACAACACCCAACCATCCATTTAGGTATGCGACACACTAAGCCCGCTCACTAGTGGACACGGCGATGACACGGCATGACTGTCCCCGTCGATATCCACGCCCCCTACACCCATGCACCTCAATCCAACCTTAACAACCCGCAATAGCCAGAAAATCACTTCCTCCGAACACCAAAATTTGGCCCTGGACGACCACCGACTTGAGGCGAGGCCTCATCATGGAGGACGAAGCAGTAGCACAACTTCTCCACATCTAACTCAACCGCGTGCCACCAGAACCTAGGTTAGATCCTGCCTTGGTAGCCAACAACAACATCGTGCATCAGCCACCCCCGACCTCCATGGACAGTTGGCACTGCAACGGGATGGAAGACAGTGGGCTCTCGATCAGATCATGGGGAAGCCACATAGTCTGTCTCCACATGTCTAACTTTCTAAGTTTCTATTAACCCCCGTTCGACTATCATTGACTATCACCAGATCATTTGCAAAGAGCATACATCATGTGATATCTCCTTCTATATCCCTTATGAGCTCATCCATCACCAAAGGAAAAAAGATAAAAGAAGGAAAAAAGATAAAAGAAGGAAAAAAGATAAGAGAGCAAATCTGACCCATCGGCGTAGTCCTATTTTAATTGGAAAGTCTTAGTGTCACTACCATTTTTTTAAATACTTGTTACAACATTATCGTATACGTCCTTGATGAGGGTAGTGTACTTTTTGGAACTTTGTGTTTATCCAAGGTCAACCACATGACATTCTAGATAATATTATTGTAGGCCTTCTCCAAGTCAACTAACACCATCTAGAGATCCATTTTCTCCCTATGTCTCTCAATAAGTTGTTGTATGAAGAAAATGGCTTCCACATCGACCTCCTATGCATGAAATAAACTAATTTTTTATAACACTTGTCATTCTTCTTAAGCGGAGCTCAACGAACGTCTTCCACAACCTCATTGTATGGCTCATCAGCTTATTTCCACAATAGTAGAACTTTGAATGTAGCCATTATTCTTGAAGATTAGTCCTAATATACTCTATCTCCATTCTTCGGACATCTTGTTTGGCCAAAAAATGAAGTGGAAAATCTCAGTTAGCCATACTATTTCAGTGTGTAAAAGGCATCTCCACATCTCAATGAGGATATAATCAGGGCCCATCACCTTCCCCACTTCCATCATTTTTTGACCTCAACCTCCTCGATCCGCCATAAAAATTGTGAATAGAAAAATTGAATCTACAAAGGGAAGAATTCTAAAAGTTGTGTCACCTCAAATAAGGAACGAATACAACAGAAAAAAAGAAGAACAAGTTTCTTTCTAAGGAAGAAAGAATCCTAAAATCACGGGGGTGGTATTATCCAAAGAACAAATGGAAAAATAAATAAAAGAGCAAAAAAACAATATAAGAAATAAAGAATTATGAAGTGATGGTACCTCAAAAAAAGAGAGGAAATGAAAAAAATCTTATAGAGAGAAAAACAAGTATCTTCCTAAGGAAGAAATAATGGCGGTGTTACCTAACAAAAGAAATGAACAAAAACAGAAACAAAAAGACCAAAATTTCTTTCTTTGAAAAATGAATTACAGAAGTGGTTTAATCCTAAAAGAAACAAGAGAAACTAAACATGATACTATTTACTATTAATATTATATAACTATGCCTAACATGAACAATCATAAGACTTATTGTCAAACTACTTTCTTATATACAGGAATGAAAATACATTGAAAACTTGCACACACACACACACACACCCCTTATGCAAAAAAGCTTGCACTATTTGGTGTTGTGCAAGATCTAGTATAAACTAGTGCAATTTTAATAATAATTATGATTCGGGTAGATCAACCAAAAGGTTCATTCCATTTTAAGGTCCTAACATGAATTTAAGTAGTATCACAAGATTGCAACACGAGATACACTCTCACATGCACAAATATAGGAGAAAATTCAATGGAAAAATAGCCGACTAAGCATAAATAAGCAAACATATAATAAAACAAAGACAAAAACTTATTTTATTGATTCAAGTAGATCAATTAAAAAAATCCATTTTAAGTTTCTAAGACAAAAATAAGAAGTGTCACACGATTTCAACATCAAATACTTTGCCGCACACACTTATATAGGAGAAAAGCACTTGGCCAAAAAAGACCGACGAAGCATCAATGAACAAAGGCATAATAAAACAAAAGCATAAATAAATAAATGTGTTTATTCTATGGTAGAATGAATCAAGGGCATTAATATACCCTTAAAGGAGAAAGAAAATAAAGGAATAACTCAAAACAAATGATGTCGAAAATTTGTAAAAAAATTCATATAGTTGCATGATACAAAATGGTTTGCACGATAATTTCTAGGTCACACAAATTGGCATCTCCTTGGAGCATTTTTGTGAGTTCACCACCTTGTAGGAGATGATTATTGGCATGATCTTCGACATGGCATGGCAACGCAATTATTTGGAAGTTCATGAAAAACGGGATGTACTCGAGGTTCCCGGCTTACAAGGCCCACTTTGAGGGGCTCACCGCTACACCCTTGATCAAGACCATTTGGAAGGTCCCCCCTCCCCCCCACGAAGTGCAAGTTCTTCGGTTGGCCGATCATCCACAATAGGGTTTGGACGGCCGATAGGCTCCACAGTAGGAGTTGGATTGGGGTTTATTGCCCTTTTGTACCAAAGTGCAAGAATCATTGACACGTCTTCGCTTCCGATGTCGGTACATGATTAGTGTGTGGAATGAGGTCAAGGCGTGGCTCGTATTAGGCGATATTATGACTAGCTTATGTTCAAGAATTCATCCGATTAATTCCTACTCGTAGGGTCACCGAGTAGCCGATAAAGTGATAAATCGTCCGAACAGAACAACTAACACCGCCGCCCCATGGTCACCGTCGATAGGATCAAGGAGGAAGCTAGCTAACGGGCAGCGGAGTATTGTATTGCCGAGAGGAGTTGTTTTATATCGCCGCTTTATTTATGTCTCATGTAATTAAACTTCTCCTTAGTTAACAAAAATAGCAAATCCGTTGCCTTGTTTTAAAAAAAGGAAGGATAAATCCAAAGTGGAATCCAGTCTTTTCTTTAGGGAGTGTAGTCTAGTCTTTGAGAACGCTTCTTTCTACATCTTGTTCAGACCCCGTTTGGTATCATGGATTCCCGTATTTTTAGACAGTAAGGTTTGAAATCCCGCTGTCTGTAAAACAATGGCCAGAACTCAGAAACTATTGGTGTTTAACAATTCTTCGTCCTGATGGGAGCTCTTTTATGGTACCCTGGGGTAAATTCTGACCGTCAATTCGTGAAATCGTACGATGTGTGATGACATATACTGCTCCAGTTCTCGCGAGTGGTAGACCATGCACTGGTGAGCTCCCGTCCTCCAGTATAGATGTCCTGAGGGCATTTTGGGAAGAAAAAATCGACAGAGGTAATCAGCCCGGCCGCGTGTCGAACAGGCCCATCCGTCCCTCGTGTCCAACTAGCCCACCCCGCCCTCCCCATCCAATTTCGTTCCCTCCCCTAAAAAAAATCCGATTTCGTCCCCACCGTTTGGCCGCGATCTCCACCGCGCTCTAGGGTTCCGGCCGCCGCCGGCGAGGGCCTGCCATTTGAGGCGCTCCTTCGTTCTCCACCGCGCTCAATAGGCTCTCGGCCGCCGCCGGCGAGGGCCTGCCATTTGAGGCGCTCGAGGAGGATTCGCCGTCCCCCGACGCCGCTGCTCCCCTGGACCCCGTCGCGCTCCGGGACAGGCCCGCGCTCACCCCTTCCGCCCGCCGCCGGCGAGGGCCTGCCATTTGAGGCGCTCGAGGAGGACTCGCCGTCCCCCGACGCCGTTGCTCCCCTGGACCCCGTCGCGCTCCGGGACAGGCCGGCGCTCACCCCCGACTTCTCTCGCCTCGTCTTCTCCATGGAGCTCCCCTGCCGACGGCCCACGCCGGAGCTTTGGGCCGACCTCCCCTCCGGCAGCACGCGCCGCCCGAACCCAGTTGGCGCGTCGGCAATTTCAATATTGCGCTCTCACAGTCCGGCTCTGCTCGTGCCAAGCTCTAGGTATACGTTCTAATCCTCTTTGCAAATCTTAGGCTGAAATTGGATGTGATTTGCTTAATTCCAGTAGTAGTTTCTGAGAAATATATATTTCATAGCACGAGCACGTAGTATGAGAGATTATTAGAGCAGTAGTTGTACCTACTACGACATGTATTTTGCCGTTGATTGTACAAGTCCACATGTACATCTCTGAATAAAGAAAAACCTTATTGCTGATGTTATAGAACAGAGGTGGTGTTGTTCGACTTCCATTATGCAGTACCATTTCTTGCAAAATACTTCCAATTAGAATAGTTGTCGTTCAGTATTTGCCTACCTCTAATACCATTCCTCACAAAATACATACACCTTTTTTAGTGTCTGAATTTTATTATCTGTTGGTGATCAGTTTTTCGTACTCCAGCTCTTGGATGTGCTATCCTCCCTTCTCACTCTCGGGCTCCAGCAGCAAATGGACGAAAAGCATCACGAAGCAGCTCAGCTCCATCTTCTATAGTTATTTCTTGAATCTGTGATATACTATATAATGCATTCTGTAGAAAACAGAATGATCTTCATTGGAGCCTCTCTCTTGCTATGTTTCTTCCATTTGTTTCTGCTCTAAGAAAACTCCATACTTGGAAAATGTCTCTTCATGACTTCTTCGAAGTTTTTTCTGTAGTTTTCAGTCTTGGGTGCGTGCAGTTTCTTCATGTCACATCTGAAATTTGGGCCCATGTATGTACATTGTAATTAGCAGGGCCTTCCCTGTTTGTGATACTAAATGAGGTACCTCTATATATAGGTTTGCACCGTGTCATTTTTTCCTGTCATTAATTGATCTTCATACCAAGAAAATCCTGTTGGAGGGATATCGTGCATACTCTGGTTTTCAGTGCTTTTTATGAGAAGAGGGTTTTCAAGTAATTATTTTTATCTTTGATCTGAACAACAATAATACTTTAGGATTGATCAACACCTGTGTAATATGTAGCCTGAGTTGTGGCTCATGGTAGTACACCACATGGTTGAGTACCTGAGATGGAAAGCCAATCATTAAGATTTTTTTTCTGTAGACAATTACTAAGTATTTTGAACATATTTTTCCTGCCATCTATTTTTTTTTGAAATTGGTTGCTTGATTAGAAATACTGACTGTTAGTATGTACTCCCTCGTCCCAAAATTCTTGTTTTATTCTATTTGCAACAATTGGCGATTGGTACGAGTACTTATTGACATATCAGTCTAAGGTTTGAGCTTGTGATGCAACTGTGATTGTACTGAACAGTGTCGAATGAATTCGTCAGTTAGAGCGTGCATGTACTTGAGTGTTTGGTAGATTTCTTCTCTCTGGTCTTCAAAAATACCCAAATCGACGCGTATTTTGTCATGCTAGTACTGATCAAGAAGGTGTTGACTTGTACATTCAATTCACATGGCCGAGATATTCACTTGTTTAACTTCACACTTATTAATTACAGTCCAGGATCTGCTAAACCTTGCAAGTACAGGAGGATGAGTGCTCTCTGTCCTACAAGTCAAAGAGGCCTCCAGGTCAAACAATGCTTGCTGTCACTAGAAACCGATCAAACTTAAAATTCTGTGTGAAACCATGTGCTTGAGATTTCCCACTGAAATACTCATGTACGTGCTTTATAATTATAAGTTTCTCCAGTTGAGTCTGTCTACTTTGTCATGACTAAATGATTCAAAAATAGGGATCGCACCCCATGACTGCCTTCTATTTAGTTTAAATCAAGCTAAAACTTGTTCCTGAATTTCGTAGCCACTTATATGTTCAGTTGTGTGATTTGCAGGCTGCGACCTTGCTAGGTTACTTGCGTGCACACATGGTGGGCAAAATTTGATGCCATTTCATGCAATGCCATCACGTACATCATGTGCAACTAAGACCGTTCGGGTCTGCCGGAGATGAAGTTTGAAAGGCGTTTTCTTTTCCAACTTAATCAAATGAGCTCAATCTTTTTCCACGCCCTCACAGCACCATCGCAAGCATGCATGCCAATTTTTGTTGATTTGATGTATTTTTTTAATGGTTTTTGGCTGAAAAACCATAAACACCGTCTGGACTGGCGCAACGTGCGATCAGTGTCCGAATTCGTTCAAATCTTGTGTGGGGGTATAGAATGGGCATGCGCACATGCAGGCAAAAGTTTGTGTCATTTTATGCATGCCATCATGTATTTTTTCAACTCAACGAAATGAGCCCAAACTTTTTCCACACCCTCACAACACCATGGCAAGAATGCATGCCAATTTTCGTTGATTCCCGACGTTTGATGCATTTTCTAGGGTTTTCTCGGTGAAAAAACCCTAAAACACTGCCCGGACGTGACGCAACGTGCGTTAGGTGTCCGGCTTCGTCCAAATTTTACGTGGGGGGTATAGATAGGGCATGCACACGTGCTGGAAAAATTTGATGTCATTTCATTCATGCCATCACGTACATCATGTGCAATCAGGACCGTTCAGGTTTGCCGGAGGTCAAGTCTCAAAGGCATTTTCTTTTCTAACTCAACCAAAAATGAGCCCAAACTTTTTCCACACCCTCACAGCACCATGGCAATAATGCATGCCAATTTTTGTTGATTCCCGACGTTCGATGCATATTTTAGGGTTTTCCCGGTGAAAAAACCCTAAAACACCGCCCGGACATGACGCAACGTGCGTTCAGTGTCCGTTTTCGTCCAAATCATGCGTGGAGGGATAGATTGGGCATGCACACATGCTGGCAAAATTTGGTGTCATTTCATCCATATCATCACGTACATCATGTGCAATCAGGACCGTTCGGGTCTGCCGGAGGCCAAGTCTCAAAGGCATTTTCTTTTCCAACTCAACCAAATGAGCTCAAACTTTTTCCAATTTTTAGGATGTACAGAAGGATATTAGGTGACTCCAATTATCTGTACAAAATAATTTGCGACCCTAGTTATAGTATTTTCCAAATATAGGGTGTATAGTTTTTGGCACGAAAATTAAAGAACGCATGTGGAGTGAAAATTTCACAAGTTTTGGGCGAGATTACACCTGACTAATTGACATGAGAAAATAGAGGAGTTTGCCTAATATAAGTAAATGTAATCAAATCCCTAAAAAAATACTCAAACAAGTGGGGCAACGCAAGACACCTTATATTTTGAACTTTTTCTAAAAGATCTATACACCTTATATCAAGGAACGGAGGGAGTTTTTTTTATTGCGAGCTATCTGAAGTGACATAAATAACTATATATCTGAAAAGTTACATAAAAAATATTTGTTCATCTGGTTAGGTTGTCTAGTGATGTCCTCAAGGTCACGGGTTCGAATCCCATTATGGACATTATTTATATTTTGCTTGTAATTATTTTTTATTATCTGTAGCCCAAAACGGTAATTCATTTTGTGATTTTCACCTGTTGCCTCCTTTTCAGTGTATACTTTGCATACATGTGCAACCATCCGTCCAGATACCGCCATAGCCAACTTTTCAGCTCAAGAACAGAATATATAACTCACCCAAGAAATTAGAAATTGACTCGCGAGATCATATAAACACGCTTACTATGCACTTCCTAATCCCAATAAAATGACCTTCATGCGATAAGATAAATCATTCAGGAAACACCAACACAATAAATCTTCTGCCACACAACGCAACAAAATAATAGTTTCAGGAGATGCATCAATAGCATGAGTAGACGAGTACATGAGCGGCACCACCACTAAAAAAATCAATTCATATAAGTCTGGCATTATAAAAGTCAGGCATTATAAAAATAAAATTCACTTCTTTGGAACATTGTTTTCATTCCAAATCTCGTTAAACGGCTTCCACCTCTTGTTGGATGTCTTGGATGGAGCACCTTTCGGTTTAATTATTTTTGGATTCCGGACATTTCCTAGATATGCTTGGCTTGACCCTGAAAAATATGCTGGAAGAAGGCCCAGTGATGCCGCCTCATTTTCCCCACCATCTTCGCCGCCTTCAGCTATAATACCCTTGAGAAAATCCACCACCTTTTGTGACGTCTCCTCAAGTGCAAGAATGAACAATATCTTACATAAAGAACAAGAGCACGAGTTGCGTCAAATGACCAAAAACAGTCTATCGAAAAGATAAACTTGCCACTCAGCAGGCAGGGGCACTCACTATCCAAAATCGGTAGACAGCAAGCAAGAGATGGAGCTTCTGCTAGGCCTGGTTATCCCGAATCCTTTCCGCCCCTTCGGTTTGAGGTTCTGCTTTGGCCTACCTAAAACTTGTGCTTCTATAGTGTGATTCATTACGGTGCTCTCTCCCAATAACAGATAGCTCTAATAGGCCTGCCTGTTTGAAGCTTTGAATAAATACAGACTACAAATGTTCCGGAGTTCATGGTAACGATCCATCCGCTCAGACCATTCATGCATATTACCATTCCTCTCTGAGTCAAATGCGGACTTGCCTACCATCGTCCATCTTGTTGAGACACAACACCTAGGAATGCTGACTAAGCCAAGGTATTTTAGAACAAAAAAAATGTGAGCGCACGGGATCTCCGATTCCATCTTTAGACAACGGCAATTCAAGCTCTGAAGCAACGGGCCTGCCATGACAAACCTCAGATCATACGTCACATGCCTACTCTCTTTGTGAGCTACTGTATACAGAACAAAAGCATCATTCTTGGTCACTTCTGCTACTTCCCATTTTGACAACTGCATGATTTGATGTTTTACCTTCTTGAACATCACTGGAGTATAAATAAGAGAGCACTTCTCTCAAGTGGATCAGCTGTTAATTCAGTAAAAGATACTGTCAATGAAGCTGTAGCATCCAACTCGGCCTCATTCTTGCGGATACGCGATAAACAGTGATCTGAGTGCTCTAGCAAATCAACAAGTGACATTCTCCTATCCAGATTCTTATGAAGCCTAGAGTTTAGGCTTTCGCTACGCTGATTGCTCTGCATGCCAAGGAAATATCTACCTTTCGTATAGGCCCTAGACCACTTCTTCCTCAGCTCGTACATCGTCATAATCCAAGCATCTTTTTCAGAGATATCATAATCCACCATAAACTCAACCCAACGTCTCTCAAACTCATCGACATCCCAGATGTGATAAACAAATTTCCTAAAATCCTTGAGCTTTTGCTTCCGTAGGTGTCGTATCATGTTTTGCTCGATGTGCCAGCTGCACAACCGGTGATCTGTATTGGGAAAAACCGCCGCTATTGCCTTCGCCATTGCATGGTCACCATCTGTGATAACTGATCTAGGATGTTTCTGCTGCGTTGACTCCAAAAATGCTTCAAGCAACCACACAAAAGATGCCTCGGTCTCAGCTGAGACAATACCGAAGCCAAACACGGTCGTGCTGCGATGGTGATTCACTCCTATGAAGGGGACAAACGGCAGGTTGTATTTGTTCACACGGTAAGTGCTATCAAAGATCACGATGCCACCAAAGGCATCGTAGTCAATCCGAGACTGTCCGTCTGCCCAAAAGATGTTCAGCAGATGCCCTTCACTATCAGTTGTATACTTGTAAAAATATTCGCCATCCATGTCCTTTCGGGCTGCCATATAACGGAGCACAAATTCGGCATCACGGCCTTCTATCCTTTCCTTCTTGTACTTGGCAACAAAATTATACAGGTCCCGAGGTATAAAGCCTACCTTGCTGAAACCACCACTATCCTTCTCCATTACTTCCATTATTTGATGTGTTCGAAGGCCACCAATTCCATACTCAATGACATCAGCCTTTTGCACATCACTTAGCCCATGATGTGACCTTATGTAAGTTGTCTGCTCAGGCTTAGCGAGTGGATGGTTATGTTCGTCCACAAAATCTTTTATAAACCATTCACCATTATCCATACGAAGCTCGATCTCCATCCGAGCACCACATCCACAACGTGACAGCGGCCTAGGAGTTCGCACCCGTTTAGTCTTCTCAAAGTGCTTCCTCGCCCGATATCCTTCTTTAGAGCAGACATAAAGGCGCCAAAAAGCTATGTTCGTGTCCGACTTCCTAGTCAGTTCTTCCTTTCTAACACCAAAACCCTTTGACCGAGCATATGCATTATAGTAATTGTAACCTTCTTCCTCGCTGCCAAAAATTTGACTGACTATCGTGTCATATTCTGCAATGTCCTCCAGGGTGGCACTCCCATATTCCATGTCAAACACTGCAATTAATAAAGAATCAAATCTAACTTATTTGAATTCCACTTGTGAAACTGAAACTCGTTTCAGTACGAAGAATAAGATAGCCTTAGTATGTCGTGCTAAAAGTATGAACAATAAGATCAAAATGCATCAGTAACAATACTTGCGTATATAATCAAACAGAACATTACATATACTCCAGTATGTCATTGAACAACATTTGGTACTATTTTTGTTATTGTCCGAAACTGAGCCATGATGTTTCGACGTTCATAGACAGCAGTACACAGGCATATGAATTCTAGCACAAAACAACATTACACTTAATAAACCGTGGCTACGCCCCCCCTCCCCCCACTATCCAGCACAAATGACCCACTGATAAACACCATGTACCAGATGACAATGCATTCCGTTAGAACATTTCTTTTGACGAGCATGCACTGCAGGATCTAATTAACTCTGATTTTCCCCATCATGCAAGATCTAATTAACTGTGATTTTTTCCATCCTGCAGCACTACTCAACATGATTTGTCCATGAACTGAAGACATGCCAATTCTACTTTAGTGTTCACAAGAGTAATCCTTACCACGTCCAGATACAGGGACGCGCCGCAGAGGTCCACGACGGCAAGCGTGGATATACAAGGGCGGAAGCAGCTTCGTCGACTAGGGTGGCGCGGCCGCAGGAGCAGGGCTGTGCGCAGGGGCGGAGCCCATTGGGCCTTCCCGTATGCACAGGAATACGGGTCCAAAAATTGGCTAGTAGTACCTATCTAAAAGAAAAAGCCCAGTGCATCAGGGTGGCCCAGGTATGGTGCATCAGGGTCGGCCCAACATAGCAGCACGCACCCACGCACGACTTACCGATCGACCTCCTCACGTAGTCACGTCACGTATGGCTCCCTCCACTTAAAAAAACGTACTAAACTAATCGATCCATCTCCTGTCTCCCTCAAAAAAGAAAAACCAATCGATCCATCGACTATCGATCGATTAGGTTTCCGCGTACGGAGCCAGTCTCGCTCTCGCGTATCGCCGTCCGCCGTCGCGTAGACAGTCGGCGCTAGCGGCAGGGCGCCGGCCGCCGGACGCCGCATAGCACGCAGCGACGACGGTGAGCCGCTGAAGACAGGACGCACGCAAGCGACGCTGCACGCCGCCGGCCGGTCCGGAGCTCGGTAATTAGCGACCTTTCCAATCTTTAATCTTTGTCACTATACACATAATTGGGGTATATTTCATCTGCCGATACAAGTCTGAATGTCGCATTTGTAATTTGTTATTTGTCAAATACAGATACTATGGACAAGTTTCTTCTCAAAAGAAAAGCATCATCACAGGATGTTCCGGAAGAAATAAATTGGGAAGAGGAGATTCAATATGATCCGGGCAAGAGAAAATTGATTGAGCATTATCATCCTAATTTAAAAGATCTGGTAAGAAGGAAGTATTTGTTGAATGGACCTTGTCAGCCAAGAGAGATTGATTTTGAATCCTCAGATTTTGGGGGTAAACAGAGAAAGTTCAATCCCGAATGGTTTGATGAATTTGAGAGCTGGCTTGAATACAGCGAAGAGAAGAAAAGGGCATATTGTTTTCCTTGCTTCTTATTTAGGGATCGTAGTCAGAAGAAAGAAGCTGGATATGAGGCATTCGTTGTGAATGGTTGGAAGAGCTGGAACATGAAATCAAGGTTAAAAGAACATGTTGGTGAGGTGGGCAGTGTCCATAATCAAGCAATGAAAAAATTACTTGATTTTCAGAAAAAAGATCAACACATTGATGTTGCTATGCAGGTTCAAGGTGAAACTTTGAAGGTTGCATATTTTGCTCGATTGAATGCCGCTATTGACACAGCTAGACTATTGCTGAAGCAAGGGTTGCCTTTCCGGGGACATGATGAGTCAAAGAACTCGCATAATAGAGGAAACTTCTTGGAAGTTCGTGATTTCTTAGCTGAGCATGATCCAGTTGTACGCAAGGCTGTGGGAAAAGATGCTGCAAAGAATTCTCTTATGTCGGCTCCTGAAGTCCAGAAAGATATTGGTGAAGGTTTTGCGCATGTGATAGTGCAATCTATTCTGAAAGAAGTTCGCAATAATGTGTTTTGTTTGCTTGTTGACGAGTCTAGAGATGTCTCTGGCAAAGAACAAATGGCCGTGGCCTTGAGGTATGTTGATAGTTCCGGGGATTCTAAAGAAAGTTTTGTTGGTCTTGTCCATGTGAAAGAAACAACGTCTTCATACCTCAAGAGTTCAATTGATTCTCTTTTTGCAAAATATAAACTGAGTTACAATCAAGTTAGAGGACAGGGGTATGATGGTGCTAGCAATATGCGAGGTCAGTTTAATGGCCTCAAATCATTGATCATGAGAGAAAGTAGCACAGCTTATTATGTTCATTGCTTTGCTCACCAACTTCAGTTAGTTGTTGTGGCTGTCGTAAGAAAGCATAAAGGAGTTAGTAATTTCTTCAGCATGATTTCTACCTTGCTAAATGTTGTGGGTGGATCTTCCAAGCGAAGGGACATGATTAGAGATATTAATCTTGAAGAAATGAGAAAGGCTTTAGGGTGTGGACAGCTTACAACAGGAACAGGATTAAATCAAGAGCAATGCCTTCAAAGGCCCGGAGACACTCGATGGGGTTCCCATGCTAAAACACTTAAGAGTTTGCTTCACATGTTCAGGTCAGTTGTTAAAGTTCTAGAATTTGTGGAAGAAGAAGACACTGATAGAACAAATAGAGACCAAGCAAATGGTCTTCTAGTGTATTTTCAATCTTTTGACTTCGTATTCTATTTGCATCTTATGTTGACAATCCTCACGACTACAAACACATTGTCATTAGCATTGCAACGGAAGGATCAAGACATAGTAAATGCCATGAAATGTGTGAAGTCAACTAGAATTGTTCTGAATGAACTTAGAGAAAATGAATGGGAATCTATGCTAGGTGAAGTTCATGTGTTTTGTGAGACACATGATATTGTAGAGTTGGACATGGAAGAAGCATATGTTAATCCAAAAAAGAGAAGGCAGGTAACTGGAATTACCAACAAACATCACTATCAAGTTGATTGTTTCAATGATGTTTTTGATTGGCTAGTTCAAGAGCTTGACAATCGGTTCAGTGAGACATCCACTAATTTGCTTGTTTGGTCAGCGGCTTTGAGTCCAAGAGACTCATTTCGTGATTTCAATTTGGAGAATCTTATGAGTTTGGCTAAACTATACCCTCAAGATTTTGATTCTGGGGAATTGAGGGATCTGGATAAGGATCTACGCCTCTATATTGCTGATGTACGCACAGATGATAGTTTTTTCAACATAGCAACAATCACTGAGCTTTCGAAAAAAATGGTGCAGACAGGGAGGCACATTGTGTATCCTTTGTTTTATCGGTTGTTGAAACTAGTAATTGTCTTGCCTATTGCCACTGCTACAGTTGAGAGATGCTTTTCAGCTATGAAACTGGTCAAAACCTGCTTGCGCAGTCGCCTCAATGATGATAGTTTGAGTGATGATCTTATTTGTTATGTGGAGAAAGAAGAAATGAAAAAGGTCACCAATGCTCAAGTGGTTGAGTATTTCATGGCTCGGAGGAACAGAACGTACTAAAGGTAACTTTCAATTTTTAGCCATTTAAGTACTTTCATTCGACCATCTTAGTATACTCTACTAGTATGTTTAATTCTATTTGTATCTTGTAGGTTATTGAACCTTATTGTCCGATGATGTATTTTGGGATTTGGAAATGCAGCGTGATCTTTTTCAAGTAATTTTGAACCTTGTTTTATTATTATAATAAGCATTTTGATGGCTACATTTTATTTTTACAAACCACCTTCTTGTTATATCCAATAATGTGTGCTACAAGTTATGAACACACCTTTATTTAATATAGTCGTTGCTTAATTTTTTAAAGCTTTGTTAAAGTGGTGCATCGGGTAACATTTGCTCCAGCTCCGCCCCTGGCTGTGCGTGGGAGAGTGGCAGCGACTGGCGGCGGCGCCCACGGCAGGGAGAAGGAGGCGAGCGGCGGCGACTGGCGGGGTGGCGCGGCCGCAGGAGCAGGGCTGTGCGTGGGAGAGTGGCAGCGACTGGTGGCGGCGCCCACGGCAGGGAGAAGGAGGCGAGCGGCGGCGACTGGCGGCGCCGGCAGGGCGGCGACTGGCGGCGGCAGGGAGAAGGAGGCGAATGACTGGGTGTGCCGTGTGCGTACAAAATGGGCTGAAACCTAGGCCCGTGGCAAAAATAAAACATGTCGCACTTAATTTTGATGCTTATCCTACCTTCAAGAATTCAATGGTCAGATTTAGTTATACTGGTCCATCCTCTTCGGCAGTATAGGGTACCGTAAAAAAGCTCCCTGGTGGAGACTTTTGCAGCACACTATGGCTCTAATAACGTGCGAGCACCCAAATTCCGAGATACAGTAGCTTGGACGCTGATAGAGTGACAGTGAAATATGGGCAGAAAGTGGCAGCTTTGAAGATGTGGAAGTTGAAGTGCCAGTATCTCATTACACATACGCGGCGCACGTATCTAACATGGTGGCCTGATAAATTCCATGCAGCATTCTGCCGGGCCGCACATGGACGGGCGCTAGCTCTTCTTCCTCTATATATAGGCCTCTTCCGCCCGAGTCCATCCAAACCGGTCTCGTGCATCGCCACTAGCTAGCGTACGTGACGATCGATCAAGCCACCGGTGCACTGCCTCGACAGATCAGTTCACGATGACGATGGCCGGCGGTTCTTCGGCCGTGGCGATCATGGCGCTGGGCGTGGTCCTCCTGGCGGCGCCGTCGGAGTGCGCGCGCGCCTTCTTCGTGTTCGGCGACTCCCTGGTGGACAACGGCAACAACAACTACCTGATGACGACGGCGCGCGCCGACTCGCCGCCGTACGGGATCGACTACCCCACGCACCAGGCCACCGGGCGCTTCTCCAACGGCCTCAACATCCCGGACATCATCAGTACGTGGCGACCACCCCTAGCAATCTGCCATTGATTTTGGTTAGCCAGTGCATGCTCGCGCAATGTGTGTACATGTTGGATCACGTGCGTGCGTGCGTCTCAGGTGAGCAGCTCGGCGCGGAGCCGACGCTGCCGTACCTGTCCCCGGAGCTCCACGGCGCGAAGCTGCTCGTGGGCGCCAACTTCGCGTCGGCGGGCGTCGGCATCCTCAACGACACCGGCATCCAATTCGTACGCGCGGCACGAACTCATCCCCAGCTCGGTTGATAATACTAGTTGGTACTATATGCATGCATTTGGACGGTGGTGCAGGTGAACATCGTGAGGGTGAGCAGGCAGCTGCAGTACTTCGGCGAGTACCAGGGGAAGCTGCGCGCGCTGGTGGGCGCGTCCCAGGCGACGCAGATCGTGAACCGGGCGCTGGTGCTCATCACCCTCGGCGGCAACGACTTCGTCAACAACTACTACCTCATCCCCTTCTCCCTCCGCTCCCGCCAGTTCTCCCTCCCCGACTACGTCCGCTACCTCATCTCCGAGTACAAGAAGATCCTCACGGTATGGTAACACATACCTCTGCACCTTCCGGCAACACCACTAGCCACAGGTAAGCAGAGACGAGCACCGGCTGACGCGTACGTTGGATGCATGCATGCAGAGGCTGTACGACATGGGCGCGCGGCGCGTGCTGGTGACGGGGACGGGCCCGCTGGGCTGCGCGCCGGCGGAGCTCGCGCTCCGGAGCCGCGACGGGGAGTGCGACAGGGACCTGATGCGCGCGGCGGAGCTGTTCAACCCGCAGCTGTCCCAGGCCCTGGAGGAGCTCAACGCGCGCTACGGCGACGGGACCTTCATCGCCGCCAACTCCTTCCGCGTCCACTTCGACTTCATCAGCGACCCGGCGGCGTACGGCTTCCGGACGGCCAAGGAGGCGTGCTGCGGGCAGGGGCCGCACAACGGCATCGGCCTCTGCACGGCGGTGTCCCACCTGTGCGCGAACAGGGACCAGTACGTGTTCTGGGACTCGTACCACCCCACGGAGCGCGCCAACCGGATCATCGTCAGCCAGTTCATGACCGGCTCGCTCGACTACGTCAGCCCGCTCAACCTCAGCACCGCCCTCCACATCGACGCCAGCCTCATGGACTGATGATATGCTACTAGAAGCTACGTACGTGTCGATCCGTAACTTTGTTGATTGTTGGTTGCTGCATGGCGTGGTTCATGCCACTCTCGGTTTTGAATGTGGTGTTAGTTGTGTGTTGCTAATTGGAGATCAATAAATCGTGTAACTAGTAAGCGTGTTACTGCAATGAACGTGTCATACTCGAAAACATAATGACCAGTGAGATGTACTCCTTCCATCCAGAAATACTTGTCATCAAAATAGATAAAAAAAGTATATTTAGAACTAAAATACATTTAGATACAACTCTTTTTATTCATCTTGATGACAAATATTTTCAAACGAATGGAGTATATGCCAATGAAAACAGGGAGTAATAATGGTAACCAGTAAGGATCAAGGAGATATGGTGAAATGCATGTCTTATAACAATACAACATGGTAATAGCAAATTGTAAACTAAATACACTAAGAAAGAAGGTACAATTCAAGTTGTCGCATGCATCAATTCAGCATCCGAAAAAATGAATCATGTACATCAGATTTCTCCTGGATCAAAACAGGAATCACACATACTTGGAACGATTTCGGATGTTCCTTTGTATAACCCATTACACTAGGTAGATGATTTAAAACTCAATGATTGGAATGAGCATTTTCTATGTCCATGATTGTTCTAGTCATCCTAGTAGCATCTGACAAACTCTTCTCGTATTCCTCCGCTTCTTTCAATTAAATCTGGTGCTCTATATTTTAACTTCTGGATATCTTTTTTATATTAATAAATTATGTACATACAATCAACCATACAAAGTGATCACCCAATACCAGTTTTATGAAACATGGAAACTAATTAAATGTTCTGTGTAACCCAGGAACTAATCTTATCCGCTTTTGAATGCTTCGCTTTGATCGGTGCTGCCCAAAGTCCTTCTTGGAGGTAAAACTTCCATCCCTGGATATGTGGAGCTGCTGCTCGAAAGATCTTATCGTTTCTGATCGACCAAATACCCCAACAGCCCATAGTGACAATATCTAGTGCAATATCTGGAGGGAGTTGTGCCATGGCTAGTTGGAAATCATCAAAGATGGCGATGCATCTAAGCTTGGAAGGAATGATGGATTCCCAGCATTGAAGTGCAAAAGGGCAATTCCAGAAGAGGTGGAGCAGGTGTAACGCCCTCGATGCGGCTATATCTCCCACGTGTCGAAGAACGACTTAGAGGTATAACCGCATTGAAAGCAATGTCGCAAGTGAGGTAATCTTCACACAACCCATGTAATACATAAGGGAAAGAGATACATAGTTGGCTTACAATCGCCACTTCACACAATACATGAAAAAAGCATTACATCATCCAGATACAAACAAGGTCCGACTACGGAACCGAAATAAAAGAAGACTACCCAAATGCTACACAGATCCCCGATCGTCCCAACTGGGCTCCACTACTGATCAACTGGAAATGGAACAACATAACAAACACGATCTTCATTGAGCTCCTCCTTGAGCTCGGTTGCGTCACCTGCACGGTATCATCGGCACCTGCAAACTGATTTTGGAAGTAACTATGAGTCACGGGGACTCAGCAATCTCACACCCTCGCGATCAAGACTATTTAAGCTTATAGGAAGGGTAAAATGTATGAGGTGGAGCTACATCAAGCGACCAGCATATATGGTGGCTAACATACGCAAAAGAGAGCGAGAAGAGAAGGCAAAGCACGGTCGAGAAACTATGATCAAGAAGTGATCCTAGAACAACCTATGTCAAGCATAACTCCAACACCGTGTTCACTTTCCGGACACCGCCGAAAAGAGACCATCACGGTAACACACGCGGTTGATGTATTTTAATTAAGATCAACTTCAGGTTTTCTACAACCGGACATTAACAAATTCCCATCTGCCCATAACCGCGGGCACGACTTCCGGAAGTTCAAATCCCTGCAGAGGTGTCCCAACTTAGCCCATCACAAGCTCTCATGGTCAACGAAGGATATTCCTTCTCCCAAGACAATCCGATCAGACTCGGAATCCCGGTTACAAGACATCCCCGACAATGGTAAAACAAGTCCAGCAACACCACCCGAATGTGCCAACAAATCCCGATAGAAGCTGCACATATCTCGTTCTCAGGGCACACCGGATAAGCAATCCGTACAACTAAAACCAGCCCTCGAGTTTCCCCGAGGTGGCGCTGCAAGGGGCTCTAGTTTGGACCAACACTCAGAGGAGCATTGGCCCGGGGGGTTTAATAAAGATGACCCTTAAGTCCGTGGAACCCAAGGGAAAAAGAGGCTAGGTGGCGAATGGTAAAACCAATGTTGGGCATTGCTAGAGGAGTTTTATTCAAGGCGAACTGTTAAGGGGTTCCCATTATAACCCAACCGTGTAAGGAACGCAAAATCCGGGAACATAACACCGATATGACGGAAACTAGGGCGGCAAGAGTGGAACAAAACACCAGGCATAAGGCCGAGCCTTCCACCCTTTACCAAGTATATAGATGCATTAATTAAATAAGGGATATTGTGATATCCCGAAAAATATCCATGTTCCAAACATGGAACAAGCTCCAATCTTCACCTGCAACTAACAACGCTATAAGAGGGGCTGAGAAAAGCGGTAACATAGCCAAACAACGGTTTGCTAGGACAAGGTGGGTTAGAGGTTTGACATGGCAATATGGGAGGCATGATAAAGCAAGTGGTAGGTATCGCAGTAAAGGCATAGCAAAAGAGCGAGCATCTAGCAAGCAAAGATAGAAGTGATTTCGAGGGTATGGTCATCTTGCCTGAGATCCCGCAAGGAAGAAGAACGAGTCCATGAAGAAGATAAACGGATGTAGCCAACGGGTCCTCACAAACGCAACGTTATCGGAACTAACCCGAAGAAGCAACACCGGAAAGAAAGCAAACAACATAGTAAACAACCACCACATAAACATGGCATGATGCACAACCAAGTATGATGCATGTCCGGTTTAAATATGCATGACATGGCAATATGCAACAAACAACACTACAAATTAAGTGGAGCTCAATATGCAACGAGTTGCATATTGACGGAACACCACATGACTTATTTAGTTCACTCTCTGTTAGGTACTCAACAATATTAACTGTTGGTTAACATGGCAAGAGGTGAAGCATAACAAAACTATATCATTTAAACAGTTTAAATGGGGCCGGATATAACAAACAACGAATCCGGTAAATCCCCATATGCATTAGTAATTTATTGCAACAACAATTTAAACATTTTAATTGTTGTTATCATGATGCGGATGACATGAAAAAGTTTATGCAATTTTTATTAAAAGTTGACAAGAGCATTATGAAGCATTTTGTCATCGTGGCGGAAAGGAAAAGGCGTGCCATGACAACGATAATGGTAACGGTGCCACGACAACGTTTCGGGTTCCGGTACTTTATTGAGATACCGATGCAAAGGGGAAATGTGCGGATGCGTGCAAAAGATGGTGGGGCGCTCCCGGATACCGGGTTCCCACGGGTTAGTGGCATGGAAACGAGTGACAATACGGACATGGTGCAGACAAAGGGGGCATCTCATCCAACATGCATTCATTCGTTCACGGGCGTCGTCTCGGGGTTATACCTTCGAGGTTGGACTTTTCGGAACGGATCAAGTTCATAGCGGGAAGTAGGCGTTCTCGCGACGGCGGTAGTGGAAGTAGTCGTACATGACGGCGGTAGAGGTACTCGCGACGGCAGTGGTACACGTTCGTTTCCGAAGAGGTACTTGACGAATCCAACGTTTTCGGGGCGACGGTAGTGGTACTTGGCAAAACGCATGTCAACGGTTGTTGTTCTCGTATCGTCATGGAGGTAGTCGTTCACTCGATGGTCTTATCGGAACATCGTCAACGGTAGAGATCCACCTTGGCATTCCGAAGGGGTACTTGTCGTCGTGGTACTTGGCGGAAAACACGTCGAGGGTACTTGTTCTCGCATCATCGTGGAAGTAGTCGTTCGGGCTCCCGTGTGAACTTGCCGGTCTTGGTCTCCGCAGCGTAGTTGTGCAAAAGTGTCGTCGGGCTTGGACGAATCCGGAGGCGTGCACGAGCGGTGGTGATCTTGGAAGTATGTAACCGAAGCATGGAGGTGGACACGGTCAACGGAGGGACGTACATGCGGTCGGATCTGGCAGGCAGCAGCACTGCTCGTCCTTCTCGGTTGAGGCTGAGGCGAAGCAGGGCATGGCGAGCAGACAGCAAGGCAAGGCAGCTCGGGGCGGCTGCGTGCCTCCAGGAGCGATGTAGGGCTGTAGACGCGCACGGAGAGAAGCTACGGACGAGAAGGAATGCCACGGCGGTGCTGGTCTCCGGCAAGGCGGCTGGAGTCGAGGAGCTTGGGGTGGCCACGGCGAGCGAGGAAGCAACATGGGGGAAGCAGGAGGTGAGGCAGAGCAGAGGCTTGCCGGTGGGATAGAGGAGAAACGGGCGCGGGGCGACGCTCCTCTCCGCCTCTCCTCCTGACGGCGCAAGGAGGGAGGAGACGAACGAGGGGAGAGGAAGGTGGATCGAGAGAAGGGGTTCGAGGGGAGATCGAGGAGATGGTGAGCAGGCGCTGGTGAAAGGAGGAAGGGAGCGAGGGGGGTTCGGGAAGACTGGTGGCGGCGCTCGAGGGAGATGGGGGTCGGGCAGAGAGGAAGGAGATCGAGCAAAGGCTCGCTAGGGTTAGGAGGGGTGTGGGCTGCGGCTGGGCCTAGGTGGGCCAGCGCAGTGGGGAGGTAAAAGGCCAGGGCCTTGGGCCTTTTGGTGGAGATTCTAAGAGGCCAGTCAGTGCAGGCTGCCTCTCACTCTCTCTCTATTAAACTATTTCCTTTAACAGAAAAAGCATAGAGAGAAGAGAAAAGAAGAGGGGGGTTAGGGAAAGAATTACGCACGAGGGATAATTTTTACGGACTCGTATA
This sequence comes from Triticum dicoccoides, assembly GCF_002162155.2. Classification (NCBI taxonomy): domain Eukaryota; kingdom Viridiplantae; phylum Streptophyta; class Magnoliopsida; order Poales; family Poaceae; genus Triticum; species Triticum dicoccoides. The sequence goes on from NC_041380.1 coordinate 265,135,484, forward strand.
GATGTGCACGGTCCACGAAAAATAGGAGAGGCATGATTGCAAGAATTTAATTCAAAGTCATTTGAATTTAATTCAAATGGTTTGAACAAGGACTAGGAATTAGAGGTGTCCAAAAATGTTTGGATTTTTGGTGGAGCTCCGGAAAATGATGAAAGAAATATAAGGCAAGGTTAGAGAGTCAACACTTGAAGAAGAAAAAGGCCAAGGGATTTAATATGCAAGTGTGTTAAGGTGAATTCCAAATAAATGGAATATTTATAATAGCTCCATAAATATTAGGAGGATAATGTTATAAAGAGAAGCCACTCTTCCCTTGATTTAAATGGATCGAAGATCCACACAAATTATTTAGTGGGTTTTAAAACGGGTTGCGTGATGACATGATGCAAGGCACATGATGCAAAGGGGAAAGCAACAAGCAAAACAAAACACATGACGAAACCCGGAATCCATGGATGGCATCTGAATCTCCGGTCTTGGGGCGTTACAACACTCCCCCACTACGAGAGGATCTCGTCCCGAGATCTAGGATGGCATTGGAGGGAAAATGGAAGAGGAAGACGAGAGGTAAAACTAAGTTGCTTATTTGACAAATGAGTGAAACCAAAGAACCTTGAAAAGTTGAACAAATTGAAAAAAAGAATACCACGGAGATGAACGAAGTTGAAAACACTCCGTTAGAAAAGAGCAACAAAGAAGAACAAATTCGGGCAGCACTCCGGTTTACAAGTGATAAGCAACTTGATAAGATGAAAAGAACTTGAGCAGAGGACACAACACTTCGGTTAAATGAATAAGCATGAAAAGAACATGATCTTTGACCGACCGAGATGATGGTTGAATATAGCAACAATACCATGCCTCCGGAACGAATGTTAGAATGGAATCAAAAGAACGGAGGGGAAAACGACATCTTCTATCTCAAATGAGCTTGACAAGGCATCTTTAGGAGAAGGGTCGAACGGAGTTGTTGGAAAACCAACAACGAATGGATAAGCTTGTTGTGGGCTTATGGAAAAAACATCTCAGGAACTTGAGGTGAAAACCTGCCATAAATGGAAACAAGATTGGATTGATATCAACAAGGAGACGAGAAACTATTTCACCGGGAGGATAAAAGAAGAACTTGGGTCATTTATAAGCACCATAATTAGCAAAAATCCTTAGGGAAGGCTTTAGGTTAAACATGACACAAGATAACTCCAACGAAGAGATTGATGGATTTAAAATACCTCATTCTTAACAACATGTGAATCATGAAACATGAACTCAAATTATCAAGAATGACATAATACCACCTCTAATGATACGGTAGAAAGAATTGCACCCCGGATTGCAAGATGAAGAATGCTTGAACTCCTCAGAAAAGAATCTTGATGAACACTTCGAGAAGGAATTAAATCCTTTATGAACCATCATGTAGCACCTTCATGAAGAACTCCGTTAAACAAAAGAATGATCAAACGGAAGGAAAGAGAAGTTGAAAACACAAGGTGAATCCTTGTATCGATTTAAATGAATCTCCGTGGTGAAATAATTGAAAAAGGTTGGAACTCCGGGAAAAAGAGAAGATGAAACAATTGAAATCAGGAATTTGATGAGCCTCCGGAATAGGGAATTGAGTTCACTCGATGAAACACGAATAAGAATTACATTATGCTTATTCTTCACCAATTTAAATTGATGAAGCAACATATTTGGCATATTACTTATTCTCGTAGAAAGGATTAAGATAGATATAGCATCAAACTTGGGAAGGTCTTCAACAATCCACCGGTAGAATTGAAACAACGAATGAATTGATAAGATAAAGAAGGAAGAGAAATGTTGGCCGAAACACCGTAAGAATTGAAAACGAACGAAGTAAAGGGGTGAATCACCAGTAAGAATTGTGAAATGAAGGAAGATACTTGAGACAATCTAGATACATGAGAACAAAGGGATCACGAACTGATTAGATATCACTTGAACGATGCACCGGTAAGATTGGAGAATGATAACTGACAGCTGAGAATGAATAAACCTGAATTGATGGACTCCGGATAACAAACTGAGAAGACTCTTGAATTGCTCCGGATGGGTGAAAAGAATTCCCACAATCGAAAATAATTATGAGAGGATTGGAACAAGCTAGAATCATGAATCTTGAAGAGAATGGAGCAAGATTGAGAGAAAAATCTTCTTCGGTCTTCCAATCTGAGAATGACGACGAGAAACACCACCATGAATTATTTAGACGCTCCGGAAGAATCAAAAGCGAAGAGATTGAGCCAACGATGAAAAGAATTTGACAGATCTTGGAGAAATACATTTGACTGATGATAACTCATTCTTACGTCAAACTTGGAAAAGAATTTGAGAAATAACTCCGGAAGAAAATTAGAAGAGTTAGGTAAGATCCTGGGAAAAGACCTGTGGGTTAGGGCCCACTCAAAAGATACACCATAGAACGATTGCTTGAAAAGAGAGATTGCACCGGTTGAATTAAAAGGCTTGAATGAGATAACATCCTCAAAAGAGTTTGAACGAAAGCAGAGTGGAAACACGAATCTTTGAGATATCTTCAGCACTCCCGAACAAATGAATAGCGAGAAGTGAATTATTATGAGGTGCACCGGCATAAGAAAAGCATTGAAACAAAGAAAAAATATGATCGACAAAGCTTGAATTGAATCCACCGGAGAAGAAAAGGAATGAAGAATGATGAACTTGTAGAGCATCTTCATGAGAATCACCAGATAAGAACATTTACGGAAAGGAATGGAGAGACTTCCCATCAATAAAAGGATACATGATTAAGAAATCTAAGTCCTTGAAGAAAAAGGGTGGGAGGGTGGGAAAATAAAGGAAAACTTGGGATGGATGAAACAAACAACGTTGAGAAGACTTGAGTTGATCTTGCGTTTGTTGAAAAAGATCGGATCCACTTGAAGAGAAGCACACCGGTTGAAAAGAAGTTGAAATGACAAACTCGATGATCAAGAAAGATTAGTATTCACATAGAAATATGAGAACACCGCTTAGGCAAGGTATGAAATCAACATTTGACTTCGAAGCAACTCGAATACCACAACTCAAAAACAAAACAAAGGATTGGCTTGCAGAATAAGCCGGAACAAACATATGATAGAGATTTCGTCCGAAGTTTTCGTGGTGGGGCCTACACAGGCTCGATCGTGCAACACGATCATGTACAAGGCAGTGCACATGACATATGAAGCATCCCCGAGTCAGCATAGCCAAGGACTCTTTAAGACACAACGAGACCACTGTAAAACCAACCGTGGATAGGCGGACCACTAAACGTCGAACCCCAATTTCATATCATACATCTGTCGGAAAGATATCCTAAGAGCTACTTGAATTCCCACTTATAAACTCCCGAAACTTTCCAGTTATGCAATCAGGTGTTGGGGATACAGGGGAAGCATAATATCTCACCCAAAACTAACAAATCCTACATCCAGCTGTATCCATCCTTCAACACATAACCAAGAAACCTTCGGAAATCATTTACCTCAACCTTCGAAAAGCATCCGTTATACGAGTTATGGCAATACTCCCGAACTCCTGCCCAGTACTGGGTGGCGTCGAGGTTATCTCACCAACAACTGCATAAAACAGATTTTCGATGTCAGCGAAACTCAGGTATTCCAGAACTACAACGATAAAATTGTGACGACAACACCTCGGAGCTCAACTCCCCGGGACACTGCCACAACCCCTAAATGTCAGGAGGCACCAAGAACAATGTTCTCGTCACAAAACCATCGGAATGATTCCAAGATACCCGCGTGATCCTAAAATTTTTTTAGTGAAATTTGAGAAGAGAAGAGTTAAAACTCCACATCAGGATGCCTCACCAGAGCGACGAAGGGACTGAGGAGTAAAAAGAAGTCCTACTCTCCGATATATATAATTCCTAAATGACTCAAAACATTTTTTCTAGACTCAACAACGCCAACGATTCGATCAAGTAGGGGACTCCTAAGGTCGAGGAAGGCTCTGATTACCAACTTGTAACGCCCTCGATGCGGCTATATCTCCCACGTGTCGAAGCACGACTTAGAGGCATAACCGCATTGAAAGCAATGTCGCAAGTGAGGTAATCTTCACACAACCCATGTAACACATAAGGGAAAGAGATACATAGTTGGCTTACAATCGCCACTTCACACAATACATGAATAAAGCATTACATCATCCAGATACAAACAAGGTCCGACTATGGAACCAAAATAAAAGAAGACTACCCCAAATGCTACACAGATCCCTGATCGTCCCAACTGGGCTCCACTACTGATCAACTGGAAACAGAACAACATAACGAACACGATCTTCATCGAGCTCCTCCTTGAGCTCGGTTGCGTCACGTGCACGGTATCATCGGCACCTGCAAACTGGTTTTGGAAGTAACCGTGAGTCACGGGGACTCAGCAATCTCACACCCTCGCGATCAAGACTATTTAAGCTTATAGGAAGGGTAAAAGGTATGAGGTGGAGCTGCAGCAAGCGACTAGCATATATGGTGGCTAACATACGCAAAAGAGAGCGAGAAGAGAAGGCAAAGCACGGTCGAGAAACTATGATCAAGAAGTGATCCTAGAACAACCTACGTCAAGCATAACTCCAACACCGTGTTCACTTCCCGAACACCGCCGGAAAGAGACCATCACGGTAACACACGCGGTTGATGTATTTTAATTAAGATCAACTTCAGGTTTTCTACAATCGGACATTAACAAATTTCCATCTGCCCATAACCGCGGGCACGGCTTTCGAAAGTTCAAATCCCTGTAGAGGTGTCCCAACTTAGCCCATCACAAGCTCTCACGGTCAACGAAGGATATTCCTTCTCCCAAGACAATCCGATCAAACTCGGAATCCCGGTTACAAGACATCCTCGACAATGGTAAAACAAGTCCAGCAACACCACCCGAATGTGCCGACAAATCCCGATAGTAGCTGCACATATCTCGTTCTCAGGGCACAACGGATAAGCAATCCGTACAACTAAACCAGCCCTCGAGTTTCCCCGAGGTGGCGCTGCAAGGGGCTCTAGTTTGGACCAACACTCAGAGGAGCACTGGCCCGGGGGGTTTAATAAAGATGACTCTTGAGTCCGCGGAACCCAAGGAAAAAAGAGGCTAGGTGGCTAATGGTAAAACCAATGTTGGGCATTGCTGGAGGAGTTTTATTCAAGGCGAACTGTCAAGGGGTTCCCATTATAACCCAACCGTGTAAGGAACGCAAAATCCGGGAACATAACACCGATATGACAGAAACTAGGGCGGCAAGAGTGGAACAAAACACCAGGCATAAGGCCGAGCCTTCCACCCTTTACTAAGTATATAGATGCATTAATTAAATAAGAGATATTGTGATATCCCGACAAATATCCATGTTCCAAACATGGAACAAGCTCCAATCTTCACCTGCAACTAACAACGCTATAAGAGGGGCTGAGCAAAGCGGTAACATAGCCAAACAACGGTTTGCTAGGATAAGGTGGGTTAGAGGTTTGACATGGCAATATGGGAGGCATGATAAAGCAAGTGGTAGGTATCATAGCAAAGGCATAGCAAAAGAGCGAGCATCTAGCAAGCAAAGATAGAAGTGATTTCGAGGGTATGGTCATCTTGCCTGAGATCCCACAAGGAAGAAGAACGAGTCCATGAAGAAGACAAATGGATGTAGCCAACGAGTCCTCACAAATGCAACGTTATCGGAACTAACCCGAAGAAGCAATACCGGAAAGAAAGCAAACAACATAGTAAACAACCACCACATAAACATGGCATGATGCACAACCAAGTATGATGCATGTTCGGTTTAAATATGCATGACATGGCAATATGCAACAAACAACACTACAAATTAAGTGGAGCTCAATATGCAACGGGTTGCATATTGACGGAACACCACATGACTTATTTAGTTCACTCTCGGTTAGGTACTCAACAATATTAAATGTTGGTTAACATGGCAAGAGGTGAAGCATAACAAAACTATATCATTTAAACAATTTAAATGGGGCCGGATATAACAAACAATGAATCCGGTAAATCCCCACATGCATTAGTAATTTATTGCAACAACAATTTAAACATTTTAATTGTTGTTATCATGATGCGAATGACATGAAAAAGTTTATGCAATTTTTATTAAAAGTTGACAAGAGCATTATGAAGCATTTTGTCATCGTGTCGGAAATGAAAAGGGGTGCCACGGCAACGATAACGGTAACGGTGCCACGGCAATGTTTCGGGTTCCGGTACTTGATTGAGATATCGATGCAAAGGGGAAATGTGCGGATGCACGCAAAAGATGGTGGGGCGCTCCCGGATACCGGGTTCCCACGGTTTAGTGGCATGGAAACGAGTGACAATATGGACATGGTGCAGACAAAGGGGGCATCTCATCCAACATGCATTCATTCATTCACGGGCGTCGTCTCGGGGTTATACCTTCGAGGCTGAACTTTTCGGAATGGATCAAGTTCAGAGTGGGAACTAGGCGTTCTCGCGACGGCGGTAGTGGAAGTAGTCGTATATGACGATGATAGAGGTACTCGCGACTGTAGTGGTACACGTTCGTTTCCGGAGAGGTACTTGACGAATCCAACATTTTCTTGGCGTCGGTAGTGGTACTTGGCAAAACGCATGTCAACGGTTGTTGTGCTCGTATTGTCATGGAGGTAGTTGTTCACTCGATGGTCTTATCGGAACATCGTCAACGGTAGAGGTCCACCTTGGCATTCCAAAGGGGTACTTGTCATCGTGGTACTTGGCGAAAAACACGTTGAGGGTACTTGTTCTCGCATCATCGTGGAAGTAGTCGTTCGGGCTCCCGTGCGAACTTGTCGGTCTTGGTCTCCGCAGCGTAGTTGTGCAAAAGTGTCGTCGGGCTTGGACGAATCCAGAGGCGTGCACAAGCGGTGGTGATCTTGGAGGTATGTGACCGAAGCATGGTGGTGGTCATGGTCAACGGAGGGACGTACGTGCGGGCGGATCTGGCAGGCAGCAACACTGCTCGTCCTTCTCGGTTGAGGCCGAGGCGAAGCAGGGCATGGCGAGCAGACAACGAGGCAAGGCTGCTCGGGGCGACTGCGTGCCTCCAGGAGCGATGTAGGGCTGCAGGCGCGCGTGGAGAGAAGCTGCTGACGAGAAGGAAGGCCACGGCGGTGCTGGTCTCCGGCAGGGTGGCTGGAGTCGAGGAGCTTGGGGCGGCCACGGCGAGCGAGGAAGCAACATGGGGGAAGCGGCAGGCGAGGCAAAGCAGAGGCTCGCCGGTGGGATAGAGGAGAAACGGGCGCGGGGCGACGCTCCTCGCCGCCTCTCCTCCTGACGGCGCAAGGAGGGAGGAGATGAACGAGGGGAGAGGGAGGTAGATCGAGAGAAGGGGTTCGAGGGGAGATCGAGGAGATGGTGAGGAGGCGCTGGTGAAAGGAGGAAGGGAGCGAGGGGGGTTCGGGAAGACTGGTGGCGGCGCTCGAGGGAGATGGGGGTCGGGCAGAGAGGAAGGAGATCGAGCAAAGGCTCGCTAGGGTTAGGAGGGGTGTGGACTACGGCTAGGCCTAGGTGGGCCAGCGCAGTGGGGAGGTAAAAGGCCAGGGCCTTGAGCCTTTTGGTGGAGATTCTAAGAGGCCAGTTAGTGCAGGCTGCCTCTCACTCTCTCTCTATTAAACTATTTCCTTTAACAGAAAAAGCATAGAGAGAAGAGAAAAGAAGAGGGGGGTTAGGGAAATAATTACGCACGAGGGATAATTTTTACGGACTCGTATAGATGTGCACGGTCCACGAAAAATAGGAGAGGCATGATTGCAAGAATTTAATTCAAAGTCATTTGAATTTAATTCAAATGGTTTGAACAAGGACTAGGAATTAGAGGTGTCCAAAAATGTTTGGATTTTTGGTGGAGCTCCGGAAAATGATGAAAGAAATATAAGGCAAGGTTAGAGAGTCAACACTTGAAGAAGAAAAAGGCCAAGGGATTTAATATGCAAGTGTGTTAAGGTGAATTCCAAATAAATGGAATATTTATAATAGCTCCATAAATATTAGGAGGATAATGTTATAAAGAGAAGTCACTCTTCCCTCGATTTAAATGGATCGAAGATCCACACAAATTATTTAGTGGGTTTTAAAACGGGTTGCATGATGACATGATGCAAGGCACATGATGCAAATGGGAAAGCAACAAGCAAAACAAAACACATGATGAAACCCGGAATCCATGGATGGCATCTGAATCTCCGGTCTTGGGGCGTTACAACAGGGTTTCCTTAGTGTTGTCTGAGCAGAGTGCACAATTATAATCATCAAGATGCATACTCTTTCTGTTGAGAAGGTTTCTTGTGTTGATCCTGTCATGGAGGAGCAGCTAGTTAATATCTTATGTCTCAACCTACAAGATGTTTTCCAAATCTGTTGGAAGATCGGGTGAACTAGACTGGGTCCTCTCATGTGGTGACACATTTTGATGGACGAGTAGCCTTTAGTAGACCCCAGAATGCACCATTCAAGTGAGTTACTGGAAATTGGTTTGTGTTGCAGCTGCTGAAGAAGTTTGTTATATTGATGGAAGGCTTGTTGTGACGTTGGAGTGTGGAAAAGTTCTGGTAAGTCATGGCCACGAATAGCAGACTTCAAGGTTTCAAAATCATTTCTTGCAAAAGAGTGAAGCTCAGGGAATTTGGTTTCAAGTGGTTGATCCCACTAGTTATCAGACCACAGATGTGTAGAGTCTCCTGAGTGTGCCTTGCAGATTGCAATTTTTTTATAGATTGGCAGTAACTTGAGTATTGCTTTCCACCAAAATGATCCCACCAGTCTCTCACCAGGGAGAGAATTGGAGTAGTATGATTCCCAAATGATATTGATCCATGGAATATCAACCTTATTAAATAATATGCAGTTATTTCAGAAGAAGAGCCTTGTTGTGGGTCTCAATATCCAATATCCCTAGTCCACCGTTGGATTTAGGTTGACATGATGTGTCCCATGCTATGAGTGCTGCACCTCTCTCAGTTGATCCAAATGTTCTCCAAAAACCATTCTTTAGGTAAATGTTTAGTTGTTTGACCACTGTTTTCGGCAGCTTGAGGGAGCACATGGAGAAAATTGGCAAGCTGGAGAACACTAATTTAATGAGAGTTAATTTGTCTCCAGTGGAAAGCAGAGTTGAACATCCAAGCAATCTATTTTCTACTCTCTTTAGTAGAGGCAAGTAGTCTTCCGCTCTAGGTTTATGCAGGCTGAAAGGTAATCCCAAATAAGTTGAGGTAGTTTTCCAATCTGACAGCCAAAGATTGAAGACAAATACTGCATCTGCTCATCAGAAGTGTTGATGGGTATCATGATTGACTTGCTGTAGTTAACTTTCACACCAGTGAAGGCAACAAAGTGAAGGAGTAGGTTCTTGATATGCATCAGTTGGGAGGCCTCAGCTTTTACAATGAGGATGGTATCATCAGCATATTAGATGACAGGAAAGTCAGGGCTTGATTGATGTACCAATGGTGCTTGAATCAAAGAATTATGCATTGCTTCATTCATCATATATTGTAGCAGATCTACTGCAAGCACAAAGATGAGAGGTGATAGAGGGTCACCCTGCCTTACCCCACATTTGCATAAGAACTGTTTTCCAGGTACCCCATTGAGCAGCACGGAAGAAAATCCAGTGCCATAAATCATTTTAATCCAATTAATCCACTTGGATCCAAAACCTTTGGCTTGTAAGATCTCAATAATAGTATCATGGTTGAGCATATCAAAGGCCTTCTCAAAATCCAATTTCAGGAGAATCACATCTTGATTTGACTGGTAACATTGATGAATGTATTCATAAGACCAAGCTAAACAACCTTGAATGCATCTGTTGGATAAACATCCATATTGGTTGGGGTGAGCTTGAGAATCTTTTTTTGCAATCTATTGGCCAGCAGCTTGGTAAAGATCTTCAGAGTACAGTTTAGTAGGGAGATTGGTCTGAAGTCATTTGGTTGTGCAACATCATATTTCTTGGGGATCAGAGTAATGAAAGAATAATTAATACTCTATAGATTTACTATGCCCAAATAAAAATCTTCAATAAGTCTGTAGAAATCAGGAGCCACAATGTCCCAATAGGTTTTGAGAAATGTTGCATTAAATCCATCTGGTCCAGGTGCTTTATCAGCATGCATCTTCCTAATAACCCCATCAATTTCTTGCTTAGTAAATGGTAGCTCTAGGTTAGACAAATCATCATGCTGCACAAGTGGAGACTGAAGCATAAGTGGGTTTTCAATTTTGGAAACTTTTCCCAATCTCTTCTTGAATGCTCTGAAAAGGATAACAATTTTAGCATGATGGTCAGCATGATCATGATCATCTTCATCTTCCAACAAGCAATGTGGTTAAATCTGTGTTTTATGGTGGCTTTGGCCTAAAAGTACTTGGTATTTGCTTCCCCTATCTTGATGTTTCTGATGGTAGCTCTTTGTTTCCAATAAATCATCTGTTGTTCATTAATAAGACTCAAATGATCAATAAGAATCCTTCTGCCATTAGATTCCTCCACAGACAAGTCCCTATGTTCCTCAATGACATCATGGAATAGAATCATGAAGTTGATGTTCTGAATAGTATCTTTGAGATTTGAAATAGATTTGGCCCAGATCTTTAAGCCCGTCCTAAGCCTGTTGAATTTAGCAGCAATGCATTTAGCACTATCTGCTTCATGTACTTCTTGCTCCCAGTTATTTCTAACTACATCCTTGAATTGGGGGTGCTTGAGCCAGAAATTTTCAAATATGAAAATATGGGATCTAGGAATGCAGGTGCCCACTTTGATAACAATAGGGATGTGGTCCGAAGTGGTTTTGGCAAGAGGAATGGCTTGAGTGGAAGGAAACATGAGAGTCCAAGCTTCAGAAGTAAAACACCAGTCCAACTTTTCCAGAAGAGGGGCATCTTGCATATTGCTCCAGGTGAACTTTCTGCCTTTCAGAGGAATTTCAACAAGTGCTTGATCATTGATTGCTTCATTAAACAAGAACATGTCATTTAGACTACCACCATCTCTGTTCCTATTGTAAGGATATCTTATGTAATTAAAGTCACCAGGACAAGCCAATTTTCATCATCCCCCACTTGATAATTCTTGAACCAATCAAGAAAAAAAATTCTTGCATCTTGTTGACAAGGTCCATAGATGTTGGTGAGCTTCCAAGTAGTCCCAGAGAGTTTACAAGTAAAATTGATGGTCAAGGAGAAATCATTCTGGTGTATCAACAACCCAGAGAACAATTTTTCATTCCAGGCAATCATCAACCCTCCAGAAGCACCATTGGATGGAAGAAATTCAAATTTTGTGATGTTATTAGGACATAATTTCCTAATCTAAGCATATTCAAAATGCTCTCTCTTAGTTTCTTGGAGGCAGATGATGGAGTAAGCAGATTCAGCAATTTTATTAGATAGAGCATCCCATTTCTTAGGGTCATTGATGCCCCTAATGTTCCAGTTCAGAATATTCCAGCTTCTCTTCATGAGGATTGCAGTAAACTGGAGGGAGGAGGGGAGAGACTGGTACTTGGAGAGCCCATTACAACACATACAGATTAGAGCAACCAGAACAAGCAGAATAACACATCATACATCAACCCAGAGAAAATGACACACTGATATATGGAATAACAAGTTTGTCCCACAGAATTCATAAGGGAAAGGACCCAGTCATACACCACATAACCAAGTAGTCTCATGAGACCAAAAGATCAGGTACTATAACAGAAGATAGAAGAAAAGGGCTTGCTACTTGACATTCTTCCCACCAGTGGCCCCTTCCTTGGTCTTGCTGGCACCTTCCTTTGACTTGGGGCCAACCTTGGGCTTCTTTATCTTGGTGGTAAGTTTATCTTCTGAAGTATCTTGAGCATTGACCTTGCAATAAGCACTGTTCTGATTCTTAATAATCTTAGCAGGTAATGGCGAATGGAAAGAATGACATGCCATGCAGTTTTTATCCATGCAAACTGATTTTTGTATTCTTTATTAATCTTTTGCAGTCTACAACTTCTGGATATCATCACCAAAAAGCATAGTCCATTCACTTTGTCAAGGTGAAGTACGTATAAGAGTATACAGTAAAAACAACCAATAATTCATGCCAAATAACTTTGATATCTCTCTCAAACCTCCCATGGTTAGCACCAGTAACTCTTATATTTTACATGCCTTTACACTTATAATGCTACGTCAACAAAAAAAATCTTCAAAAAATGCTGCTAGCAGAACATGAAAGCCTAAACATGCAACTCTAGCGGTAGCAGACTGGCAGTCAGGAACATTGGCATCATCGTTTTGATAGCGATGATAGAATCGACAAGTTTGCTTCTATCTACAACCTATTTTAGTATATTTGGCACACAAGATCTAACCCTGAGAACTGATGTGCGTTGATTTCTGCATCTTGAGCTCATTCTCGGTCATCAAATTCTCCACCGACATCTTGGATTTGCCTTTGTCCCTCACATGTGAATCGTGCTCTTGTCTCAACTTTTCCCAATTTTAACCTTAAAGATGGCTGTCAAGTCAGGCTCACAACCCTCCTTCGGATTGGGCGCTTCCTGGCCATCCGTTCTGAGTAAATTCTTCTCCTTGGCTTCCCTCGACCATCACCAATCACGGGCCTCGTCTCCCCCATGCTGCTTCAGCTGGGTCAAAAATTCCACGCCTGGAATTGCAATCACGCCCTTAATCATATTTTGATATTGCTGACAACATAGTTATAGAGGACTAATATGGTTGTTAAGAATATCTACAGGTTTCCCGCAAAAAAGAATATCTACAAGTTTTGTCCCCAGATGTCTTTTGTGTGGATCATGGACCGTCTAAAATTAATGAAAACTCAAGACATATGCCAAGCTAAAGAAAAGAAGTATTTTCTATTCTATTTTAGGTTTAGGTATCCTGCAATATTAAAACGGTTTCACCATGGAAGTGCAAAAGGTCTTGCCGAGGTTAGATCTTACTTAACCCACCATAGAAAAATCCAGTGCCAAAAAACCTCTCAAAATCCAAACTTCTGTCCTGCCAAAAAGTTCACTTTGCACCTGCGGCGGTCGTCCATGCACTTTATGCCCAGACTGTCCAGGTAGAATGGTTTTGGCAACCAAAGCTCAGAAATATTGTCCGGACAATTGCCGGATTGTCGGGGCAACTGTCTGGGTGTGTCCATACTGTCTGACCAATGTCTGGGCGTTTGTCTAGGCTGGAGGGGTGTGACACCTGAGAGCTCAAAATCCTGGCCGAACTATACGGGCAGTTCTGGTCAGACTATCTAGCCCTTGTACTCTTCACTCATTCTCTCAGCTATTGGTTTGAAGTTTCAAGCAGCCGGACAGTCCGCTCACTTTTCGTCGAGACTGTCGGGCACTTTCCGCTCAGACCGTCCAAACATAAGTTATTAGCCTAATAACTTCTAGTTCCATGCATGCCATATATACCCCCTCTACAACTCCGGTAGTGGGTTGACAACTACATTAAGAAAAACCCTAGAACACCCAAGTGCTCCCTTTCACTTTCTCCTACACCAAATCCAAGATTTCAGAGATATTTGTGGGAGTTCTTGAGAGAGATTTCTCCAAGTGATAGATCCACTCTTTCTCCCTGTTTTAACCCAAGAAATTCGTGATTTGAGCTAGTTTTGAGCATTTCCCCTTGATCTTGTTACTCTTGGAGGTTGAAGACTCCTAGGCGGTAGGAGTTCTTCAAAGAGGAATCAATTGTTGTGATTACCCACCAAAAAAGTTAGTGAAGGATTGTAGGCCGCCTCAAGGTCTATCGCTAGTGGTTGAGAATCAAATTCATTGTGATATCTCAACGAGAATATGGTGAGCCTTCGTGGTGTTGGTGTACCTTTGTGGTAAGACCAATCCCTCCAATAGTGACTAGCTTCCCTCCAAGGAAGTGAACATCATGATACATCTGTGTCTCTTGAGTTTCAGTTATCCCTAACCCTAACCCCTTAGTTGTGGTTAGTTTGTTTCATTGTTCTTGCAATTGATGTATCATATTGTGTTATTTAGTTTCAACAAATTGTTGTTATCATCCTTGCTAGAAACTTGACTCACCTTAGCAATTGTAGGATCACATTTATATTCCACATTTGCCTAAATTGCTAGTAAGTAACTAAAATTTGTAATTGTATGTATGCAACCCCTCTAGGTCCATCTTGATCCTTTCAACATCGCCACCCTCTTCCTCTCATGCGCGATCCTCTCCTCTCCACCCTTGCCTCCCTCTTTCCTTGATCTCTGGTCGCCTTTGTCCTCCCCCGGACGCCCTTGCCTCTTTCCTCTCCCATAGGAGGTAGGTGCATGAAGAGGATCTACTACTTCCTCGGTGCCTCCGAGGTAGCACTACCTCCTCCCTCATGTGCAGCCTAAGAGATCGTCCATTCCCTTTCCCTCTTCCTTCATCGTGCTCGTGCCGAGCACCTCCTCCACCCCAACCCTCTTTGTTGTGCAAGCCGACAAAAGGAGAAACAACAATGACCCGAGCTCCACTACCTCCGTCCCTGGCTCGTATTCCTCGTGTGTGGCGGCCGATAGGAGACTGCCTAGAGCAAAACTATGGCATATGGGTAGCTTCGAGTTGTGGTAGTGGCCCTCTCCCGAAGATCCTTTCCCTAACAACCTCCTATGTCGAGGCTCAGATCACAATCGACGACAATGGCCCGCTCTCTGGCTAAGGTGGGGAGCATGTGATGTGTTGGCCTAAAGTAGCATTTACTACAAAGATCGACGTTCAGGTTCTTATGGTCGCCACCCACCATGTTGTCTAGAAGCAGTGGATTGTTGCCAAGTTACCTAGCCCCCTCATCCTCATTCCTTCATCGTGCTTCTCATATGTATCCAGGGCAATGAAAAGTCACAACAACGTAGCCCATCGACTCCATCCCTTCTGCGTGTGCCTGACTTGGTGCTGGTCTCCTTTCCTAGTCGCCAGTTCATGTACACTGTTAAATCTGTTTGGAAATTTTTACTAAGGAAGCACTTGTGTTCTTCTTGGTTCATCTATTGTATTGTGTGTATAGTGATGTCTTAAATGACACTTACGTTGGAAGGCCACTGAAATTATCCATGCCATGACAAATTCTTTCAGATTTTTACTGGATCGCATGCACAAACAGATTAACGGTTGTTCTGGTAAATCCATGTTCAGGATTGGTTAATAAAATTTTCTGTAAAAGGACATTCAACATCACTTAAGGCTCAATATTCACCTTCCGCTTCTGCAGTTTCCCAAATGAGATTCATTTGTCTATTTACCGTGTATGATGCTACTTTTTCAAAGATTTTCGATGTTGCATGTGAAACTTGGTGCTGTTGTGTAATGGCGTAGCTAGCTATACCCCTCTTTGGTGTAATTGAGTGCTGAAGTTATCTGATGTAACTCGATTAAATCCTGGTTGCCGTTATACGGATATGAAATATATGATGTGTTTTATAAGAAATGTCAATTTGATTACTAGATGGATTATCAAATAATTGGCTAATTACCCTGCTTATTGGGGTTTTCTATTACATACGGTTATTTAGACAACACCGTGGGCGATGAAGTCAAAGAAACCACACGGTTTCTAGAAAGTATGCGTGTTGGATCAACTAACAATCGCACATGGCTTCCGGCAGAGAACTGTTTGCGTTAGGCCTCATTGCACAAATGTTTCCACACAAAAAACTATGTGTGATATACATACAAACGAAAACGTTTTTCTGGGATTCACTGTGTGGGATGTACATACAAATAGAAACTATTGGGCTTCCATGCCTCGCCCAATCGCACACGAGCTCATTTTGCCCCCGTCGG
Organism: Triticum dicoccoides; assembly: GCF_002162155.2. NCBI lineage: Eukaryota > Viridiplantae > Streptophyta > Magnoliopsida > Poales > Poaceae > Triticum > Triticum dicoccoides. The sequence continues at coordinate 265,151,347 of NC_041380.1, forward strand.
TGTGGGTAGAGGGCCTATCCCCGACAGTTTCTGGATCGCGTGGGAAGGACCCCCTATTGCACACACTCACTAGGTGACGGTTTAGAACTCCGTCGTGGAAAGGGGGTAAAAACCGTTTGTATAGCACGTCTTTGTGTCAGTGCTTAGATGTGCAACACATGAAATAACATTTTTCTTTAATCAATGAAGACTAACCCTCTAAATGTCAAGAAATTAATGAAGAATTTGATTCTCAGAGCCCTATGACAATTGTATGCGGTGTCTGAAATTATCATTCTTATACGGTGGGTCACGTCACCAACCAAAGTTAAAAATCTTCAAATTTGAGTTTTTCGTCATTTTGTAAATTCTTAAAATTTTCAAATTCCTCAAGTTCGCAATTTTTTCAAACTTTTCGACTAGTTCTTCATTGATTATATATATATAGGACATCACTGTTATGATCATGGTATTAGAATAACTATTTGAATCACATCCAACCCTATAAGGGTCAGACTGCTCCCTCACGAACTTTCTGAACTGGACGAGACTTGCATGTTCCCCTCCCGTGTGCCCATCCGTGCTCCCGCATACATGGCTTGATTTGATTGAAACAAAATAAGGTCCGGCCCCACCCCTTAAAATCAGGAGGAAGATGATTAGATTAGAAAGAAAAAAGAAAAAAAAACTACCGTCGAATGAGGTGGGAGCATGAATAGGAGCACGGAAAGGGAGTAGGCAAGCCGGATCCTTTCGAACTCCCCGAAACCCAAGCAAGAACGGGCCCAACAACCCGTATTCCACCTCCCGATTCCATTGCCCGGGACCGCCGAGCCACCCCGCTGCCTCGACCGCCGCGAGCCGCCGCCATCGGCCGAGCGCGCCTCCCAGGCCCCGCCCATTGTGTGCCTCCTGGTCACCGCGCGCCACGCCCATACTCCCCGAGCGCTGCCCACCCGATGCAGCACCCCCTCCCCCCCCCGCGACCGCCACCGCCCGATGCAGGTCGCCCCGAGCGCCTCCACGCACAAATCCGGCCGAAGCCAGCGAGATCCACCACCGCACCCCCCGCTCGCTCCTCCATCTCTGGGTCCAGCCCAATCCCCCTCACCCACAGACCAACTCGCCGGCCGCTGCCACTTCCTGCCCCTGTTGGCATCCTCCTGGCGTGCCATGGCCCCGTCCTCTCCTCCACGGCGCCGTGCTCTCCTGCACCTCAACAACGGCGTTGCCGCCAGCCAATACCGCCTCCGGCCTCCGGCCACACAGCCGCCGGTGACTCCCTTTCCCTGCAGCCGCTCGGGCTTCTCCGTGGAGGTCTCTCACCGTCGCCACCCTGCAACCCCCGCATCAGCTTCTGTCAGCAACCTTCCCGTTGGTGCTTTTTTAGGCCTCATAGCACCGGTGCGGTCAGTGCTCCTTGCAATCCCAGCGACTGAAGCCTGCAGGGTCTGCACGCCCAGAACAGCGCCAAGAACGATGCTTTTCCTGAACTAAAGATGTTGAACTGAATCTTCTGACATATCTAAATTTCCATTGCTCTGTTCTCCCGTGGGTAGTACAATACATTATTATGTTTCGTCCAGTTGATAAGTACTGGTGGTAAATTTCTACAAAGAAGAAATGATAGCAAGGAAAACTGCCATTCACAGAAGCACTTCACGAATGAATTACTACTTGGATCTTGCATCTGGAAATATCTACTTAGTACGTAGCTAGTAATTCCAGTTTGTGTGACTTCACGCCAGGCCAGCAGTGTGAGATATTAGAAGTGAAAAAGGAGTCTAGGCTAAAGAAGTTAATGATCCTTTGTTTCTTCGTCTGTGTTCTTTTACCTGAAGTGAGTTTCCGTCGATCTATGCGTTCTACATGGATGGTTAATGCATTATAAGGTCACTACCATTGTAGAAAAGAGTTGCCCGAGGCATTTATTCTGTTCTATATATTGTTTAGTCCACTCGTAATTTCAGTCTTGAACTATTGAACTGTACTACGTACTATCTCACTTGGCTTTTTAACATGCATGTATAACAGTGGTAGCAATTGTAAATAAATGTTAAGTAAATGGCACCTAGAAAAAAATGTTAATTCTCGAAGTTCAAATTTAATAAATTACAGAGTTCAAAGAAAAAGTAATGGGTGTACAAATAAAAAACTCACAAGGATTTTCTTGTAATAGGAAAAAGATAACTAAAATGATGAAACGAAAATAGCAGAGGTGTTCAATATTTGTTACAAATATATATATATTTCTCATTTATTTTCATGTTGCTATTTGTGTTCGCTATTTTCTGTTTTGTGCTTGGTAGTGCAAAAACAAAGAAGTTCAAATTAAATTAGCATTCAAAGTTTATATTAAAAAATAGAATTATCCTATGCCTAAAAAGTGAAAGCCAAGAAGTTCAAATTTTTAAACGATATTAGTTCGAACATTAGAAAAGATGGATTTATCAAGTTTCTTAAAAAATAGGAAGTTCAAATTTTCAAAACGGAGCAATTCGGTTTAAAATAATCAAGCAAATTAAGAAAAATTGAAGTAGTTCGATGTATACAAAAAACTCAAATTCTTCTTGCTTCTAGGCAAAATAAAAGTATGAAATTCAAATTCAAAAAAAAGTTGTTCGATGTTTACTTAACAATCATTTTTTATCTTCATAGGAATACAAGAAGTTCAATTTAAAAAAAGGAGTAGTTCAATGTATATAAAATAACCTGAGTATTCACGTTACTAGAGAATAAAGCCAAGAAGTTCAATTGAAAAAAGTGGAGCAGTTTGATATTTATTTGTAAAATCAGTTTTTTCTAGTTACTAAAGAATAAGACCAACAAGTTCAATTTTAAATAACGAAGAAGTTCGGTGTTTCTAAAAAAAACTCCAATTTTCACATTTCTAAAAAAACACAAAGAAGTTCAAATAAAAAAGTTAGAGTAGATCGATGTCTATAAAAAACTCAAGTTTTTTTCATTACTAAAAGCGAAACAGAGAGAAGTTCAAATTAATAACTGCCAGAAGTTCATCTACTGCCTGGTGTGTGTTTTCAAATGAGAAAAAAGAATAAAAAGTTAAAGTATAAAATTTTAGTTGCAAGAAGTTCAAGTGCTCGCCACGGGAAAGTTCAAAACTTCTTATGAGAGAGGTAATCAGCATGGTATATCATTTGTGCAACTCCGATGAACGGGTGAGAAATTATGAAGAAAAATACGTGGCAGAGTTCAAAGTGAAAACAATAGGAAGTTCAACTACTACACGGAATGCATTTCAGATGAGAATAAAACGAATAAAAAACTAAAAGCCTAAAAGGTTTGTTCCTAGAAGTTCCCGTGCTCCTCCCGCACAATAAAAAATTTCTAGTACAAGATGTCTGTCGTTCAATTACATGTTCAAAAAAGGCAAAAACGACGTTGTTTTCGCCATTTTGAAAATTGCTCTCAAACGACAACGAATTCATCACAACCGTCTACACGAAAAAGCTGATCATATTCATAAGCTTTCCAACAGTATATTATTATACACTACATATGGTCTTCGTGTAGATATATCATTTTCCATCCTCTTGGAAGCTTCAGCATTCTAAATGATTGGAACAAAAACAATATAATGTTAGTGTGACGGTACTTATGTATGTTGGTACCAAGCTTGATGATGTGTTTGTGTGCTACACTTGATGATATATATTGGCTCTGCATGTAGCACATGAAGAGTATGTGTATTGTTGTGTGTAATTTAATTGAATTTCAATAGCATGCGAAATTCATGTTTCAGAAATTCCGAACTCCACATGTACCACATACTGAAGAAATTTATCTATGAACAAAAACGGACCACCTAGGCCATTTCACTGATGGTAAAAAAGCCTAAAAATGTCGCAAGACAAAAAAACTAAAATTCAAATTATGTAACATAGTTAGTTCGTAGAAAGTGAAAAAAATATAATTTTGTTTTGTAAGTTTAACCATTTCTAAAAAATGCCTTGAAGTTCAAATTTAAATAATAGGGTGGTTCAATATTTATTACAAACCTGTGATTTCCCCGTTACCATAGAATAAACCAAGAAGTTTAAAAATAAAAAATGTTGCAGTTCGAAAAGTTTATAAAAAATGGTGTTTCTACATTTTACTAAAAAAGTGGAGAAGCTCAAAGTTATATTGCGGGACATCCACCTCCAATTACATGTTTTAAAATGGAAAAAATGATGTCCGACCTTCAATTGCATGCAATTCGACGTGAAAACAACGAGAAGTTCAAGTACTGCAAGGAATGCATTTCAGGTGAGAATAAAAGTATAGAAAAATAAAAGCTTAAAAAGTTTGTTGAAATAAGTTCAAGTGCTCTATCAGGGGGAGTTCAAAATTCTTGCAAGAGAGGTTACCTTGTATTTCCATGTTCAAAAACACAAAAAGAAATTGTTTTTTGCATTCTAAAATAATTCTCTCAATCCACAAAGAAGTTCAGTTATTATTTGGGAGCAATTTGATTTCAAAAACAAAATAAGAATTTCAAATTATAAAAATGGAAAAAGTTCATGTACTACATGGTGTGTGTTTAATATGAGAAAAATGAATTAAAAGGCAACGTCCAATTTTGTTGTTGTTATAAGTTCAAGTCCTCAGTCAGAGAAAGTTAAAAAACTATTGTGAGGGAGCTTGGAAACGAGGAATATCATTTATGTAACACTGATGAATGGATGAGAAAATTACAAAGAAAAAACGTCACAGAAGTTCAACGTGAAAACAACAGGAAGTTCAACTACTACAGTGAATGAATTTCAGAAGAAAAACTTTTAAAACCGCTGTGAGTATGACAAAATGATCAACAAGCGAAAGTTGCGTGTTTACAACAGTTTTCCATCAATATATCACTTGCTCAATTCCGGTGAGTGGATGGAGAGCTACGAGCAAAAAAAAAAGCACGTGACAAACAGAGTGAAGTTCAAGTAGACATGCCGAGAAGTTCAAGTTCTTCACGCGGAGAGTTTTGGGAGAATCTATTTCGCGATAAAGGCAGAACGCATGGTCTTGATGTTTTCAAAATTACTTGAAAACAGCTAGGAATCAAAGAAAACCATCTACATGAAAAAGTTTCGCAATTTCCGTAGCTTTTCAACGGTATATTATTTGCCCCATTTCGATAAAGTTTGTAGAAATTGCGGCCAAAAAACTTTTTTATTCATTTTCAAAATTGACTTAAAACCGTAAGTAATTGGAGAAACAATATATACCACAAAGTTCCGCATTCCCTGAAGCTTTCCAACACCATATCATTTGCTGCATTCGGTCGTACGGTTAAAAAATTAGCTAGAAAATACAAACTTAGTGGGACTTGTACCGTTTTCTAAATTACTTTTAAACCATTCAAAATTAGAAAAAACTTTCAACATGGAAAAGTAGCGCATTTTCATAAGATTTACAATGCCATATCATTTGCCTCAATTGGATTAGCCGTTTACAAGTGGCATCGAAAATACGAACTCGGCTGTTCGGTTTCTGAAATCTTATGATTTTCTAAATTACTCTTTAAATAGGGAATTAGAGAAAACTTTCAACATGTGGAAGGAGCAGTTTTGTAGAAGCTTTCCAATGCCATATTATTTCCCTCATTCCGATAAACGGTTTAGAAATGCAATCGAAAATACGATTCATGTTTTTTATGAAGAAAAAATGGTTTTCAAAACTGCTCTTAAACCGCCTACATTTTGCCAAATATTTAACTTGGTTCATGATACTCGTGTCCATAGCTTTCCAACGTTATATCGCAAGCCCCATTTGGGCAATGTTTGCGGAAGTTCAACCTAGCACTGGGGAAAGTTCAGGTCGAACAACTCGGGTAGTAAAATTGCAACAAAGGCATGTTTCATCACGACCCGAGAGAAAATCCGCTAATGAGCGAGATTCCTAGTTAAAATAGGCATTTAGTTGCTAAAAACCGTTTGCATATTACACTTACATCACATACAACATGATTGACCAGAAAAATTTGCGCGGGGAGACACGATTTTAAAGGTAGCCGGAAGGTCGGGTTCCTACAGAGGGAAGTTCAGGTTGTGTAACTCAGAAAGTTCAGGTTGTGATCAGGATAATATTCTGATCCCGTGATCAGAATAGTGTGATAAACGGTTTAGAAATGCGTAGAGTTTTCAATGTCCTTGACATCATTCACTTATTGCTATTTCTTCAAGTTGATTTTTCTCTAAGTGAATGTGATCGGACCCCTTCCCCCTCTATGCTAAACTCAACCCAGTCTGTTCACAAATTCTTCATGTGTGTTCTATTTGAAACCCGTTCAAAGTCTTCACTGTGTCCTTGACAGCTAAAGAATTTGCGAACAAAGCATTAAAATTTTCATATCTGAATTTTTGGCAGTTGCCGCTCAAACCGTTCCACTTGCCACGATGGATTATTTTACTCACCCACGATCCCCCACGATCTCCACCTCTCAGTACGTGGGTGACACATGTCGTTAGGAACCTCGTCGCCGTCGTACTCACGCCGCCCATGGAAATCTTCACTCCGCCGCCGCCGTAGTTGTCTCCCGCCGCTGAGTTAGGGCGTGGGAGATCTGGACCGTCGAACTTCTCCATCTCCACTCCTAGTTCATCGTGTTCTTCATCAAGGGTAATTAAAATATGATTTTAGTGCCCTAGTTTGATTCTTATGATTTTGACAAGATCCTCAAAAGGTGTTTATTCTTCAACAATCCACTCCTTAAACACCACAATGCTTCATTTCCTTGATTTATTTCTCTAAGCTATGATTTTCCTCAAGATTTCTCAATTGTGTGGATTTTCTAATCTGTACAACTCTGGAACTTGAGTCAAGAACACTTAGTGAAATTCCTCAAGACATCTATGGTCAAATTCCTCAAATTGATAATCTTTTTGAAAAAATTCTGAGAACGCATATGACCTCTCCAAATTCTTCGCACCTATACTCTATTCACGGGTACAAAATGTTTGCTGATGAATCTCTAGGTTTTCATCAACTTAACTCATTTGCAGCTTTCCTTGAACAAAAATTGCATAGGTCCTCAGAATCATCAAAAGTTCAAAATCCTCAAGTGAGGAAAATGACAAATGGGAAAAGACCTCAGAAAGGAGGAAAGAGGCCAGAGACAAACACAACATTTGAAATCCCTGAGGATATCTATGATGAATATTGCACACGAGATGAAGAATGTTATGAGAAAGAAAACAAGAACCAGCGAAAAGTGCGCATTCAGAGAATTGAGAGAAGATGGGCAAAGGAATGGACGGAATATCGCTATGTTACTCTCAAGTACATAAAGAAATTTGCCGTAAGCCCTCCATGCTCAAGACCACCACTAGCTGCCGGCCAACGAGCTGATCCTACTAGCATCAAGCGTGGTGAGGAATTTCCAAAAGAATGGGCCAAGCCCCAAGTAAAGCTTCAGAAAACTGCAGCTGAAGTAGTGAGGAAATTCAATGAGGATTCTCAAGTTGCTGCCAGTGAGGCCTCTGCCAGTAGAGCTGAGCCAAAGAAGGCCATTCTGAAGAAGTCAGCTGTGAAGAAAAAGTCTTCAAGCTCAATGCCCTCACAGCCAAGTTCCTCAACAGGAAAGCCTCACAGCAAATACCACGGGCAACCTCCTCAAAGGCAGTAGGAACATCTTCTATTGCCGCAAAATCCTTAGTTGCTGCCACAGAGTCCTCAACACCTATGCATCTTGAAACATGTCAGTGGACTGCTGGTTTTTCAATTGCACCAGGAGCTTCTACAACTTCCTCAGCTCAACCACAATCCTCAAGTGGTCCAACTCTGCTGAAGGTTAAGTCCACTGCTGGACGTGGAAAGAGGCCAAGTCCTCACAAGAAACAAGTGGCTTTCCAGGTTCCATCTGATGATGATGAACTTGCTAAAATCATCAGAGATGGACAAGAAAGGGTTGCAAGAGCCAAAGGAAGCTTTGTGCCTCTTATGTTGGATCCAAAGAAGATCCTCGACTTCATTGATATTTGGCATAAGGATCCAAATACCCCACTCCCTGACCTGAACTTGACTCCTGGACAGAGTCATATGCACCCTTCATTGGCGAAGAAAAATGGAAGTTTGAGAAGGCCAGGCGAGTCAAGAAGGACCAGTACAAGAAAAAACGCTTTTGTAAGTGCATCTAGTGCCCCTTAGTGATTTTGGTGTATTGAAGACTTATAGGTTAAGGGACTAATGCGTTTGTGAGTGTACACAGGTCTTAAGTCTATGAGGAGTTTGATATTTACAGGAAAAGTCGACCCCTAAAAATAAATATCTTCGACTAAAGATTTTGATATTTCTTAAGACTTTCATGAAGACTTTGAAAGTGAAGAAATTGGTGTGTCCGTGAAGATTTGATATTCATGCGAGGAATATGAAGCTTGAAGACTTTCGTTTTCACAGTTTTGTTTTTTCTCTTTCTTGAGTCATAGGAAACACCGTACTGTTAAAGGGGGTCGAGGAAATACTAAGGAAAAATTTCCATGTGATGCTCAACTCAAAATCCTACACCTACCAATCCCTTCGAGTGAAGCCATTGGAAATCTCATACAGTTCAGTCAATTTCTTCCGTGAAAGAGACAAAGTTCTTCTGGTCTCTGAGGAATTTGTCCTGACTGAGGATTTAGGAATTCGCCAGTGCGGATTGCCTACACAGTGAGGAACATGATAGCCCTGAGGATTTTGCTACTCAAAATTTCGACCGTTGCTGTGCTATGTGCCAGCTGTCCCAAAATATCTATCCACCTAACGGTCATATCATTGAAGGGAATTTATGTCTTATCATGTCGGGCTGCTCCCTAGGCTATAAATAGCCGCCCCCTACAACCACTAGCTGGTTGGCTGCTCCGAGAGAAACTGACACTTGTCATTTGAGAGCAACCCATCCTCTGAGGACTTTGAGCGAAAATCATCAAGTGAGGAAAAACCAAAAACCCAAAACCCAAACACCTACAAACCCCAAGTGATTGAGCATCACTGAAGAGATTGATCCTGCATGGATCCGACGCTTGTTACCTTTGAAGACTGTGCTTCTTCCAGACGGTTAGGCGTCATGGTCTAGAGCATCCAAGAGGAATTGTGGATCGCCGAGTGACCAAGTTTGTGAAGGTTTGGAAGTCGCCTGAAGACTTACCACGAGTGATTGGACGAGGTCTCTGTGACCTTAGTTCAAGGAGAATACGGTGAGGACTGGGTGTCCTGAGCTGCGTGTTCAGGACTGGGTGTCCGGGACTGTGTGTCCTCGAGTTTAAATACTCAGCCGCTCCAACCAGACGTACAACTGAGACAACAGTTGGAACTGGTCTACCAAATCATTGTCTTCACCAAGCTTACTGGTTCTATTCCATTAACTCTTTCATTTCCTCATAACTGTATTGTGTGTTTATTCATATCTGTGTTTGAAGACTTTGACTGAAGACTTTCTTAATTTTCTCAGTTCAACTTCTTCAGTCTATTTGTCTTCATCCTGTGTTATCCTGTGATTACGCTTCCTGTACTCTGTGCCTGTCTTCATTTCATCATGATGACTATGCTTGTATTCTGTTATGTTTACTTTTGAGTACTTATTCCGCTGCTAGTAGTTCTTCGCTATGGAATTTCCTCACCGAAAAATTCCTCAGCGAAGAATTTCATAAAAATCGCCTATTCACCCACCTCTAGTCGATATAACGCACTTTCAATTGGTATCAGAGCAAGGTACTCCCTTGTTCTGTGTGATTTTGGTTTAACCACCTGGAGTTTTAGTTATGTCGACCGCAGGTATGACGAAAATGACATGCCCCATCTTTGACGGTCATGAGTATCCCAAGTGGAAGGCCATGATGAAGAAACGCCTCATGGCGATGAATAGCAAGCTGTGGACCGTCACTGAGATTGGTCTGACCGATCTATGCAAGATGGCGGAAGCTGATGACATTCGCAAGTACACTCTTCTCAACCTCACGGCGAAGGATGTCATCTGCTCCAGTCTGTCACAAAATCAGTTCAGGAATATCATGCATCTCGATCATGCGAAGCTCGTCTGGGACCGTCTCTCTGGGGTTTATGAAGGTAATCGAACCTGTCGTGATCCTTGGTTTGAGGACTTCAAGGAATCTCTCAAAGCGATGACATTCGAACCAGAATCATCATCTTCTGCATCATGCCTTATGGCAAAAGATGCTGAGGTAACTGAATGCTACCTATTCGAGTCTAGTGATGATGAATCTGGTGATGAATTTGGACCAGCTATGTCAAACTTGCTTCCCTTGCCACTAAACAACAAAGAGCTTTGGAAAAGGTTTACTACATGCTAAATAAGAGCGATGATATGTTGGGTGAAGAAATGGATCAGTCAAAAGCTTTGGCTGAAAGTCTTCAGAGACTTCATACTAAGTATGACACCCTTCAAGATCATCATAACACTCTCTTATCCGATCATGAGAAGCTTTCTTATGAATTTCTTCAAAGAAAGCAAGACCTTGAGAAGCTAAGAGTGAGTTATGAAGATCTTCAGAAGGAGCGCGATTCATTACTTGCTCAACAAATCAGCGCTTCTCAGGAAGAATTTGTTCCTCCATGTTTGAAGTGCATTGAACGTGAAACTGCTAATTCTTCATCTGAATGTTCAAATACTTCCATTGCTGCAAATTCTTCAACTGCCTCTGCTATCACTAATTCCTCATCTGAGGACATTGCCAGTATTACTGATGATGCAGGGCTGAAGGAATTGTATATGACAGGCATGTACAAAAGCCTCAAAGGCCATCAGGCTCTTTGTGACATGCTTAAAAAGCAGATCCTCAACTGGAACCCTAGGAAAGAGGGTATTGTCTTTGAGAGGAAACTCAATGCAGATGGTACATATTGGAAGCCTGAGCAGTACCCCAAAACTACATGGGTTGCTGCAAAGGGACCTCTAGTTGATCCATCTAACTTATCTGGATTTGCATGTGAATCTCCTCCTTCTGATGATGAGTCATTTGACTCCAACTATAAACTATTCAAAAATCAGAATGGTGAAGTATTTGCTAGATATGTTGGCACTAACTGCAGGAACGGTCCTCCTATGAAGAAAATCTGGGTTCCCAAAAGATGCCTTGAAAATCTTCAGGTGAATGTCATCATGACGCCACCTGTGAAGAATAGGAACCCCAGATCAAATTCTTCATATGGACCAAATTCTTCATATGGATCCAAGTCCTCATATGGACCAAACTCCTCACATGGATCATATTCCTCAAAAGGATCAAAATCCTCATATGAACATCATCGTGCTAACTCGTCTGTTTCGCAGGGAAGATCTAAGGATTATGGATATGTGCATTATTCTTCAAATCATTATGTCCATAAGTCCTCGAAGAATTTCTCTGCTTACTCTTATGCTTACTCTAACCCCTCTTATGTGAAACGAAATGGAATGGCTTCTATGCCATCCTTCTCGTATGGAGCTCGTAGAATGATGAACTCTTTGCCACCCCTTCAGATGTGGGTGGTGAAGAAAAAGAACTAATCTCTTATGCAGGATCAGGTCTCCAGACGAACTTAAACGTCTGATGAAATTGCTGGAGACCTGAATATTCTTGAAAGGACGCAAGCTATTCATGAAGAAATGAATTTTCATTTCTCACGTCCTCATACTGCTTTATCTGTTCTATTGTTTGATGAAATTGATACAATATCTTCACAAATTCTTCAAGAAGACTGCCTATGAACTCCTCACTGATAAGAAACCCAATGTAAGTTATTTCAAAGTCTTCGGTGCTAAATGTTGGATTAGAGATCCTCATCACAACTCAAAATTTGCACCGAAAGCACATGAAAGTTTTATGCTTGGTTACGGAAAGGACTCGCACACCTACAGAGTCTTCAACAACGTTCTTCACAAGGTTGTTGAAACTGTAGATGTGTGGTTTGATGAAACTAATGGCTCACAAAGAGAGCACCTACCTACTGTGATAGATGAACCAGCATCTAAGGAAACTACCAAGTTCAAGGCTACTGAGGATGTAATTTCTACTAAAGAATCTGCTGAAGAATTCATTCCAGAACATGAAGAACGTCGAGCTGATGCATCTGAGGAAAATGCTGAAGAAAATGGTCTTCAAATTCGTCAACAACGCAATGGAATACTCATATCTCAGGAGAAATACCTCAAGGATGTACTGAGGAAATTCGGCATGCAAGATTGCAAAGGCGTCAAAATTCCTATGCCCACAAATGGCCATCTGTGCACTGATGAAGATGGTATTGACTTTGATCATAAGGTATACCGCTCCATGATAGGTTCCTTATTGTACTTATGTGCATCTAGGCCAGATATAATGCTTAGTGTTTGCATGTGTGCCCGATTTCAAGCTACACCGAAGGAATCACACCATAAGGTTGTGAAGCATATTCTTCGATATCTAGCTCACACACCAACACTTGGATTATGGTACCCCAAGGACTCGGCTTTTGATCTCATTGGATATTCTGACTCTGACTATGCTGGTGATCGTGTGAACCGCAAGTCAACATCTGGTACATGTCATTTCCTCGGACGATCTTTGGTCTATTGGTCCTCGAAGAAACAGAACTGCGTATCACTATCTACTACTGAAGCTGAGTAAATTGCCGCTGGTTCTTGCTGTGCCCAATTGCTATGGATGAAGCAAACTCTCAAGGACTACGGCGTCAACATGAAGAATGTGCCTCTCTTTTGTGACAATGAGAGTGACATCAAGATTGCTCACAACCCAGTTCAGCACTCGAAGACAAAGCACATTCAGATTCGTCATCATTTTCTCCGTGATCATGTGTTGAAGGGCGACATTTTTATTGAGCATGTGAATACTGAAGAACAGCTAGCCGATATCTTCACAAAGCCCTTGGATGAGAAGAGATTTAGCAAGTTGCGGTGTGAGCTAAATATCCTAGAATCTTCGAATGTTCTTTGAAAAGGACACTCATCCTAACACTTATGCAAAATTGATGACTTAGATGTGCAACACATGAAGAAACGTTTTTCTTCAATCAATGAAGAATAACACTCTTAGTGTGAAGAAATTAATGAAGATTTTGATTCTCAGAACCCTACGATAATTGTACGCGGTGTCTGAAATCATCATTCTTATACGGTGGGTCACGCCACCACCAAAAGTTGAAATTCCTCAAATTATTCATATTCTTCAACTTTGCATAGTCTTCACTGGTTCTGTCGTTATTCTTCATTGGATATATATATATATATATATATGAGTTTATGTCCTCTATAGCATTCACTTATTGCTATTTCTTCAAGTTGGTTCTCTGCTAAGTGAATGTGATCGGACCCTTCCCCTCTATGCTATACTCAACTCAATCTATTCACAAATTCTTCATGTGCGTTCTATTTGAAACTTGTTCAAAATCTTCACTGTGTCCTTGTCAGCTGAAGAAATTGCGAACGGAACTTTAAAACTTATCTTATCGAAATTTTTGGCTTTGCCGCTCAAACCGTTCCGCATCCCACGATACACTTATCCACTCACCCACGATCTAACATGATCTCCACCTCTCACTACGTGGGTGACACATGTCATGCGAATGAGAAGGGTCAGGGGCACGTTCGTTCAATTTCTTCGGGCGAACAGTTTTTACCGTGGCTATAAATACCCCTCCTTCCCTTCCTCACTTCTTTTACTCCGCTCGACCTCTCTCTCCAGCTCGAGCTTCTCAAACCCTAGCGTCGCCGCTACTTCATCGCCGCCGGTGAGGAAGAGCTTCACTGCCTCGACCTCGTCGCCGACGTACTCACGCCAACCGCGGAAATCTTCACTCCGCCGTCGCCGTAGATGTCTTCCTCCGCCAAGTTAGGGCGTGGAAGATCTGCACAGACAAACTTCACATCTCCTCACTCCAGTTCATCGTGTTCTTCGTCCAGGGTAATTAAAAGTTACTTTTACTACCCTCGTTGATTCGAATGATTATCTTCAAAATCTTCAAAGGTGTTTTTCTTCATAGATTCACACACTAAACACCTCACAAGTCATCTGTTCTTGACTCGTTTCTCTAAGCCATGTTTTTCTTCAAGATTCCTCAAATGTGTGGATTTTTAATCTACACATCTCTGGAACCTAAGACAAAGAACGCTTAGTGAAATTCTTCAAGACTCATCTGGTCAAATTCCTCAAACTTGTTCTTTTTTCAAAGCCTTCTGAGAACGCATATGACCTCTCCAAATTCCTCGCAACTATACTCTGTTGACAGGTACACATGTCAGCTGCTGAATCACTAGGTTCTCATCAACTTAACTCATTTGCAGCGTTCCTCGAAGAAAAGTTGCATACTTCTTCAGAGAATTCAATTGTTCAAATTCCTCAACTGAAGAAAATGGCTGACGGTAAGGAGCCACAGAAGGGAGGAAAGAGGCCTGAGGTAAATATAGCGTTTGAGATCCCTGATGACATATATGCTGGGTACTGCACACCTACTGAGGAAACCAAGAATGAGCGCAAAGTGCGCATTCAAAAGATAGAGATGAGATGGGCAAGAGAATGGAGGGAGTACAGATATGTCACTCCTAAGTATATGAAGAAATTCGCACTCAATCCTCCATGCCCAAGAGCTCAATTGGCACCTGGCCAAATCGCTGATCCCACCAGCCTCAAGCGCGGTGAGGACTATCCTAATGAATGAGCCAAGTGCCAAGCCAAGCTGGCTAAGCAAGCCAGAGAAGCAGTGAGGAAATTTAATGAAGACTCTCCTGCTGCTGCTGCCTCTGCTGAGGCCTTTGCTGTCAAGCCAAAGAAGGCTATGTCAAAGAAGCATGCGTGCAAGCCAAGTGCTTCACCAACAATGCCCTCAAGGCCAAGTTCCTCAGCAATGCCCTGACAGCCAGAATCCTCAAAGCCCTCACGGCAAATTCCTCATGCTGCTCCTGTTCCTCCAAAGTCCTCAGCTCCTCCGCCAAAGCCTTCAGTTGTTCTGACTAAATCCTCAGCCCTGTGCATCTCGCCTCGTGCCAAAGGACTGCTGGCATCTCCATTGCCTCAGGTGTCTCAGCTAGTTCCTCAGCTGCACCAAGTTCCTCAGCTGGCCCCTCACTGCTGAAGACAAAGGCCACTGCTGGACGAGGTCCTCGCCCAAGTCCTCAAAAGAAGCAAGTCGCTTTTCAAGTGCCGTCTGATGAAGACGAAGCTGATGATGATGAACTTGCAGAAATCATCAGAGACAGGCAAGTCAGGGCCGCTAGAGCCAAAGGATCAGAGGTGCCACTGCTTTTGGATCCCAAGCTGATCCTCGACTACATTGATGATTGGCACAAGGACCCCAACACTCCCTTGACTGACTTCAAGCTGACTCCTGGCCAGAGTCACATGCTGACCCACTTCATTCAAGAAGAAAAGTGGAAATTTGAGAAGGCCAGGCAGATCAAGAAAGCACAGTACAAGAAAGAGCGCTATCTAAAGAAAAACGTTGTCTCTATGACAACTGAAGAACTTGTCACTATTCAGACTAAGATTAAGAAACTCAGTGATGACTTTGATTCGCGCTGATTGGCTTGGAGCCAAGGTTCATTTTGTGAAACTTGCGGATAACTTCACTTCCAATGTTGCAGCCCCAACGCAACAGGAAATTCCTCAGGCTGAAGCATCTGCTCAGCCTACTGAAGAAAATGCGAGCACCACTGATGACAATCAGGCTGTTGAAGATAATGTGAGTTCCAGGGCTGATGACTGCATTCCGGCCGCTGAAGAAATTGCCAGGGCACCCACTAGTGGTGTGCCTAAAGAAACTGAAGAACTCAGGGCAACTGCATCAGTTGTGCCCGAAGAAAATCAACCAGATTCCTCAGCTGCTCCTGCACCAACTTCAACTCCAATCCTTCCATCTGCATCAGATGTGAAGAAGACCAAGGCTGCAGAGCGTGCTGCAGTGAAGAAAAGGAAAGCATCAGTTGCTTCAGATTCTTCAGCTCCGAAGAAAATGAAGCCTATGACAAGTTCATTTGCAAATCCGATTGATGTTGTTCCCATCTCAACCAGGCCATCAAAGGACCTTGTTCCTTTTGATGAAGAATATGTGATCCCCAGCGGATCTGATGAAGAAACTCCTTCTACTGCTTCGTCTGAACCGTTGGATGAAGAAATTGAAGTGGATGCGATCCCTTCAACACCTATCATCTCCTCGCCTATGCCTCAATTCACAGCTGAAGAGGCTGGCGTTGAAGAAATGGAAGATGGAGATGTGGACATTGGCTGCTCCACACCCGTAATCAGTGATGAATTCTGGGAAAGTCAGCATCCAAACTCTCCAATGTTCACCCCTCTACAGCAAATTCCTCAGTCCCCCACACAAACTGTTCACATGGGCTCTGAAGAAACTCATCCCACTGCATCTGTCCATGAGGAAATTCCAGCCACTAGCGCTGAAGAAACTGTTGCTGCTGAACAACCAACTACACAGACTGCCACTGAGGAGGAACCAAAAATTCCTCAGCCTGAAGAACCTGCGATTGAGATTCCTGAGGTCGTGATGCAACTCACTGACACTCCTCTGCCGAAGCCAAAGGATCCATTCTCATGCAAGCAAAAGTTCAAGACTGATGATTTCTTTGGTGAGCACGTATTCTTTGAAGATTACAACCCATATGACTCTGCTCGCATTAGGAAGAGGCGTTTCTGGACTGCTAGTCAAGCCAATTTCTATTCCTCAATGTTGTTCAACAAGGAGAAGATCTTATACCATGAGCATATTCCTCATGTGGATATGGAATCTCTGCCGTGCTTCGCACCAGTCCTTAGTGTTTTTCACGACACTGGACTACTAAACTTTTGCTCTGACATCTGCGATTGGAATGAAGAACTGATTCTTCAATTCTATGCAATGCTGCACATCACCGGAGATGCTGAAGATGTGAATTCATGGGTGCTGGACTGGATGTCTGAAAACACTCACTACACTGCACCAGCCTTTGAATTGCTTCGTGCTCTACCACTCAGTCCTCCCCTTGAAGAAGCTCACTGCATCTACAGTGAACCTGAGCTCACACATCATTACATGTAGGTGCTGATGAAACCTTTGAAGCCAGGTCAAGCACCAAGAACCAAATTCCTCATGAAGGAATTGCTGTACGTGCCCAGAACTGTCTATCGTATTCTTACGAGGACAATCAGTCCCATTAAAGGCCACGACTCATCTGATGAGGAAATTGTTGGCATCATGAAGAATCTGGTATTCAACATCGTTCATGGCATTCCTGTCAATTATCACGATTTCTTCATGAGGACTATGGCCAATGTTGCACTGTCTCCATTTGAGCTGAAGCCTTATGCACCTTGGATTATGAGATTCCTCAGGACAAGGTCTTCACTCAACTAAAAAGCTGATTTCTAGAATCACCTCAGCTACTTGCCCCCAATTGAAGTCCTCAAGGAAACATATTCCTCAGTTGATGGAAAGGGCAAGGCACCAGCTATAATAGATGAAGGCATTCGTCCATTGGATGGTCAGTTTCGCAAAGCTGCATCTTATTCCACCAATGATGACTCTGCCAATGCACCCAAGTCCACTCCTCAAGCCACTGCTCCGCGCGTGATGACTGACCGTGAACTTCTACTTAGTCTTCACCAGAAGGTGGATCGAAATCACAAATGGGTTAAGCGTCAGTTTGGTTCACTTCTTCACAACATGACTGCCACACACAATGCAGTGAAGAAAAACCACTACTACCTCCATCAAGTCTTCGGTCGCACCTGGGCAATCCTGTCACATCTGTATGGTGAAGAAGATCTGAAGAACATGGGTCTCAAAGAAGATTTTGACTGGTCTGCACCTCCATCGAAGAAATTCAAGAAGGTCAAGGTTCCTTCTCTGGTGGCTAGCTCATATTCTTCATCGCGCGACACTAATGAACATGAAGATTTGGACGACACTGCGGCAGGCCCTACATCAACAAACGACCCCAACAACGCTGGCGCTCCTTCATCAACATGATTATCTTCAGGGGCATTAGTCCTCATTTTCGATCCTTTTGGTCATTCTATGACAAAGGGGGAGAAATATGAGTTAGTCTTCAAGCGGGTCTACTATATGGGTGTTTTTTTTGCTAAGTTACAACTCTCGTTCTTCCGAAACTTTATTGGATCGAGTTGTAATCTTAAACCCGATGGTGCTTTGATACTTTTGATGCACTGTGTTCTGATACTTTTGATGCACTGTGCTCTGATACTTTTGATGCACTATTCTGCATGCTTATTCCGCGTTAATATTATTGCATGCATGCTGAATTTCATCAGGCACCATATTTCATCATGCATTTCAAATTCTTCATATTATATGTTAAATGCGTGTATGAATTACAAGATATAGGGGGAGATCTCCATGATTCAACTCTTCAAGTGTGCATTGCTTCAAAAGCAAATTGCTCAGTATGCACATCCTCAGGGGGAGTTCTTCTATATCTTGCAATCAAATTCCTCAATATCAGTAGTTACACTTCATATGTTTATCCCCGTTGAAAACTTAACCTATATTGTCATCAATCACCAAAAAGGGGGAGATTGTAAGTGCATCTAGTGTCCCTTAGTGATTTTGGTGTATTGAAGACTTATAGGTTAAGGGACTAATGCGTTTGTGAGTGTACACAAGTCTCTAAGTCTATGAGGAGTTTGATATTTACAGGAAAAGTCGACCCCTAAAAATAAATATCTTCGACTGAAGATTTTGATATTTCTGAAGACTTTCATGAAGACTTTGAAAGTGAAGAAATTGGTGTGTCCGTGAAGACTTGATATTCATGCGAGGAATATGAAGCTTGAAGACTTTCGTTTTCATAGTTTTGTTTTTTCTCTTTCTTGAGTCATAGGAAACACCGTACTGTTAAAGGGGGTCGAGGAAATACTAAGGAAAATTTTCCATGTGATGCTCAACTCAAAATCCTACACCTACCAATCCCTTCGAGTGAAGCCATTGGAAATCTCATACAGTTCAGTCAATTTCTTCAGTGACAAAGACGAAGTTCTTCTGGTCTCTGAGGAATTTGTCTTGACTGAGGAGTTAGGAATTCGCCAGTGCGGATTGCCTACATAGTGAGGAACATGATAGCCCTGAGGATTTTGCTACTCAAAGTTCCGACTGTTGCTGTGCTATGCGCCAGCTGTCCCAAAATATCTATCCACCTAACGGTCATATCATTGAAGGGCATTTATGTCTTATCATGTCGGGCTACTCCCTAGGCTATAAATAGCCGCCCCCTACAACCACTAGCTGGTTGGCGGCTCCGAGAGAAACTGACACTTGTCATTTGAGAGCAACCCATCCTCTGAGGACTTTGAGCGAAAATCATCAAGTGAGGAAAAACCAAAAACCCAAAACCCAAACACCTACAAACCCCAAGTGATTGAGCATCACTGAAGAGATTGATCCTGCGTGGATCCGACGCTTGTTACCTTTGAAGACTGTGCTTCTTCCAGACGGTTAGGCGTCATGGTCTAGAGCATCCAAGAGGAATTGTGTATCACCGAGTGACCAAGTTTGTGAAGGTTTGGAAGTCGCCTGAAGACTTACCACGAGTGATTGGACAAGGTCTGTGTGACCTTAGTTCAAGGAGAATACGGTGAGGACTGGGTGTCCTGAGCTGCGTGTTCAGGACTGGGTGTCCGGGATTGTGTGTCCTCGAGTTTAAATACTCAGCCGCTCCAACCAGATGTACAACTGAGACAACAGTTGGAACTAGTCTACCAAATCATTGTCTTCACCAAGCTTACTGGTTCTATTCCCTCAACTCTTTCATTTCCTCATAACTGTGTTGTGTGTTTATTCATATCTGTGTTTGAAGACTTTCTCAATTTTCTCAGTTCAACTTCTTTAGTCTGTTTGTCTTCATCCTGTGTTATCCTATGATTACACTTCCTGTACTCTGTGCCTGTCTTCATTTCATCATGATGACTATGCTTGTATTCTGTTATGTTTACTTTTGAGTACTTATTCCGCTGCTAGTCGTTCTTCGCTATGGAATTTCCTCACCGACAAATTCCTCAGCGAAGAATTTCATAAAAATCGCCTATTCACCCCCCTCTAGTCGATATAATGCACTTTTAGCTTTCTGAGGAACAATTTTCTCACATTGTCTCCTGAAGAACTTGTCGGAGTTCAGAAGGAAATCAAAGTCCTCAGTGATGAATTTGACCGATACCATGCTGATTGGCTCGGAGCCAAGGTCAGATTTTTCAACATATCCAAGAACCTCAAGGTAAATGTTGCAGCTCCATCACAACAACAGATTCCTCAGGCTGAAGATTCTGTTTAGCCTACTAAAGAAACTGCAAGTGCTGCTGAAGAAATTCAGGCTGTTGAAGAAAGTACGAGGGCTACTAAAGAAATTCCAGCTCCTAAAGAAACTGTCAAGACAACCATCAATGTTACGCCCGAAGAACAACCAAGGCTAGCTGAAGAAACTGTTGAGCCTGAAGAAGCTGAGAATGCTAGGGCGACTGCATCAGTCATGCCTAAAGAAACTGCACCTACTTCGTCCTCAGCTCCTCCTGCAAAATCATCAAAGGAGAAGAAAACAAAAGTTGTGGAGAAGGAAGCCGCAAAGAAAAGGAAAGCATCAATCTCTACAGAATCCTCAGCTCCCAAGAAAGTGAGGACTTTGACAAGCTCTTTTGGTGAACCATTGATGTTGTTCCCATCTCTATTGTGCCATCAATGGAAACAGTTCCTTTTGGTGAGGAATATGTCAATCCAGATGACGGAGATGATGAAGAAAATCATTCTACTGCTTCTTCAGAGCAGTTTGATGAAGAAATTGAGGTGGAAGCAAATGCTTCAACCCCACTGGTATCATCGCCTATGCCTCAGTTCACTGCTGAAGAGGCGGGTGTAGAAGAAATTGATGAAGATGTGGATATTAGCTCAACCACTCATGTCCTCAATGATGATTATTGGGAAAATCTTCACCCAAATTCACCAATTGCCACACCTCTCCATCAAATTCCCTAGTCCCCTGTGCAGATTGAAGAAATATTTACAGGGTCTAAAGGACGTCAAACTTCTCTCCAATCTATTCCTGAAGAAATTCTAGCTGCAACAACTGAAGAAATGGAGACACAAACTGCTGATGAAACTCCCGCTTCAATTCCTTAGTCTGTTGCACTAGAAGTTGTGACTCAAGAGGTTGTGAGGCCTATTACTGCAAATCTTCATCCCAAGCCTCAAAATCCTTTGTCTGGCACAACCGCACAAGGAGGCCAAAATTCAACAATGCCGATTTCTTCGCTGAGCATCATTTCTTCACTGATGCAAATCCTTATGACTCAGCAAGACTAAGGCGCAAGAGGTTTTGGATAGCAAGTCAGATGCATTTTTATGCCTCTATTTTGTTTGACAAGGACAAAGTCTTCCAACACCGCCAAATTCCTCATGTGGATATGGAGTCCATTCCATGCTTTCAACTAGTTCTGAATGTTCTTCACAAAGCTGGACTCCTCAATTTCTGTGCTGACATATGTGATTGGAATGAATAGCTAATTCTTCAGTTCTATGCAACTCTGCACCTCACTGGCAATGTCGCTGATGTCAATTCATGGGTTATGGACTGGATGACTGAAAACACTCACTACAAAGCTCCAGCCTCTGAATTGGTCCATGCCATCCCAGTAAGCCCTCTAGTAGAAGGTGCAAGGCTCATGTATGAGGAACGTGAACTTCAAAATCATCTCATGCAAGTATTGATGAAGCCTTTACGTCCAGGCCAAGCTCCAAGAACCACTTTCCTCGTGAAAGATTTTCTCTATGTGCCTAGGACAGTATATCGTATTTTGACCAAAACCCTCGGTCCGATCACAGACCACAATTCTGAAGAAGAAGAAGAAGAAGTTGTTGGCATCATGAAGAATCTGATGTTCAACATCATTCATGGGATTCCCATTAACTATCACGATTTCTTCATGAGGACTTTGTCAAATGTTGCTCTTTCACCGTTTGAATTGAAGCCCTATGCTCCTTGGATTATGAAATTCATCAGAACCGGGTCTTCAATTCCATACAAGGCTGATTTTCAGAATCATCTCAGCTTCCTGCCTCCTATTAAAGTCCTCAAAAGGACCATTTCTCCAGTTGATGAAAAAGGAAACGCTGTTGTTATTGATGAAGGCACTCGTCCATTGGATGGTCAATTTCGTAAGGCTGCATCTTACTCCACCTATGATGACTCTGCAACACAAGACTCTGCTGCTAAAGCGACCGAGCAAAAGCCTTAAGCCACTGCCTCGCGTGTGATGACTGGTCGTGAGCTTCTTCTAAGTCTTCACCAGAAAGTCAATCGCAATCACAAGTGGGTCAAGCGTCAATTTGGCTCAATTATTCAGAACATGACTGTCACTCAGAATACTGTGAAGAAGAATCACTATTATGTGCATGAAATATTTGATTGCACTTGGGCTATACTTTCTCATCTTTACAGTGATGAAGACCTCAAGCAGATGGACTTTCAGCAGAACTTTGACTGGTCACATCCTCCTTCAAAGAAATTCAAGAAGGTCAAAGTTCCTTAGTTGGTTACAAGTTCATATTCTTTATCGTGTGAGACAGATGAAGCTGAGGATCTCGATGACACTGTGGTAGTCCCTACATCAACAAATGAGCCCGACAACGCTGGTGCTCCTCCTCCGACCTCAAGCTGATATTCTTCAGGGGCGTTAGTCCTCATTTTTCGTCCCTTTTGGTCATTCAATGACATAGGGCGAGAAATTTGAGTTAGTCTTCAAGAGGGTCTCTATATATGGGCTGTTTTTCATGAAGTTACAACTCTTGCTCTTCTGAGGTTTTTGCTTTGATGAGTTGTAAACTTAAGTCCGATGGTGGTCTCATACTCTTGTACTGCTTTCTGCATGCTTATTTCCTCAAGTACCTTAATGCACACATGTTGAATTTCGTCAAACACCATTTTCCATCATGTATTTCAAATTCCTCATATTATATGTTAAATGCGTGAATGGATTACAAGATATAGGGGGAGATCTCATGTTTTATTCTTCAAATGTGCATTTGCAGTCCAAAGCAAATTCCTCAAATATGCACATCTTCAGGGGGAGTTCTTCTATATCTTGCAATCAAATTCCTCAATATCAGTATTTACACTTCATATGTTTATCCCCGTTGAAAACTTAACCTATTTGTCATCAATCACCAAAAAGGGGGAGATTGTAAGTGCATCTAGTGCCCCCGAGTGATTTTGGTGTATTGAAGACTTATAGGTTAAGGGACTAATGTGTTTGCGAGTGTACACAGGTCCAATAAGTCTTTGAGGAGTTTGATAAATCCGAAGAAAGTCGACCCCTAAAAATGAATGTCTTCATCTGAATACTATGGTTTTCTTGAAGACTTTGAAATTGAGGAAATTGGTGTGACCTTGAAGATATTCATATTGATGCGAGGACTATGAAGCGTTAAGACTTTTGTTTTCATAGTTTCATTTTCCTTTTCTTGAGTTATAGGAAACACCATATTGTTAAAGGGGGTCGAGGTAATACTAAGGAAAAATTTCCAAGTGATGCTCATCTCAGAGCCTACATATACCCAATCCTTCGAGTGAAGCCTTTGGAAATCTCATACAGTTCAGCCAATTTCTTCAGTGACAGAGACGAAGATCTTCTAGTCTCTGAGGAATTTGTTATGACTGAGGAGTTAGGAATTCGCCAATGTGAATTGCCTATAGTGAGGATCATGATAGCCCTAAGGAATTTGAGAGCTCAAATTTCCGACCGTTGTTGTGCTTCGTGCCAGTTGTCCCAAATATCTTATCCACATAATGGTCATATCATTAGGGGCATTTATGTCTTATCTTGTCGGGCTGCTCCCTGGCTATAAATAGCCGCCCCCTCAACCACTAGTTGGTTGGCTGCTCCGAGAGAAATTGACACTTGTCATTTAGAGCATCCCATCCTCTGAGAACTTTGAGAGAAAATCATCAGTGAGGAAAAAACCAAAACCCCAACACCTAAACCCCAAAGCGATTGAGCATCACTGAAGAGATTGTTCATGTGTGGAACCGACGCTTGTTACCTTTGAAGACTATGCATCTTCTAGACAGTTAGGCGTCAAGGTCTAGAGCATCCTAGAGGAATTGTGGATCGTCGGGTGACCTAGTGTGTGATGGTTTGAAAGTCACCCTCAAGACTTACCGTGAGTGATTAGGTGAGGTCTGTGTGACCTTAGCTCAACGAGAATACGATAAGGACTGTGTGTCATTTGGTTTAAATACCAAGCCGCTCCAACCAGACATGCAACTGTCACAGCAGTTGGAACTGGTCTACCAAATCACTGTCTTCACCGAGCTACTAGTTCTATTTCCTCAAGCCCTTCATTTCCTCATTTACTTGTTGAGGAAATTGATCGTTACCGTATGAAGACTTTGACTGAAGACTTTCTCAATTTCCTCAATCCTATTTCTTGTGTCGCCTTGTCTTCTGCCTGCTTATCCTGTTTACACGCTACTTGTGCTCTGTGCTTGTTACATATCATCATGATGACGGTGTTACTACCATGTTATGCTTGCACCTGAGTACTTTATCCACTGCTTGTTGATGTCTACTACACAACCTTCTTATTGTAGACGTTGTTGGGCCTCCAAGTGCAGAGGTTTGTAGGACAGTAGAAAATTTCCCTCAAGTGGATGACCTAAGGTTTATGAATCCATACGAGGTGTAGGATGAAGATGGTCTCTCTCAAGCAACCCTGCAACCAAATAACAAAGAGTCTCTTGTGTCCCCAACACACCCAATACAATGGTAAATTGTATAGGTGCACTAGTTCGGCGAAGAGATGGTGATACAAGTGCAATATGGATAGTAGATAAAGGTATTTGTAATCTGAAATTATAAAAACAGCAAGGTAACAAGTGATAAAAGTGAGCCTAAATGGTATTGCAATGCTAGGAAACAAGGCCTAGGGTTCATACTTTCACTAGTGCAAGTCCTCTAAACAATACTAACGTAATTGGATCATAAAACTATCCCTCAACATGCAACAAAGCGTCACTCCAAAGTCACTAATAGCGGAGAACGAACGAAGAGATTATGGTTGGGTACGAAACCACCTCAAAGTTATTCTTTCCAATCAATACGTTGGGCTATTCCTATAAGTGTCACAAACAGCCCTAGAGTTCATACTAGAATAACACCTTAAGACACAAATCAACCAAAACCCTAATGTCACCTAGATACTCCAATGTCACCTCAAGTATCCGTGGGTATGATTATACGATATGCATCACACAATCTCAGATTCATCTATTCAACCAACACAAAGGACCTCAAAGAGTGCCACAAAGTTATACCGGAGAATCACGACAAAAACGTGTGCCAACCCCTATGCATAGGTTCATGGGCGGAACCTGCAAGTTGGTCACCAAAACATACATCAAGTGAATCACGTGATATCCCATTGTCACCACAGATATCCACGACAAGACATACATCAAGTGTTCTCAACTCTATAAAGACTCAATCCGATAAGATTACTTCAAAGGGGAAACTCAATTCATTACAAGAGAGAAGAGGGGGGAAGAAACATCATAGAATCCAACTATAATAGCAAAGCTCACGATATATCAAGATCGTACCACCTCAAGAACACGAGAGAGAGAGAGAGAGAGATCAAACACATAGCTACTGGTACATACCCTCAGCCCCGAGGGAGAACTACTCCCTCCTCGTCATGGAGAGCACCGGGATGATGAAGATGGCCACCGGAGAGGGATTTCCCCCTCCGGCAGGGTGCCAGAACGGGTCTAGATTGGTTTTCGGTGGCTACGGAGGCTTCTGGCGGCGGAACTCCCGATCTATTATGCTCTTCTGGAAGTTTTAGGGTATGACGATATATATGGGTGCAGGAAGTACGTCGGAGGAGCCACGGGGCCCCAAGAGGCAGGGGGCGCACCCCACCCTCGTGAGCACCTCCCGTATCTCCTGACGTGGAGTCCAAGTCTATCCGGTGGTTTTCGTTCCAAAAATAACTTCTCCAGTTGATTTCGTTCCGTTTTGACTCCGTTTGATATTCCTTTTCTTCGAAACACTGAAATAGGCATAAAACAACAAATCTGGGCTGGGCCTCCGGTTAATAGGTTAGTCCCAAAAATAATATAAAAGTGGAAAATAAAGCCCAATATTGCCCAAAACAGTAGATAATATAGCATGGAGCAATCAAAAATTATAGATACGTTGGAGACATATCAAGCATCCCCAAGCTTAATTCCTGCTCGTCCTCGAGTAGGTAAATGATAAAAAGATAATTTTTGATGTGGAATGCTAGTTGGCATAATTTCAATATGATTCTTCTTAATTGTGGTATGAATATTTAGATCCATAAGATTCAAGACAAAAGTTCATATTGACATAAAAATAATAATACTTTAAGCATACTAACTAAGCAATCACGTCTTCTCAAAATAACATGGCCAAAGAAAGTTATCCCTACAAAATCATATAGTCTGGCTATGCTCTATCTTCACCACACAAAATATTTAAATCATGCACAACCCCGATGACAAGCCAAGCAATTGTTTTATACTTTTGATGTTCTCAAACTTTTTCAATCTTCACGCAATACATGAGCGTGAGCCATGGATATAGCACTATGGGTGGAATAGAATAATGAGGGGGTTATGTGGAGAAGACAAAAAGGAGAAAGTCTCACATCAACGAGGCTAATAAATGGGCTATGGAGATGCCCATAGATTGATGTTAATGCAAGGAGTAGGGATTGCCATGCAACGGATGTACTAGAGCTATAAATGTATGAAAGCTCAACAAAAGAAACTAGTGGGTGTGCATCCAACTTGCTTGCTCACGAAGACCTAGGGCACTTGAGGAGGCCCATTGTTGGAATATACAAGCCAAGTTCTATAATGAAAAATTCCCACTAGTATATGAAAGTGACAGAACAAGAGACTCTCTATCATAAAGATCATGGTGCTACTTTGAAGCACAAGTGTGGAAAAAGGATAGTAGCATTGTCCCTTTTTTTATTTGGCATTTTTTATTTGGCCTTTATTTTTTTATTTGGCCTTTATTTTTTTATTTGGCCTTTCTTTTTTGGGGACAATGCTCTATTGAATGATGATCATCACACTTCTACTTATTTACAACTCAATGATTACAACTCGATACTAGAACAAAGTATGACTCTATATGGATGCCTCCGGCGGTGTACCGGGATATGCAATGAATCAAGAGTGACAAGTATGAAAAAATTATGAAAGGTGGCTTTGCCACAAATACTATGTCAACTACATGATCATGCTAAGCAATATGACAATGATGAATGTGTCATGATAAACTGGATGGTGGGAAGTTGCATGACAATATATCTCGGAATGGCTATGGAAATGCCATAATAGGTAGGTATGGTGGCTGTTTTTAGGAATATATAAGGAGGTTTATGTGTGAAATAGTGTATCATATCACGGGTTTTGGATGCACCGGCGAAGCTTGCACCAACTCTCGATGTGAGAAAGGGCAATGCACGGTATCGAAGAGGCTAGCAAGGATGGAAGGGTGAGAGTGCGTATAATCCATGGACTCAACATTAGTCATAAAGAACTCACATACTTATTGCAAGAATCTACAAGTCATCAAAAACCTCGGCACTACGCGCATGCTCCTAGGGGGATAGATTGGTAGGAAAAGACCGTCGCTCGTCCCCGACCGCCACTCATAAGGAAGACAATCAGTAAATAAATCATGCTCCGACTTCATCACATAACGGTTCACCATACGTGCATGCTACGGGAATCACAAACTTCAACACAAGTATTTCTCAAATTCATAACCACTCAACTAGGATGACTCTAATATTACCATCCTCATATCTCAAAACAATTATCAAGTATCAAACTTCTCATAGTATTCAACACACTCATAAGAGAATTTTATTATTCTTGAATACCTAGCATATTAGGATTTTAAGAAAATTACCATGCTATTTAAGACTCTCAAAATAATCTAAGTGAAGCATGATAGTTCATCTATTTCTTCAAAATAAAACTACCACCATGCTCTAAAAGATATAAGTGAAGCACTAGAGCAAATGACAAACTACTCCGAAAGATATAAGTGAAGATCAATGAGTAGTTTAATAATTATGCAACTATGTGAAGACTCTCTAACATTTAATAATTTCCGATCTTGGTATTTTATTCAAACAGCTAGCAAAGCAAAATATAATGACATCTAAGAATAGCAAACATCATGTGAAGAAGCAAAAACTTAGGATCAACCGATACTAACCGATAGTTGTTGAAGAAGAAAGGTGGGATGCCAACCGGGGCATCCCCAAGCTTAGATGCTTGAGACTTCTTGAAATATTATATTGGGGTGCCTTGGGAATCCCCAAGTTTGAGCTTTTGTGTCTCCTTAATTCCTCTCATATCATGGTCTCCCTAAATCTCAAAAGCTTCATCCACACAAAACTCAACAAGGACTCGTGAGATAAGTTAGTATAAACCATTGCCAAAACCTTATCACACTCTACTGTAGCAAATCACTAAAATTATTATTCAACATTGCATACTAAATGCCTCTTCATATTTAATAGTCCTATCCTCAAATAGAATCATTAAACAAGCAAACATATGCAAACAATGCAAACATAACAGCAATCTGCCTAAACAGGATAGTATGTAAACAATGCTGCAACATCCATACTTCCCTAGATCCAAAAATTATGAAAGAAAATTCCCACTGTAGTAAATTTATCAGATCTTAATATGCAAAATGTTTCAACATTTTATCACATTCTGACTTTTCTAGGGAATTATTGCAACAGCAGTAAACTTTCTGTTTTCAAACAGCAACATGTATACTTGTAACATAGGCATAGTAAAGACTATTAATGCCACTTTTATTGAAATAAAAGATGCAAAACATTGTTCTAAATAACATCAAGCAAATCCTAACAAAATAAATTGACTCTCCAAGCAAAACACATATCATGTGGCGAATAAAAATATAGCTCCAAGTAAAGTTACCGATGAACGAAGACGAAAGAGGGGATGCCTTCCGGGGCATACCCAAGCTTAGGCTCTTGGCTATCCTTGAATATTACCTTGGGGTGCCTCGGTCATCCCCAAGCTTAGGCTCTTGCCACTCCTTATTCCATAGTCCATCGAATCCTTACCCAAAACTTGAAAACTTCACAACACAAAACTTAACAGAAAACTCGTAAGCTCCGTTAGTATAAGAAAATAAATCACCACTTCAAGGTACTGTAATGAACTCATTCTAAATTCATATTGGTGTAATATCTACTGTATTCCAACTTCTCTATGGTTCATACCCTCCGATACTACTCATAGATTCATCAAAATAAGCAAACAACACATAGAAAACAGAATCTGTCAAAAACAGAACAGTCTGTAGTAATCTGGATCAAACGTATACTTATGTAACTCATAAAATTCTCAAATAAATTTCTGGACCTGAGGAATTTATCTATTAATCATCTGCAAAAATAATTAACTGAATATCACTCTCCAAATAAAAATGGCAGCAATTCTCGTGAGCGCTAAAGTTTCTGTTTTTTTACAGCATGATCAACAAGACTTTCCCCAAGTCTTCCCAAAGGTTCTACTTGGCACAAACACTAATTAAAAGCATAAAACCACATCTAATCAGAGGCTAGATGAATTATTTATTACTAAACAGGAACAAAAAGCAAGGAACTAAAATAAAATTGGGTTGCCTCCCAACAAGCGCTATCGTTTAATGCCCCTAGCTAGGCACGATGATTTCAATGATGCTCACATAAAGGATAAGAATTGTAACATAAAGAGGGCATCATGAAGAATATGACTAGCACATTTAAGTCTAACATACTTCCTATGCATAGGGATTTTGTGAGCAAACAACTTATGGGAGCAATAATCAACTAGCATAGGAAGGCAAAACAAGCATAACTTCAAAACTTTAAGCACATAGAGAGGAAACTTGATATTATTGCAATTCCTACAAGCATATATTCCTCCCTCATAATAATTTTCAGTAGCATCATGAATGAATTCAACAATATAACCAGCACCTAAAGCATTCTTTTCATGATCTACGAGCATAGAAATTTTATTGCTCTCCACACAAGCAAAATTCTTCTCATGAATAATAGTGGGAGCAAACTCAACAAAATAATTATCATGTGAAACATAATCCAATTGAAAACTAAAGTCATGATGACAAGATTCATGGATATCATTACTCTTTGTAGCATACAAGTCATCACAATAATCATCATAGATAGCAACTTTGTTCTCATAATCAATTGGAACCTCTTCCGAAATAGTGGATTCATCACAAAATAAAGTCATGACCTCTTCGAAACCACTTTCATCAACATAATCATCATAAATAGGAGGCATGCTATCATCATAATAAATTTGCACATCAAAACTTGGGGGACAAAAAATATCATCTTCATCAAATGTAGCTTCCCCAAGCTTGTGGCTTTGCATATCATTAGCATCATAGATATTCAAGGAATTCATAGTAACAACATTGCAATATGCTCATCATTCAAATATTTAGTGCCAAACATTTTATAGATTTCTTCTTCTAGCACTTGAGCACAATTATCCTTTCCATCATACTTACGAAATATATTAAAAAGGTGAAGCGTATGAGACAAACTTAATTCCATTTTTTTATAGTTTTCTTTTATAAACTAAACTAGTGATAAAACAAGAAACTAAAAGACTCGATTGCAAGATCTAAAGATATACCTTCAAGCACTCACCTCCCCGACAACGGCGCCAGAAAAGAGCTTGATGTCTACTACACAACCTTCTTCTTGTAGACGTTGTTGGGCCTCCAAGTGCAGAGGTTTGTAGGACAGTAGCAAATTTCCCTCAAGTGGATGACCTAAGGTTTA
Organism: Triticum dicoccoides; assembly: GCF_002162155.2. Taxonomy (NCBI): domain Eukaryota; kingdom Viridiplantae; phylum Streptophyta; class Magnoliopsida; order Poales; family Poaceae; genus Triticum; species Triticum dicoccoides. The sequence continues at coordinate 265,182,172 of NC_041380.1, forward strand.
TCAATCCGTAGGAGGCGTAGGATGAAGATGGTCTCTCTCAAGCAACCCTGCAACCAAATAACAAAGAGTCTCTTGTGTCCCCAACACACCCAATACAATGGTAAATTGTATAGGTGCACTAGTTCGGCGAAGAGATGGTGATACAAGTGCAATATGGATAGTAGATAAAGGTATTTGTAATATGAAATTATAAAAACAGCAAGGTAACAAGTGATAAAAGTGAGCGTAAACGGTATTGCAATGCTAGGAAACAAGGCCTAGGGTTCATACTTTCACTAGTGCAAGTCCTCTCAACAATACTAACATAATTGGATCATAAAACTATCCCTCAACATGCAACAAAGAGTCACTCCAAAGTCACTAATAGCGGAGAACGAACGAAGAGATTATGGTAGGGTACGAAACCACCTCAAAGTTATTCTTTCCAATCAATCCGTTGGGCTATTCCTATAAGTGTCACAAACAGCCCTAGAGTTCGTACTAGAATAACACCTTAAGACACAAATCAACCAAAACCCTAATGTCACCTAGATACTCCAATGTCACCTCAAGTATCCGTGGGTATGATTATACGATATGCATCACACAATCTCAGATTCATCTATTCAACCAACACAAAGGACCTCAAAGAGTGCCACAAAGTTCTACCGGAGAATCACGACTAAAACGTGTGCCAACCCCTATGCATAGGTTCATGGGCAGAACCCGCAAGTTGGTCACCAAAACATACATCAAGTGAATCACGTGATATCCCATTGTCACCACAGATATCCACGGCAAGACATACATCAAGTGTTCTCAAATCTATAAAGACTCAATCTGATAAGATTACTTCAAAGGGGAAACTCAATTCATTACAAGAGAGAAGAGGGGGGACGAAACATCATAGGATCCAACTATAATAGCAAAGCTCGCGATACATCAAGATCGTACCACCTCAAGAACACGAGAGAGAGAGAGAGATCAAACACATAGCTACTGGTACATACCCTCAGCCCCGAGGGAGAACTACTCCCTCCTCGTCATGGAGAGCACCGGGATGATGAAGATGGCCACCGGAGAGGGATTTCCCCCTCCGGCAGGGTGCCGGAACGGGTCTAGATTGGTTATCGGTGGCTACGGAGGCTTCTGGCAGCGGAACTCCCGATCTATTATGCTCTTCTGGAAGTTTTAGGGTACGACGATATATATGGGTGCAGGAAGTACGTCGGAGGAGCCACGGGAGCCCCACGAGCCCCCCACCCTCGTGAGCACCTCCCGTATCTCCTGGCGTGGAGTCCAAGTCTATCCGGTGGCTTTCGTTCCAAAAATAACTTCTCCAGTTGATTTCGTTCCGTTTCGACTCCGTTTGATATTCCTTTTCTTCGAAACACTAAAATAGGCATAAAACAGCAAATCTGGGCTGGGCCTCCGGTTAATAGGTTAGTCCCAAAAATAATATAGAAGTGGAAAATAAAGCCCAATATTGCCCAAAACAGTAGATAATATAGCATGGAGCAATAAAAAATTATAGATACGTTGGAGACGTATCACTTGTATTTCGTCACTTAGCAAATTCCTCAGGTGGTATATCCTCAGTGACGAATTTGTAAAAATCGCATATTCACCCCCTTCTAGTCGATATAACGCACTTTCAGTAGCAACATGCTCTAATTTATAGCGAGGTTTAGTCCAGTATTACTATTCATAGGTGTAATTTTATGCAAGTTTTGTTGATAATGGTAGGTGTTACGCTGGATTGCAGAAAACATGATAAGAGCATGGATGGGTTGCTGCATATATATGCTGCCCACTCTACCATTTTCTTTATCATGTACGTAAAGTTGAACCACTGCTTTCATATGCCCTTTATTCTTATTTCTTTTAATCTCCATATGACATAGAAGATTTCAATTATGCTCTATTGACATGATTGGATTTTGTGCGTGTTTTGCACAAAACATGATAAGAGCATGGATGGATTGCTGCAAATTCATGTTGTTTCTCAGATGGCTTAACTCCCTTTCTCTGCAGTAAATTGATACATCTCCAATGTATCTACAATTTTTGATTGTTCCATGCTGTTATATTATCAATCTTGGATGTTTTATAACCATTTTATAGTCATTTTATATCATTTTTTGGTACTAACCTATTGACATAGTGCCAAGTGCCAGTTGCTGTTTTTTGCATGTTTTTTACATCTCAAGAAATCAATACCAAACGGAGTCCAAACACAGCAAAACTTTTTGTGGATTTTTTTGGACCAGAAGACAACCAATGGGCTGAAGAAGCACCTGGGGCTGCTCCGAGGGGAGCACAACCCACCAGGGTGCGCCTGGAGGCCCAGGCGCGCCCTGGTGGGTTGTGCCCACCTCGGGTGCCCCCCCGGACCGCCTCTTTACTCTATAAATACCCCCAATATTCCAAAAACCCTAGGGGGTCGACGAAAATCAATTCCAGCCGCCGTAGAGTCCAGAACCACCAGATCCATTCTAGACACCATCACAAAGGGGTTCACCACTTCCATTGGTACCTCTCTGATGATGCATGAGTAGTTCTTTGTACACCTTCAGGTCCATAGTTAGTAGCTAGATGGCTTCCTCTCTCTCGTTTGATTCTCAATACAATGGTCTCTTGGAGATCCATATGATGTACCTCTTTTTGCGGTGTGTTTGTTGGGATCAGATGAACTTTTGATTTTATGATCAGATCTATCTTTTTATCCATGAAAGTTATTTGAGTTTCTTTGATCTCTTATATGCATGATTGCTTATAGCCTTGTATTTCTTCTCCAATATTTGAGTTTTGTTTGGCCAACTTGATCTATTAATCTTGCAATGGGAAGATTGAAGGAAATATGCCCTAGAGGCAATAATAAAGTTGTTATTTATATTTCCTTATATCATGATAAATGTTTATTATTCATGCTAGAATTGTATTAACCGGAAACTTGATACATGTGTTGATACATAGACAAAACATAATGTCCCTAGTAAGCCTCTACTAGACTAGCTCGTTAATCAAAGATGGTTAAGTTTCCTAACCATAGACATGTGTTGTCATTTGATGAACGGGATCACATCATTAGGAGAATGATGTGTGGACAAGACCCATCTGTTAGCTTAGCATAATGATCGTTAAGTTTTATTGCTATTGCTTTCTTCATGACTTATACATATTCCTCTGACTATGAGATTATGCAACTCCCGAATACCGGAGGAATACTTTGTGTGGTATCAGACGTCACAACGTAAATGGGTGATTATAAAGATGCTCTACAGGTATCTCCGAAGGTGTTTGTTGGGTTGGCATAGATCGTGATTAGGATTTGTCACTCCGAGTATCAGAGAGGTATCTTTGGTCCCTCTCAGTAATGCACATCATAATAAGCCTTGCAAGAAATGTGACTAATGAGTTAGTGCGGGATGATGCATTAGGGAACGAGTAAAGAGACTTGCCGGTAACGAGATTGAACTAGGTATGAAGATACCGACAATCAAATCTCGGGCAAGTAACATACTGATGACAAAGGGAATAATGTATGTTGTCATTACGGTACGACCGATAAAGATCTTCGTAGAATATGTGGGAAGCAATATGAGCATCCAGGTTCCGCTGTTGGTTATTAACTGGAGAGGTGTCTCGGTCATGTCTACATAGTTCTCGAACCCGTAGGGTCCGCACGCTTAATGTTCGATGACGATTTTGTATTATATGAGTTATGTGATTTGGTGACCGAATGTTGTTGGAGTCCCGGATGAGATCACGGACATGACGAGGAGTCTCGAAATGGTCGAGAGGTAAAGATTCATATATATATATAGGGACCCAGACCAACCTTACATGACCACGTTCATGAGACCGGTTCCACCGACAGACATGCAACTTGTTTTGCATAAAGGTGGCTGGCGGGTGTCTGTTTCTCCAACTTTAGTTGAATCGAATTTGACTATGGCCGGTCCTTGTTGAAGGTTAAAACAGCAAACTTGATGAAACATCATTGTGGTTTTGATGCGTAGGTAAGAACGGTTCTTACTAGAAGCCCTTAGCAGCCACGTAAAACTTGCAACAACAAAGTAGAGGACGTCTAACTTGTTTTTGCAGGGCATGTTGTGATGTGATATGGTCAAGACATGATGTGATATACGTTATTGTATGAGATGATCATGTTTTGTAGAATTTATTGGCAACCAGCAGGAGCCTTATGGTTGTCTCTTTATTGTATGAAATGCAAATGCCATGTAATTGCTTTACTTTATCTATGTGTTAGCGATAGTTGTAGAAGCAATAGTTGGCGAGACGAACACGACGCTACCATGGAGATCAAGGTGTCAAGCCGGTGACGATGGAGATCTTGACGGTGCTTTGGAGATTAAGATCAAAGGCACAAGATGATGATGGCCATATCATGTCACATATTTTGATTGCACATGATGTTTATCTTTTATGCATCTTATTTTGCTTAGTATGGCGGTAGTATTATAAGATGACCCCTCACTAAAATTTCAAGATATAAGTGTTCTCCCTGAGTATGCACCGTTGCGGTAGTTCTTCGTGCCGAGACACCACATGATGATCGGGTGTGATAAGCTCTACGTTCACATATAATAGGTGCAAGACAGTTTTGCATATGCGCAATACTCGGGTTAAACTTGACGAGACTAGCATGTACAGACATGGCCTCGGAACATTGGAGACTGAAAGGTCGAACGTGAATCATATAGTAGATATGATCAACATAGAGATGTTCACCATTGAAAACTACTCCATCTCACGTGATGATCGGACATGGTTTAGTTGATATGGATCACGTGATCATTTAGGTGACTCGAGGGATGTCTATCTAAGTGGGAGTTCTTAAGTAATATGATTAATTGAATTTAATTTATCATGAACTTAGTCCTGATAGTTTTTGCATATCTATGTTGTAGATCAATAGCTCGCATATAGCTCCCCTATTTTAATTTTGATTTGTTCCTAGAGAAAAACTATGTTGAAAGATGATAGTAGAAATGATGCGGACTGGGCCCGTGATATGAGGATTATCCGCATTGCTGCATAGAAGAATTATGTCCTTGATGCACCGCTAGGTGACAGATCTATTGCAGTAGCCGATGCAGACGTAATAAATGTTTGACAAGCTTGGTATGATGACTACTTGATAGTTTAGTGCACCATGCTTTCCGGCTTAGAACCGGGACTTCAAAAATGTTTTGAACGCCATGGAGCATATGAGATGTTTCAAGAGCTGAAAATGATATTTCAGACTCATGCTCGTGTTAAGAGGTATAAGACCTCAGACAAGTACTTTGCCTAAGATGGAGGTGAATAGCTCAGCTAGTGAGCATGTGCTCAAAATATTTGGGTACTACAATCGCTTGAATCAAGTGGGAGTTAGTCTTCCAGATAAGATAGTGATTGATAGAGTTCTCTAGTCACTATCACCAAGTTACTAGAACTTCGTGATGAACTATAATATGTAAGGGATGACGAAAATGATTCCCAAGCTCTTCGCGATGCTGAAATCAGCGAAGGTAGAAATCAAGAAATAGCATCAAGTGTTGATGGTTAACAAGACCACTACTTCCAAGAAAAAGGGCAAGGGAAAGGAGGGGAACTTCAAAAAGAATGGCAAGCAAGTTTCCACTCCCGTGAAGAATCCCAAAGCTAGACCTAAGCCTGAAACTAAGTGCTTCCATTGCAAAGGGAATGGTCACTAGAAGCGGAACTACCCCAAATACTTGGCGGATAAGAAGGATGGCAAAGTGAACAAATGTATATTTGATATACATGTTATTGATGTGTACTTTACTAGTGTTCATAGTAGCCCCTGGGTATTTGATATTGGTTTAGTTGCTAAGATTAGTAACTCAAAACAGAAAATACGGCCACGTATGTGTACATACGGGCCGGGTCTCGAACGCCTACTCGCGCATACGTACGACCAGGGCTCGTGTACATGGATGGGTCGGAACGGAGAAACAGCATCGTCGTCGTGTTCATGGGGAGGCAACGGAATGCGTCGTGTTCATGGGGAGGCAACGGAATGCGTCGTGTTCATCGGGAGGCAACAGAATGCGTCGTGTTCATGGGGAGGCAACGGAATGCGTCGTGTTCATCGGGAGGCAACGAAACGCGTGGGAGCCAACCGGCTGGGTCGGAACGGAATGCGTGGTCGTGTTCATCGGGAGGGCTTGGACGGAACAGGCAATGGAAACGAGGCCTGGCGTACCGCAAAACGAAGGAAATGGACCTCCTACATTTGGAACGAGGTCCTGTTGATCGGGAGGGGTGTGGCGTACCGCAAAACGGAGGAAACAGACCTCCTACGGTCGAAATGGGGGTCCTGTTGATCGGGAGGGGTGTGGCATACCGCAAAATGGACCAAACGGACCTCCTACGATCGAAACGGGGGTCCTGTTGATCGGGAGGGGTGTGGCGTACCGCAAAACGGACGAAACGGACCTCCTACGGTCGAAAC